>NC_064924.1:235811510-236147135 GCF_023897955.1 Schistocerca gregaria | reverse complement strand
CAAGCACCATACATTGAAGGGTCCTCTCGCCGGAGCAAAAAGCCTTGCGTCAGAGGACCAAGCACCACACACTGGACTGTCCTCTCGCCAAAGCAAGAAGCCACGGGTCACAGGACTGTGGCCTACGATACGACGAGTGATGAGAACCTTATCCCGTCTTCGTGGCTGAAAGGAGATACGCCATGGCCGCGTAGAGGTCTTAAAGAGACGCAGGTTATTATCAGTCACTGCCAGCCACTCATCCTCTCACTGGCGCAAGACTCTTGAGTTCAACATCCAGATGATAGCATGCAGAAGGATGGCCCACTGAAATAACTGAGAAACACGGCAAGCCTCCTTGGCTGCTACATCCGCCCGTTTATTCCACGCAATACTCCCGTGCCCTGGTACCCGGCAGAAAGGTACCTCATTCTCCAATCGTTGTAATTGGAGGAGTGCGACATGGATACTCTGGAGTACCGTACCTGTTGAGTACAAGCCTTGGGCAGAGTAGAGGGCACTTCAAGAATCGGGACAGACAAGGAATTTAACAGTCGAAGCACATCTCGTCTGCTTCAGCGCCCTCAAGATTGTATATAATTCCGTGTTTAAAACAGTAAAGCCCTAAAGCAGTCGGACTTGAATAAACGATTAGGGAAAACAACACAATATCCATCGTAGTCCTCCTTTCTTGACACATCCGTAAAAACAGCAGCGGAGATGTGGTGCTCATGTAAATGTCTTAGAATAATGTATTAAAGACATATGCAGATGAGCAATCTCTCCTGTACCCTTGGCCTCTGCAGTAACCATGGCAGACGATTAAAACACTGGAAATGAGGTTGTACCTGCGTCACTGAACCCACTACATATCTCACGTGGATGAAAATGGCCTTGTTGGTCGTGGACAATTGGAAAAAATGGCGTTTCAGAGGTGGACGAGCAACAGTATGCTATGCAGATGAATTTGTAGCTGCGAGGAACTTGCCTGCCTGATGCACTACGAGAAGTTATCTTCGGACTAAGTGGCAGTTCACCAACCTCAGCGTATAGATTAGGTAAGGGGCTGATTTTATAAGCAATCGTGGCAAGCCTAATTACTTCACGGTGGACAGTATCAGTGATCTTGAAATAAGAACTGGAGGAGAAACAGAAAACAGCAAAAACGTCCACGAATCAGGAGCATTGTACAGGACTTCTTAAAGGAGACGTGACAGTTTTTATGGCCATGGAGGGTAATATTTGAAACAGTGCCCTGAGGTATACTATTCCCCTGATGAAAACTATCTGACAGCGTGTCACCAACTCGGGTCCTAAAAAACCGCTGAGACAGGAAAGACCGCATGGAAAAGGGGTGGTGTCCACAAAAGCGCCATCGATGTGGTTGTCCGAGAATACTTTATCTCCAAGTAGTGTCACATGCCTTACTGATAAAAAAGAATATACCAATACAGTGATATTTGCGTAGGAAAGACTGTTGAATAGCGGCATCCACAGGTTGTCGACAGTTGACTGAAATATCCTGACGAGAGAGGGTCACGAGTTGCCTTGTCCCTAGCAGCCAGACGAGACGACGGGTAACCATTCGTTCCAGAGACTTCCCTGTACAGCTCGTTAAAGCGACAATCCAGTAACTACTCGGACACATGGATTGTGGATTGAGGAGAGGTGTCAGAATTGGCTCTCTCCATACCTAGGGAAGTGACCTATCTACCATATCAAATTAAAACATTCGAAGAGGATTTCCCTTGGCAAATGTCGAAGCATCCAGTACCGGATTTGATAGTGACCATGTGCGGTGTCGTAAGTCTCAGACATGGCCAATTCCAGCTTACACGTGGACAAAGGGGAGTTGTAGGACTCAGAACTGTTGGATCTGGAGCCCCCACTTCTGCTATTGGCAAACGTCTGTGTTTACCGGAAATCCTCTGGGTGGTTCCTCATACATTCATAAAACAAGTGCAACGATTGCAAGAGTCCAGGAACGCTTGCCATAACCTTTTTTTCTGTCCTTAATCACGTATTGAGCCTTGGCTCTCGCGAATAGAGCGGCATTCAAACCATCAAAGAGCCGCACGCCTGTCCCAGATTGCTGAAAGGCACTATCTGTCCATCAAGATACAGATCGCCTCCTAAGGTGACCTGCGGACTTTAGGATGGATAAGTCAAAGGCATGCTGGAGCACTTGTGTAATGTGGTCCATCCATTATTGGACTCTGCTGTAGTGTTGAAACACATCCAGCTGGCTGAACAGCGTCCAGTTAACTTTGCTGACCATTCATTCTGACGGCTTCTCTCCAGGAAATGCTCCATCCAGTAAGCGAATGGCGAGGTTTTGAGAGCATAAAGAGAGGCCAGTTGCTGAAAATGACCCAGTAATAGCACAGATATGAATGTGAATAGCTGTGTTGACGATGCACAGCTCTTGAGACACCGTGAGGCTCTCCAAACCCTAAACCCAACGGTAAGTAGAAGTAGAGCTGCACAAGGCATGATGGACATTAAAGTCTCGAAGTAGGCGAATTGCTCTGGGGAGTTGTTCCATAAAATCTTTGAGAGTCTCATAGTCTACTGCGTCTTCTGGAGGGAGAGACAGTCATCAAACATTGATCCTCTGATAAACATATCAGTGGCACATGCTTGCAGATCAGTAGCCAGGGGGAGAGCAGAGGAGTGATGTGGGTTACTGATAAACACAGCAGCCTCTCCCTTGGCTCTTTCCCCAGTCAGGTCAACGTTTCCATGAAAGGTATATCCTCTTATCATAGTGACATCAAAGGATTTAAAATGTGTTTCTTGTAAACACAGGCACAGGGGGTGTTCCTGTGCTATCAGTTACAGTTCCTCCATGTGTACTGAACCCATTAATGTTAAGCTGTAAAATGGGAGTCATCTAGCAATGGTATTGCACTTTCACTCTGTCTTTCCTGTGAGGAAGGGAGCTCATAATGGGTAGAGGCTCAGTCTTGAGGCGAGACGATTGTCCCAGTCTGACACAAGGTCCATTAACTCCAGAGAATAATCGAGGAGACGTCATCCTACTGAACAGTAGGATGATGTCAACATGGTCGGACTGCTTACGTCCCGACTCCCATGGTGGTAGATGACTGGAGTTTGATTTTTTGCCCTGGGTATCTTCGGAGCCATAACTGGGGCAGCAGTAGTAGCAGGATTGGACAATGGACAGCACTGATCCTTTACAGGGGGAGGGACCCCACAGTTTTAGGGACGGGCCTTGTCTGATGTTCGGGGAGGATATATAGACTTTAAAGTAACTGCAGCAACATAAGTGCACTGGCAAACGTTGGTACTAGTGGTGACACCAGCAACTACTGTTAGTGTAGCAACATCGGTCTTCTGAATTGTCTGTTTGAGAACAGACACAAGGCTGCATGGCCTTATAGACCTTTTGGCCTCACCATAGGAGATACGCTTAGTTGTTTTGATCGCTTGTATCTTCCTTTTTTTCAAGGAAGACTCTGCAGTTTCTACTCCAGACTTTGTGATCCCCAGAGCAGGTTACACACTTTGGAGGAGATGGGCAACAGACACCTCCATCGGCAGCATTACCACATCTGCCACAAGTGGATTTTCCCTACAACTTAAGGCTGTGTGTTCAAAGCTCTGGCATGTGAAACAGCGCATTTGATAAGCAAAATCAAGTCACACGCTGAGGCAAAGGAAATCAGCGTCAAAGTCCTCTGGAAGTTTTGTGCTACTGAAAGTCAATGTAAATTAGTCTTATTTTGCGATATCGCCATCCACCCTTTTTATTATGTTTTGCACATCAAAGATACACTCCTGGGGCCATTCTGCTTTCACTTATTCTCGGGGAAGATCAATCAAATCCCTGTAAGTAACAACACCTTTGCTACAGTTCAAGGTGTTGTGCAGTTAATTTTGTATTCTGTAGTCCTCTAGGCACTGAGCTTTCTGGATGTTCTTCACCTGTTGAGAAATAGATGTTTCTACCAACAAGGTCTCGATTTGCAAGCGACTGACAGATTTTAAACTTTAGTCGATTGTCTCCAACCCTTTTAGTAAGTGAAATGGCGACACTTTCTCAAATCTCCCCCATTTCCTTTTACCTATTAAAAATACATTTTACTAACCAGATGAGTTCTGTTACTATAACTGTCAGATTCCGAAAGACTTCTAAGTTTGGTGGACTAGCTTCACAAGCCACTTTACTGGACTGGGCCTTTACCTTCCAGCAGCCCACCCTTTACACGGGGAGGAGGATAAGAAAATTTCGAAAGGTCCATTTAGATCCCAGCTAGAGAAATAAAATGCCGCCTAGACAGAGTCCCGCTATCCTAGGTAAGCCTTGTACAACTGGGCTGCTGCAGCTTTCCCAGAGGTTGCTTGATAACGACTGTTCCACCTCATCAGCATGCATCTTATTATAGCTCAGCACACCTTGAGACTGAGTTTTTTTAAATAGAAGTTTTTGCCATCCTCACAATCCAGAGGTTAAGCCAAGATCTCCATTGCCTGTGACACACAACGTTCCACTGCCTCGCCATATAGTGGTCACTGAAGCATGCCCAGAGCTTACGGTGACAGGGAACTGCGGCGCTTACGAATCTCCAGACCAGGAACTCCAGGGTCGACATGCCCATAGTCAACAAACGAATGGTGAGCCCCTGAGGGCGATATGTGAGCGGCTACTGTAAAAACAACAGTCAAAAAACGACTAGAGGAGCGACTGCAGAAGGCGAGAGGCTCGCAATGGCAAGTAAGCTGTTTCAGAAATGGTAGGAGATCACCACAGACGCACATAGTACTCAATTACTGGCAGCCGGAAGCGGATATAATGTAACATTACACAGAGAAGCAATGTAAATTGTTAAACATCCCACAAATTTCAGTGGGAAGAAGGAGGGCCTGTAATTGAATAACATATGGAGCATTCTATTCCTGTTTGAGCCTGGAACATGGGGTAAAAAGCTTTTTGTTTAGTCCAGACCAGAGGTCGTTTGTATAGCCATTCGAAGATCTTTCTTACTATAGCTATTTTACGGTATATTAAGGAACGTTTAAATGACGACCCGGAGCTGGTACGTAGCCAAATTGTTACGAATTGATTAATTCCTGTTGCAAAAGATTTTAACTCGGCCGAAATTAATGTTCAGATAATAGCAGCCTGTTAAATTTGCTAACTTTGTGTACCTTTTCTCTTTGGAACTGTTATACGTAGAACTTTGACGTATTTGAAGTTTTGCTGGTGCTTTCAGCATGTATTGTAAGCTAACTGTAGTATAATCAATGCTTCTTTTTTGTTTGTGTAATATTTACGAAGTTTTAACTCTCAAGTCATTTTCTTGGGGAAAAATTTCATATAAATCTTCCTGATTAAGATAAGAAGCCAGTTCATGTCATGTTTCTAGTTTATTGGGACCCTTTAAATATTTTATAGATTTTCTGAAAATTTGAATTTCATGCCCTTAGTCGTTTGTGAGATAAGGGTACACGTATCACTGAAAATATCAAATGCTAAAAAATGCGATTAAAGTATTTTATGATGAGAATTCACAAATACCTTTTGTGAAAATATCCAAAATATCCACCAGAGTATAGAGGGTCACCTCCTGATTCCTCTTTTTCACCTAGAAGGTTTCTCGTTCGTGCTGCTCTTGTATGTGCGATATCCCATGCTTGTGAGGCAACAACTAAAACGCTTGTCTATAACAATTAAGGAAGCTTTACGTTCTTTTATACCAAAAACAATAAATGGCTGTGTGTGCTACTTAAAGGATTTTGCAATAATCCTTTACGTGTATATGTTGGTTAAGTTTGCACCGAATTTTGTGGTTGACCATTTAGAGCTGAGTTTTGACGCCTTTTATGTTTTGGACAAGTTCACTGGGACTTCATTTTTTTACGAGTTTGCAACCGTGACGGACCAGGGCAAAACTGGTCTTGTCAGCTGTCGAGAAGGCGACAGGGATAGGGAGGGGGAGGGTCCATCACATTCCAGAAATGAAGACGCGTTTTGTGCCTGGAAGGGGCCGTTACAGAATGGGCGCACTCTTTCCTCCCGACCTCAGGAACTGGGAGAGTCTTAATGAAGAATGAAAGTGTGTGAAGAGACCATGGCACCGTGAGCGAATTGAAATAATAAGCAGTTTCCAAAATAATAAAACTGCTACAAAGCTGAAGTATATTTCACAAATATTAGTTAATAAGGCAGTATTTGTAAACACTAAATTATAGTTTCTTTGACACAGTGAGTGACTTGAAATAATAAGGAGTTTCAAAAATAAGAAAACTTCTACAAAGGAGAAGCATATTTCATAAGTGTTACTTAATAAGGCAGTATTTGTAACAAGAAGGAGTGGTTTGTCCCGTAGTGGAGTATGTGGCGAAGGCATTCGCTCAGTGCCAAATCATAGCGTTAGGTGGAAGTCGAAGGACACTCCTTTCAAGGTCACTGGGCTGGACCTCATTCTTGGCTGCTATCTGATTGGGAACTGGTCCAAGATGCTCCATGTAACTAATTGCAGAAATCTTACATGGAAATGCGATGGCACAAGAACGGGTCTCTATAATTAGCTGCGTAGACAGTTTTCTGTGATTTGTCTACCTCCTGCTTTATATCTATGGTGATTCTTTTTTGTCAGTATGTGGTAATAGGTTAATTTAAATTATATTTCGATGAGTCCTACTGTGCTTCATGTTATGAAAGTGTCATCACAATTCGTAATCAAAAACCCTGGTCCTCCAGAATCGGGTTTGCCGATGGGTTACCACCTCATCACAGAAAATGTGCAAACGACAAAAACACCTACAAGGAAGCCTCGTAATTTCATAATAAAAAAAATAGGCGAAAAGTGTCGGAACACGGTATTCGGTTTGAACCACTGAATATTCGTAGTGTATATAAAACTTGTCCCTCAATCATTAGAGTCAAGGAGACCAAAGCTATAGAATGGACTTAGTTACTTTACAGGAAGTTCGTCGGGAGAACACAGGTACCCTTGACGGCGAAAAGTATATAATCTGTAATAGAAACTGTGAGGCAGGAACACTAACTGTGTATAGGATTTTGTGAGAGTAAGCATGTAGTTGGTAATGTACCTAGGTTCAAGTCTGTGACTTCGTGAATAGCGGTATTAGCAACAGGTATGAAGATATGTTAAATGTTGTTCGGGAACTGTCATGCAAATAGACAAGAAAGCACATGCCAAGTGAAAAACGAATTCTATGCGGTATTGGAGATTTTCATGGATGCCGTCCCCAACAACAGTTGTAATGTCCTATTGGGCGATATGATTCCTAAAGTGAGTTGAGAAGAGATATTCCTCCTCTGTTTTAGTCCCAAGGATAGGAACTTTCGCCCTTTCTGTTATCTTGAGTCGTCTCTCCATTGAGCGTTAATAAAGTCAAAACACACACTCACACACACACACACACACACACACACACACACACACACACACACACACACACACACACACACAAAATAAATTGCACCAATTACAGAGCACCCGACCTCCTGAACGTCGACTTAAGATCTTGTCCAACTACATACGGGATAGAATCCAGCCATTTTCAGAAGATGTGCCGGTGAATATCAAGGCTGTTTCAGAAATGACCCTTCTGTTATTGACAACATCCATGTACAGCGACAGATCATCGAAAAGGTTTGGGGATATGTAAAGACCTACATCGGCTCTTCATAGATGTTAAGAAGATATATGACTGCCTACAATGGGAAAGCTTTATGAACTGCCTGACAGAGTTAAGAATAACGAAGAACCTTGTCAGCCTGGTTCGAGTTTGTCTCACTGATTGCAAAAGCAAAGTGAAGCTCGGGAACCAAGCGAAGAAGACTTTTTCTATAAAAGAGATTTCGCAGTGGTGTGTCACCAGTATTGTTCAACCTGGTTCTCGAAAAATAATGTGGCAAGCTTTCCAGAAGAACATCGAGGGGATTGGGTAGAGGGTGAGAAAATCACACACTTCGCCTTTGTTGACTTTGTGGCTCTGTTGTCCATATCTAAGGAAAAACTTATGCTGATGAGCTACAACGAGAAGGTGGAAGAGAAACAGAATCTATCTCCTTGTGAATCAAGCGAAGACCTGGAACCGGGTGAAGAGAGCAGTCATGCCTATCCAAGAGACCCTCTCCAGACTCTGGTAGTCGGAACCTGATCATACTAAAGGTTTCATAATTTTAAATATTCGGGGAGGGCGAGGGAGGTAATCTTTGCAGCGTAAGCATCGTGTGAGACAAAAATCAATCAAGTATCTAAGCCGGAAGGTGAATATACTTGAGTCTGAGTCAGTTTTTTAATCGCGCCAACTCCCAAGGAATTTTAGACTCCACCTGAGGGAAACATTCACCCAACCTGTAGGGCTGTAGAACTTTGAGCATCCAGAAAACGACTTAATCTTCTCGTTTTCGAGCGAAAAGTCTTAAGGAAGATCTATGGTCCGGTAGAAGACGAGATCACCGGTGAATGGAGGATACACCACAATTGTGAACTGTATGAAATCTACAACTGACCAAACATTGTACACCAGATGAAAATCAACCGGCTAGTATGGGCATAACATGTTGCTTGTATAGATAAATGCTGATGGCCTATGGAATTAATTTTATTCCCTGCGGAAGAAGACCCTAAGAAAACCAAAAAAGATGTGGAGGGATGGAATTCATGAGTACTTGTTATAAACTGACCAAGAGGGTAACTGGCAAAAGAAGGCGCTAAAGGAAATCCTGCGAAAGAGACGTCTTGTGGTAGCGTGCGGTCCTGTCGGACTGATCGCGTGAAATACAGTAAGCAAGCATGTTCAAGATTTACCACTTGACTTTCAATAGGACCTTAGGTGTTTCCTCTTTCTTTAAAAGTAATTTATTAATAATTGACCAGTAATGTAAAAATCTGTGTGGAAATGTGGAAATGAAATGGAGGTGCTAAGGTAATAAAGCAGCTCATACTGTGAAGGAAAAAATACAAAATAGCTCTACGAAAACCCTACAATGCACCGAAATCTACGAGGCGAGTGATGGTGGACATCGCCGGGTTGTTCCATCACTTGTGGTGGCCAAATGTGTTTGACCGCCTGGGGAACTTGGACTGCTCACAAGCGTTATACAATTGCTTTAAGGACTGCTGTGAAAAGAGGAGCAAGACTGTTGTGCCCAGGAGAGCCCACAGCAAAGGAAATTTCAAACGACTGCCCACAGTGATCCCTAAGCGGCCATGTTTTCTAGCATCTAGTACTAGACCCAGTATCAGGAAAGCTACAGGGTAATGAAGAGCTCGTAAGAGTATTGCCATATGCCGACGACCTGATGATCCTTGTGAGAGGAAGCTACTGAACAACGTGGAAGAGGAATGTACCGTAGTCGTTCAACAGTTAAATCAGTGGTGCCAGGGAATCAAGTTGTTTCTTGCGCCTGAAAATACCACGTGCATGCCGTTGAAAGGGAATCTAATATAAGATCTCTTCATGAAATTAAGCGACAGGTTTCATAAAGAGAAAGTCCGTCACCAGTTACTTGGGCGTCATCTTGGACGAACGACAAGTTATGTTGTACAGATTGAGAAAACGATGAAGAGAGCCAGGAACAAGGTGAACAAAATTATTAGTCTCCCCAGTTACGATTATAAGCTGACAATGCAAACGATAAGAACGTATTATAAGGCTATCTTAACTGCGATCATGGGAATGGTGGGACCCACAGTCTTTTGCTCACTACACCAGCACGGATAGTTAACAGGGTGCAACGCGGACGGTTGACCGGAGCTTCTCGCACTATATTGATTGCGAGATTGCCATTAATACTTGGAGTGTGTCCACTCAGTCTCCAGATATGGGAAAAAATGCTGATGTCTTGGATCAACAAGGAACACATCATGAAGTTCTGAACGTAATAGGGATATGGGTCACAAGGAACCAGACATTTCAAAATGAGATCCTAGACCTATGGGAGGAACGATGGGATAATGTCGAAACAGCGAAGCGTACCTATGGTTTCTTGCCAAATATAAAAGAGCGACCGGGAATGAAGCACCTGATTTCCTCAACATGCCTGACTCACTTCTTGACTCGTCGTGGTCCCTACGCCCCCTAGTTGCAACGATTTGGTTGAAGACAGACCTCCGAGTTTGCCTGTAGTGAAGAAGGTACGCCCGAGTAAACCATCTGGGGATGTTCGACATATACCGATGTAGCTCTTACTCAGCGACATGCAACTGAATCGGAGCGGAGGACTCGATGTCAGAGAGATACTGCGTTGAGAAAAATAACATCAGATTTTGACAAAACCGCTGATGGCTTGGGTAGCACGTTATCTTAACAGCCACTACACTGCGAGAGGTTGCGACAGAAGGTCGAGAAACAACGCAGCGAAGGCAGCTGCTACCAACAGTTGATACAGAAGAATTGCCAACACCGTATGCACAGCCACTGTATTGTCACCAGAGACAAACGCAGCCGTGGGCTGCGTCTCGCCACCCAAGACACCATAATCGCGGTGACGGTGGGCAGGCGTGTGGCTGCGCTCGTCACTGGCAATAACCATGCCTCTTGGAACAAGGGATGCTTCCCAGCAATGAGGGAGTTACCAAGCAATGGAAGACGCAGATAACAGTCATAACGGCCTCCAAGCGTCCAAGGAGCCGGCAGTACATGACAATGGACCAGGGAGCGATGGTGTGCATTGTGGAATATGACAGACAAAAACTGAAGTTATCATAACAGCAGTAGACATAGATCTGGCTGTAAGTGTAGAGTTTTTTCGTAATTTTAATATTACACTAGTTAAAAAATTTAAACTATTGTTCTGTATCTGGTTTGTAGACTGATGCAATTACGTAATTTTGGAGTGCTGAATACACTGGTATAACCAGTTTTTCTCTATGACGTCACATAGCCTAGATACGCAGCAGAATAAAAAATGGTAATAGCGAAAATTGACACAATTAAGTCAAACAAAAACACACATTCAGAACGTTTGAAATCAATGCTGTTTTGTATGTATATATGGGCATGATGCCGATAGAAGGCCCAAATTAGTTCAGAAGATATTTTCACCTTCAATCGTCTTTGATTTTTGAAAAAATGTGACGACGGAGCTCTTCTTTTGTTTACCGTTTCAACACTCCCCCTAACAAGACCCCAGCAGTAGTCACTCATCATCGAAAGGTTCCAATGGCCTCGGTAACGGTGTTCCACCGTAAGAATGTCTTTGTGAAAGCGTTCACCATGCTCATCGCTTAGGGCTCCCAAATTTTCGAGGAAGAAATCAAGGTGAGAATGTAAAAGTGAATTTTATGCGATATATTACCCCCCCCCCCCCCCCCCCCAATTTCTTATAGTTGTCCAACAGATCATTCAAAATGGTAACCCTGTTTTTGTCTTTTCTGTTACCCAAAAAGCCCTCCACAATTGTCTTAAAAGAAGACCAAGCAACTAATTGGATATCTGTGAGTTTGGTATCAAAGGTTGGATCTTTCAGAAATTTTGTTATTTGTGCTTCAATAAATATATCCTCTTCCAGCTTTGCCTCACTTAATTTGGGAAACTTTTGTTTTAAGTGATTGAAGGCCTCACCTTGTTTACCCAGAGCTTTTACAGAGTTCTTGATAAGGCCCAACTTGATATGAAGGGGAGGCAAAATGATTTTATCGGGCTCAACCAATGGGGTATTGTACACATTTACGTTTCCAGAAACATATGACTTCTTTATAAGCCATTTCTTGTCTGTGTAGTGGTTCTTGGTGTCATTGCTGTCTCAAAGGCACAAAAAGCAGCTGTATTTTTGTGAATCCAGCCGGTAAGCCTGTAAGAAGTGCAACATCTTTTAAATCACAGCAAAGCTGCCATTAATTATCCTTATATTTGATTGTCTGTAGCAGCAAAGCCATGGTTTAATAAGTTTCTTCCATGTCCACTGCATAAGCCGAAGGTATCGACATCGGGTGCCGAGCAGCACAAGCTGTGTGACGGTCTCAAGGGGCGGCGCTTTTACTTCGCACCTGTGTGAACGTACGGCAGAATTGTCGTGTCGATAGGTTGCCAGGGCGTAATAGGACTCAGGAGAGCCTCCCCAGAATAGCTGGGGGTAGGTGGATAGTGAAGGGAGCGACGAAGATCCAGGGCCTCAGACGCAGCGGTCGACCGAGGGCAGGCTGGCCCCCCGCGCGCTGTACGTCCGCGGTCTTCCAGGCAAAGGGCATGCAACAGGGCTGAGATAGATCTCGCGAGAAGGTCTGAGCCGAACACCATCACCTCACATGAAACAGACGCCGAACATTCACTGAGACAGCAAATCCACAAGTTACAACAGATACAACAGGACACCAACATGGCGACTTCCCGCCAAAATGAAACAACCAATCACGACGCATCACGATAGGGCATTGAACAAAACTCAACCAATGAAGACACAAATCAGACATACGAAGATGACAACTTTTCACAATACTACCGTTCCTCTGAATCTGAATCATCGGAACAAGAACAGATGGAACAAGACGATGGGGAAGGGGACTTCCAAACCCCTCCCCCACGGAAAACAATAAAATGAATGAACACCGAAGACGACACAGCACTGCACAAACAATTCACCATTCAAACGGAAAACCGTTTTGGACCTCTGACACCTCCAATACAAGGAATAAATAGTACCAGAAATCCAGCAACTGCAACCCAACCAACTCCTTCATCATCAAATGCACCTCAAGTCATTCTGAGGAAACCAAGAATTCCGCCCATTACCATCCAGTACCAAGGCCACTACCTGACGCTCAACGCAGCCCTGAAAAAACACATGGAAAGACCTATTGTTGTGTACATAGTTCCGCGTAGTCAGCACATACACAACTTTCCCAATAGAGCGCTTCGCTAAGCACAACAGCGCAGGCGCAGCGCTCGTCCGTCTCTGATCTACGAGATGGCTCCGTCTCAGACAAGCACCAACTTCTGCTTCCGCCGATCCGCGCTTTATGTATCGCAGACAATGAGATTGCTGCTAACGTAGAACCTCTTCTCCTCGCGGATCACACTTGCGGAGTGATACCTGAACGCGCGAGATATTATAACGAGTGTACAGACCTCCGATTAGTCAGTCTGCATTAGTCTGTAGTCAAGTTTCACTCTGCGCCTAATAAGATTATCGTATTCCGGTACATAGTCATGAAGATAAATGTATAGACACTTTGTCAAGTAACAGAGATATGTGAGAATAAGATTAACCTACCAAGACCAAAGGAACTTCAGATTGTAAAAAGCATCCAGAATCAAGTTACGTAATGTCTATATTTTTTATTATTTTAATAAATGTGTGTGAAAATTAATCAGGTTCTGTTTAGAGTTGGTCACAGTCAATCTGCTACTTTAAGCGTGCAAGACGCATTTCTGTCGTCTGACCTAACGGCAGAAGATAAACATGCCACGATAAGACCATGAGACATATTGCTGACACTCGTCTACTTGGTTAGAGCGCCAAGTCAAATAATCTCATGGTGTATGTACTGAAGGTCTTACAGTACGCACACCACACCTATCCAGGCTATCTATAAAGGAAATACCATCAAGTATCATTTTGACTCATTGAAAGATCAACGGACAGCACTCGACTTCTTCCATCATCACAATATTCACAATTTCACTCACCAACCGCAAAATGACAGACACCTAAAAGTTGTAATAAAACGTTTACCTGAAACCGTTACAGAAGCAGAAGTAGAAAAAGACCTGCGATACCTCAACTTCAATCCACATAACGTTCACCAGTACAAGAAAAGGGACAATAACACAAAACAAGCACGACCCATGGATGTCTCCTGTGTCCCACTCGACTGAAAACCAGAAAATTACGCCATTTACCACGTCCGCTACATCCTAGACACAAAGGTGATAATAGAATCATACCACAATAAAGACGGTGCACCACAGTGTAAAAAACGTTAGGGGTTTTTATATACCGCAAACTATTGCTCTATGCCGACCCGCTGCGTCCGCTGCGGTGCCGCCCATAGAGCAAGAGAATACAGTCTACCAGGGGACACCACACTGTGTCAAGTGCAAACAAGATGGCCACCCCCGTCCTTCCGCGGCTGTGAAGAATTCCAGAAAGCTATACGCATCTACCACGCCCAAAGACCAAAGACCACCACTCCAACAGTAGCAACAATCCAACCAAGCATAAAGAACACAGCAATGCCAACTCCGGCTGTAGCCAGCCGCAGAGGACGTAAAACATGGGCAAATCTCCAAACAAATCATGAATCATCTCCAACTACCCAGACACAACAACCACCAAATTCAACCTCGAACCAAACAACTGGACCTGCTTCCTTCCTCGAATTCCTCAACCACATCTAAAACTTGTGGCAGAACACTCAGTGGACGAGCATCATATCAATCACCATTACCACATTTCAAAAATGGAAATTAGACCTACCAGGAAACGCAACCTACGTTTTTATAACTTCGATGCCTCGGGAATTCATAACAAAAAAGACCTACTAAATAAATTCGTAGAAGATAACAAAATCGACATACTATTTGTCACTGAAACGCACTTACGTCCGACACAATCCTTCAAACCCTGGAACATGGTTTGCCACCGAGCCGACCGAATCAATCGACAGGGAGGCGGAACGGCGATTTTCATTCGTTCACACATACGACACAATCCTGAAATTACTCCACCAATGACATCATTAGAAGCTACAATAGTAGCAATAGAAACAGTACAAGGAAAAATAACCCTGGTGGCCGCTTATCTTAGCCCCAGAGTAGTATTTGAAGAAAATGACTTGCTACAAATATTTGACAACAACAACTGAATCTTACTTGTCGGCGACCTAAATGCAAAAAACACGACGTGGAATGACCGACGGAACAGTGCACACGGGAACACCATATATAACTTACAAGGACGACTGAATGCTGCAATATCCGCTCCTGAAGATGCACCCACATTCCATTCAACCATCGCCACCAACCGGACGTCCTTGACATATTCATCACCAAGAACCTCGATCCCGACGTGCACCTCTGAACCCTTCAAGATCTCACCTCCGATCATTTACCTGTAATTGGCCACATCGGTAACGCAATAGAACCGCCTCACCCACGACATAAAACCACAATCAACTGGGAGCAATACCAGAGATGGTTGAACAGTAACATTGGCGCCGCACCTGACCTAACAACTACTCACAAAATAGAAGAATCCATCGGCTCTCTAACAGACAAAATCAGAAAGGCCTACAAGAAAGCATCTACAACAACCATATTTCCTGAAACAAACCTTCACACTCTCGCATCGCTTATACAAGATCTCAAGTATCACAAAAACGCAGCTAGACGCCGATGGCTCCAAACAAGAAACCCAGAAGACAGAAGACAATTAAACTGACTTAAAAAACAAATACATCACCGTGTGCGAGAATGGAGAGCCGAAGTCTGGGAAGACCCAATGAGCACCCTGCAACTTCGAAACAAAGACGACTGGAAACTCATTAAAAACCTCCGACGCACAAAAACCCATAAACCGGCCTTAGTCCACAACAACCACCTCATCTTCGACGCTTTCAGCCAGGCGGAACTGTTTGTAGCTACCTACGAACAACAAAATACAATACAACATCAAAAACACGAACAGCAACACATATTCCAATATGAGACCTTAACTGTCACTATCGACATTTATGGTGTTGGTCATCTTTGTTTGTGTTGACACTTGTTCTGTGTGTGGTATCTTCCTTGTTTCTCCTCTGTGAACCGAGGTATTAAATTCCCTTGCACGTTTCTTCCTCCTTGCATTTGTGCCTTGAGAATGGCAGGGTGTGCTGCTGTCGAAATATCGGAGGTGGTCGACGACGTCACCCGGCAGCAAACTCGTAAGTTGTTTGAACATATTCCAATATCAACAACACGTGACAGCTACAGCCTAGAATATACGTCAGACACCACCTCGCGAACTACCAGAACAAACCACTCCTGCGGAAGTAGAAACAATGATTAACCGACTTGGCACGAACTCCGCTCCTGGACGGACCTGATCTCCAATACTCAACTCCAGAACCTGCCTAGGAAGCCCATAGTGCTACTGACCAGAATCTTCAACGCCTGTTTAATTAACCATTATTTTCCACAAGCATGGAAAATTTCCAAAACTGTACCTCTTTATAAACCTGGAAAGGATCTGAAAAAAACCACAAAACTATAAACCAATTAGCGTTCCTCCTCTCTCCAAATATACAGCCACAGTTTTTCTAGACGTGGAGAAAGCGTATGATAAAGTCTGGAAAGACTTGTCACGAAACTACGAGACCAGACCGACGTACCTGACTGCTATATCAGAATTATTGACAGCTTTTTACATGACCGGAGATGCTTCGTACAAATAGATGGCAAACGATCAGCACACAAAATACTGAAACAAGGAATCCCACAAGGTTCGGTACTCTCACCAACCCTTTTTACCGTGTATGTAAACGACATTCCGACTAAAGAAACTTCGATAATTGCGCAATTTGCAGACGACACAGGACTTCTGGCAACGCACAGACGACTCTCAACCACAATAAATAGGTTACAAAAACAAGTTGACTGCACAGAAAAATGGGCCACACTCAACAAGATAAAAATAAACCCAGAAGAGACAGTCGCCATCATATTCATACGCCGTCGACCACAACTTCATGACCAAATAGAATTGAACGGCACGCAACTCCCATGGACCACATCAGTAAAGCACCTTGGAGTAACAATAGAAAACAAAATGATATTCAAGCAACACATAGAAGAAAAACGACAACGTATATCAAGAACCATCCACTCAATTTATCCTCTTCTGGCCAGTAAAGAAATGTAGCAAAGAACAAAATTAAACATCTATAAAGCAATAGTCCAACCAATGATGCTCTGAGGCTGCTCGTCGTGGGGCATAACCAGCAAATCCAACAGAAAACCACTACAAACTTTACAAAACAGTTGCTTCAAACTCGTTGTTAATGCCCCGTGGTGGACCAGTACAAATCAAATTCACGAAGAACTCAACATGCCGACAGTAGACAGCCAGATCAACACCACTGCAAGAAGGCGCTTTGATAAAATAGAACGGCTCCGACCTACTCGACAACAACTCCAAGAATTGGGAACAGTTGAACCAGCCCATTGGCATAAAATACGTGTTCTGTTATCCACCTTACAGTACGATTAAGAACCAAGAAGCAACTGAAAAACTCGCAATATCAGAACATACAACAACGTACCAGATGCAACAACATAGAATATATCAAAACACCAAGACTGTGGGCCTCAAGGACCAAAAAACCGTGCCCAAAGGCTTCCAATCGCTAAATAACGTGCCCCACTTTTTCAAATAAATGGTGTCCCCAATAAGGTACCCTACCCCGCACACCTGAGGGACCAACCTCTTCCGGAGCACAACACACACACACACACACACACACACACACACACACACACACACACACACGCAAGGTATCGATGGAAATGCATTGCCATTGTGCAGTAGTACTGCTTTCAAGTTGGTTTGACTGGAGTCAATAAATAGTCACCACTCCGGTGGATTTTGTTGCACACACAGCTGCATCATTCTGCATATCGAAATACTGAGCAAAGGAAACACCTCTTGATCTGAAACGGGAAATTTTTTTTCCCTGGAGCTAGAAAGTTACATTGTTGCAATCTCGACCCCAAGAGTTCAGCTTGCTGTTTCGAAAGTTTTATATCGCGAACCAAATCGTTCAATTCCTTTTGATGAAGCAGCTGAGGCGAAGGGTCATGTTAATGAGAGCAGTACTCTTCTGTATGTTCAATACTTTCTAATTAACTTGACATAGTGTCTGATTCCGAGGCTTTCAAGTTACAGACAGGAACAGGCAACCCCTCATCATGGGGCACAGACAAATGCACTGAAGATATATTTGGATACTTTCTTTTAAGTCTAGTTTTGCTTCAATATCCCGAAATATTTGTGAGAAAGAAGTAACAATGTGAATAATGGTCTCTAGGCTCACACCACACCATCGGAGCAACGAATGCCATGGCTCAGCGTTTTCCCTTGCAGTACGGGTTATGCAGGCAATATGAGAGGCAATAATTTTATCTTGATCACCAACAGGACAATCAAATTACAATGTAATTGCCTTCTTAGCCAAATCAATAATCGATTTTTCGAAAATCGTAATTGTCTTCCATTAAGAAGCAGAGGTTTCAAATTTGGCTTGGCGACGCTTCACACGGCAAGGTGTCGTCGGCACATGGGAAAAAGGACCAAGATGTAAGCGAATGTGTCACATGGACACCAAACTTCTGACCAGTACCACAGGGGACGTTGCACGGGATGGGAACGTAATCATACCACCTGTTACCCTCATTTCGCCCTTCCCTTGATGTCTCACCGATGGAGGTCCGAACCGCAACGACCGGTGTTGAAATCACGCTTTTTTCTATGGATGAACGACTAAAACATTTCATACACACCGTAGCTCAGAACTGACACGGAAAGGCCTCAGGGGAATAGCATAAAGGAAGTCAATGCAACCACTCCTTGCCTTGGGGCGTTGATTCTCATACACTTCGCGATACAAAACGACAGTTGGCAGTGCGTTTGTGCTACAGAACGATGTTCTTGACAACCTTTTGACACTGTTGACAGCAACCCTCGGATAATTCAACTCTTTTCTGTGTCAGGCCATCGTGGGCCTGCAATCTCACTGACCTCGTTCACATCCCTCAGGAGTGTTGCATGACTGCCATTTTTGCCTCTATTTACAAGGTGGAACCGCTACGGATCGTTCAGAACCACTCTACGAAATCTGGATGTGACCCGATGCAGAAAATGGTATTTATGCGTTTCCTGCTCTCCCATTTCGAGCACTCCTGTGGTGTGAGTGCAATAGGAATTCTACTGTTAAACGTAAAGGGAGAGAGAGAGAGAGAGAGAGAGAGAGAGAGAGAGAGAGAGAGAGAGAGAGAGAGAGAGAGAGATCAGAAGTTGGAAAGATTACACTGAACACCTTTGTAAGGAGAAGGAATGGCCTGATGACATGATAGAAGAAGTAATTGGAATCGACATGAAAGAGATATCTACATCTGCATGTATATTTATACTCTGCAAGCCACTTTAAAGGGCGCCGTGGAGGGTATCATGTACCATTACTAATCATTTCTTTTCCTGTTCCATTCGCTGATAGACCGATCACTCGTCGTCCAGGACAACGCACTGTGTTCTATTGCTTAAGAAGAGATCGAGCTAACCACATACCTGTGAACCTATTCCATATGCTCGTACCTTCTTTAACAGTCGGCAATACACCATATAAAATGCTTTCCGGCAATCTAGAAATATGGAATCTGCGTGTTGTCTTTCATCCATAGTTCGCAGCATATCATGCGAGAAAAGGACAAGCTGAGTTTCACACGAGAAATGATTTCTAAAAATATGCTGATTCTCAAGAAAATTTAGTATATTCAATATGAGAATATGGTCAAGGATTCTGCAACAAACCTATATTCGGGATATTGGTCTGTAAGCTTGCGGATCCGTTTCCTGATCCTTTCATATACAGGAATCACCTGTGCTTTTTCCTGTCGCTTTGGACTTAACTGGGCGAGAGATTCGCGATAAATGCAAGTTAAATTAGCGGTCAGTTCTGTAGAGCACTCGCTCTAAATTCGAACTAAGATTCTAACCGGATTTGGTGACTTGTTTGTTTTCGATTATTTCAGTTGTTTGTCTATCGCAGAAATGTTTATTACTATGTCATCTATACGGGCCTCTGATCGATGTTTGTAAGATTATCCTGAGTGAACGGTTTCTTAAACGTGCAATTTGAAACTTCGGTTCTTATTTTCCCGTCTTAAACTGTCACACTAGATTGGCCAATAAGTGACTGGATGGAAGCTTTTAATCTGGTTAGAAATTTTACATAGCACCAGAGTTTTCTCGGGTTCTCCGCCAGATCTTTTGCTAAGCCATGTCAGAGGCAGTAGATCTATGCTTCGTGCGCAGATCTTTGCATAGACGCACGAATCTCTGCTGACCTTTGCCTGTCGCCATTTGCTCGTTCTGTTTTAAACCGTCAGTGCAATAGCCTCTGCTTCCGCAGCATCTTCCGACTTTTGCTATTAAACCGTGGTGGTTCTTTTCCGTCCTTACTCCATTTACTGCGCATGTATTTGTCCAGAGATCGATCTGCAGCGTGTTTAAACTTTGCTCATAATTCCTCAACGTCCATCTTAACGGAAATAAATGATTGGAATTCGCTATCTAAATGAGATACAAAGAACTGTTTATCTGCTTTTCTTAGCAGAAACACTCTCCAAGGCTTCTTGGCTGATTTATTAAACGTCTTAACCTTCGTCGCTACGATGAAATTATGATCACAAATCCCCGTCTCTATACTGACGCCATCGATAAGGCCAGGCCTGTTTGCAGCTACGAGATCTAAGGCATTTCCGGTGCGAGTGGGCTGCCAGACTAGCTGCTCAAGACAACTCTCAGAAAACTTATTCAAAAATACTTCGCAAGACAGGGATCGAGAGTAATAATTTAAAAGAGCCTTGAAAAACTTGCGATCACAGACATCGGAAGAAATAATATTCCACCTAAATTTCCAAAATCACTGGTGGTAGTGACAAATAAACGACTATTCAAGCTGGTGTCTGTGAGACTGGCGACGTACCACCAAACTTTCGAAAAAACATCATATATACAACACACGAAGATAGCGAGAAATGTGAAGTGCGAGAACTATCGGACAATCAGCTTAATAGCATATCCATCCAACTCGATGACAAGAATAATATACAGAATAGAGGAAAAGAAAATTGAGGACTCGTTGGACGACTTTCAGTTCACCTTTAGGAACGGAAGGGCACCTGGAGGCTGTTCTGACGTGTGGTTGATAACTAAAGGAATGCCATAGGATTTGTCGACCTAAAAAAGCGTTCCACAAGGTCAAATGAAAAAATGGAAAAATGGAATTGGTGTAATACGCTCGAAATTCCGAGGAAAATAGTAATAAACTATAGGGAAAGACGGATAATAACCAAGATACATAAGAACCAAGGAAGAACATTAAAACTGGATGACCCAGAACGAAGTGCTCGAGTTAAAAAGGCCTAAGACAGGGATGCAGTCTGTCGCCCCTTCTTTCAATGACGGAAAGAGAATAATTTTTCCCGAGTGGATCTGAAATTCATGATCAAAGGAATTCGCTGATGACACTGGCATACTCAGTGAATTTGAAGAAGTATTACAGAATACTGATTGAGACTAAACTGAAGAAAGACGAAAGTAATAGGAGTAGAAGAAATAAGAACAGCGTGAAACTCAACATCTGCATTGACGATCACGAAGTAGGGTTCAGCTACCTAGGTTCCAAAATAACATATGATGGACAGAGCAAGGAGAACGTAAAAAGCAACCTAGCAACTGCCTTCATGGGCAAGACAACTCTACTAATAGCACACATAGGCGTAAATTTGTGGAACATATTTCTAAAAATGAACGTATAGATCACAGCATGGTATGACAGTGAAATGTTGACTGAGGAAAAACCGAAATAGATGGTAATCGAAGCCTTTGACGTGATATGCAAGAGAAGAATGTTGAAAATTAAAGAGGACTTACCAGGTAAGAAATGAGCACGTTTCCCACAGAATCAGAGAACAAAGGAACATAGGAAAACATTGGAAAGAAGAAGGGACATATTGATACAACATGCGTTAAGGCATCAGGAAATAACCTATATGGTAGTAAGGGTTTTTAGAAGGCCAGACCAGCAGAAAAAGACAGAGATTTGAATATATCCAGCAAGGGCCTTAATCAATACCCTGCAGTATCTTATCAGCCACTCGTGACTTACGTCCGAGAGAACATAAGTCGAGCGCTGACCCGTGCATCATCGTAGAGTTACTTCAATAACCTTGAACCTGGATATGTGTCTTCTTTTTGTAGCAGACGAATGTTCACACGAAGAGTACCACGACGTCTGAAGCGATACGGACTGTCTGCTTGGAGACAATTTAGCGGCTTCCCTTGACGCAGGATCACAGAGGAACTCACTGAAGACAGAAATTACACGACGTCTTTTCAGGCGAATCCCGGTTCTATGTACAGTATCACAATGCACGAACCAATGTGTGGAGGATCCTAAGAGAACGATTGTCACCAGATAGTGATTGTCATCGTCATACAGAACTAGCATCTAGTGTGATGGTATTGTGTACAATTTCGTGCACAACACACTCATCTCTTGTACATATATCTCGAAATTTGGACTGCAGACGTTACATTTCTGTTGTGTTAAGGTCAATGGTCGCGCCCTATCTTCGAGGTCTATTTAAGGTTATCTTCCAACAAGACAGGCAGCAAGTTTCTGCACACAGACGATGTTCCACTTTTGTTGTGGCCAACAAGTTCTACAAATGTCTCACGCACATCTGATCATGGACTGCCAAGACACTGGCGGACCACGAGTCACTAACCACTATAACTTATGATTTCTTGCGCTGATTTCAGGCATCGAGGAGTAATATATCTACGTCTGCAATCCAGGCTCAGTTTGCCTCGATTCCCATACAGGTTGGACCTGCTGTTTTCAGAGGTGACAGCCACTAACATTAAATGCAGATTTTGCATTTTTTTTCGCACCCCAAATCACCAAAGAATTTCATTGTTAATTCTTCCTACCGTACGGTATATGCACAGTAACTAAAATTTCATCCTTCATTTCTCAATCAACATAACAAGCTAGAAACCACAAATCCAGTTTAGCGGGGAAAGCTTCCGAGGCGATAAGAGCTGATCGCACTGTTCATGTCGTTACAACTCTATTAGAGCACTCAAATGCCGCAGAGGTCAAAGACTACAACCATCATAAAATGAAATCCACGGCGTCTATGACGTCACAGTAACGTGATCACACGACTGCCACGCGTGTGGTACGAGCTGCTCGTGGGATGCGTAGAGCACTTGATGCTCAAGAAATTCTCAGTATTTTTGAGGAAATACGGCCTGTCTTTCGACTCCCGAGTGTTGGGCAGCATCTACGCCGTTGGAGGTTGGGAAACCCAGCAGCAGATTTGTCTGGGCGGTTGGTAAGATTCGTTCAAATCAGGCATGCGGATTCTCTAGTAACAGTAGGAGTAAATAAAGAACACTCAAATTGCAACAGTAGATTTATTTCTCAGGTTCACCACACATCAGGGATCCAATGTCCACCTCCAGCAGACGGTGAGACGGAGGAGAGGACGCCGAACCCACGGCGCGCAGGGGACGAGGCGTTGTCGTACCCTCGCCTGCAGAGGACGCTGCTCAGCGGGGCCCTAGAGTGCGGTAACACTGCGAGGCTGGCGTTCCCGGCTGAGGGCGCAGCTGTGTGAGATGCAGTACAGTGCTGTATTACAAAACTTATCTGTAAGACACGCTTTTCTTATTCTACGTCTGGCTGATGTGCTGCTGCAATACATTGCTGCATTACAAAACATATCTGTAATACATTCGCCTTTCTTGTTCTGTGCCAACCTTTTCTCCCAACGAGCACAGCCTTCACTTACACTATTCTGTTCTTTCTAACTCTTTACTTTACCCCTTTTTCTCATACACCATTACTCAGGGTAGAGCATTGGGTTACAGAGAGACCACATCATCTCGATTACCAATACACCTCCAGTCTCGAGTGATGCTGTATCGTTCACCGGTCGAACACAACAGCCGGCTCCGAAATCAGTCTACTAACGTTATTTGAGAACTTTTCCTGTGTCAGTTCTCGATTCTCTTTTGATGTCTACTTCTCATGCGGTGTCATTAGGAACAGCACAAGAATTCATAACAAATACCTTAAATGGTAAATAAGTGTCAGGTGTTGTTTTCACTATAGGTACTGACCTAAAATTGTGCTTTACTTTATTACTGCCTGAAAGGAAAATTTAAAAGTCAGCATCGCAGAGAATATATATGGTACAGTTTGTTGTTAAAATACCAGTAGACCAGTGTTTTCTATTGTGAATGACGGTCGTTCGCCAACCAACTGGACCTTTGATTATCAAGCGGTGTACTGAAATGTGCATCGATGAAGTAAAGATGACGCCAAAAAGGCACTAGACAGATTTTTATTGATAAGTAGCTCGGTGGTCAGGGTACGTGTCTACTATGCAGATGACGCTGGTTCGACTCCTGATCCTGGCAAGGAGTTTTCAGTGGTGGGAGAAGTTGTACGGAGTGCACTCACCATTGCGACGCTAACTGAGGAGCTACCTGAACGAGCAGTAGCGGCTCCGCGGTCTGCAAAGTCAGAAAAATGCGTGAGAGAGTGGCATGCTGACCACACGTCCATCCAAATGGCACCTGCATGGAGCCGTCGTGCAGGACATTACACAGACTGTGGGTGCTTTGTTTACGCTTCTGCACGTCCGCTACGGTCGCAGGTTCGAATACTGCCTCGGGCATGGATTTGTGTGAAGCCTTTAAGTTAGTTAGGTTTAAGTGGTTCTAAGTTCTAGGGGACTGACGACCCCAGATGTTAAGTCCCATAGTGCTCAGGGCAATTTGAACCATTTTTGCACGTACGTCCGTTTTACTCCGTCTCAATACTATCCACCATCGTGGCATCAGTTTGGCCACTCGAGCCTTGTACAGTAGCCTGGATGAGAGTCCAGAAGCTGCTGCACCACCGTTGTCCTACCCCGTGACTTTCTCCTCAGCAGGTATTCATGCCGTTTGTCCGCCATGCGTGGCCACCCGTCGTACGCCTCCTTCTTCGATGACGCCTTTGATCGCCAGTATAGGGCGCGTCCCTCTTCCCTGTTACTTCTTGGGATCTGCTTTAGGCTCTTGCTCCGGCAGCTTTACTTCACGCTGCCTGCACCTTTCGCGGTCTGGGCTTCAGCGGCGGCCCGAGTTCACCTCGGCCTTCATTCGCTTCCTAAGTACACTAGTACTGTCTCGCTCTATCGCCTTCAGTTTCACGAAATTCACATGGATCTTCGCGACTGTACCTTTATGTACACTGATGGCTCTCGGACTGGCCGTGGTGTCGGGTGTGCCTTCGTCATTGGCGCCGACGTTTTTCGGTATCGGCTTCCGGGAAACTGCTCAATATTACCCGCAGAGTTCTTCACCGTGTATCAGACCACGGAATACATCCAGTGTACAGGAATTTCAATAGTGTCATCTGCTCAGACTCTCTCAGCGCCCCTTCAATGCCTCTGTGCGCTGTTCACCGCCCATCCCTTAGTACAACGGGTCCAGGATATCTGAGACTTGCTCACTCTTGATGGAGCCACTGTGCTGTTTATGTGAGTTCCTGGTCATGACGGTCTGACAAGAAACGAGGCCGCTGACGCTGCTACCAAGGCTGCAGTCCTTATACCTCGGCCCGCGAGTTCTTATATTCCCTCCGGTGATCTCTGTGTTGACCTCTGTCAGGAAGTGGTGTCACTTAGGCATCGCTACTGGCCCTTCCTTCATGGGAATGACTTCCAAGTTATTCAGCCTCTCCCATCGACTTGGACCACCGCCTCTCGGCCCTCCCGCCGCGAGGAGGTCATTTTGACTGGGTATCATACTGGGCACTGCCTTTTTAACCATCGTCATTTGTTAAGTGGCACTCTCCCACCACTTTGTACACGTTGCCCCCAACTTGTAACTGTCCGCCATTTCTGACGGATGTCCATTTCTTAACCGTTTACGTTCTCGCTTGGGTTTCGCGGTCCGAGTTATCGGCCGTTTTAGCAAACGACGAGCGGACTGTGTATCGCGTTTTACTTTTTATCTGTCGTAGCAATATGACGAAGGCCATTTCAATTTAAGTTCTGAACCTCCGTTTCTCTATGGCGTGTTTCACAGATCTTTCTTCGCGTCCCTCATTTTAGCTGTCTTCTCTTCTGTCGATTTTGATTGACGCGTAGTTTCTCTATGGCGTATTTTATAGACCTTTCACCGCTTCCGTGTTTTTAGCTGTCTTCTCTTCTGTCGATTGATATTGATGCTTAGTCGTTTTTAACTCCTCTCTTTGTTTTCGTGTTTCACAGTTTTGACATAGGCGCCATAAAAGAAAACAAAACAAACATTCTTTGGTCTTTCAATGCCTGGACGAGAGCTCATTTCTTATTAATTTCACTGTCTAGGCTTCCCCAACAGTAGCAACTATCGTTACGACTAAATTTCCTTAATACGTTACAAAAACTTACTTCCTCCTCTAGAAAAGCAGGGAATAGCATCTGGGATGGAGGTATTTTCGATACACGTGCGTGTGGAATTACTCAAGCTGTACATGTACATTGCTGGGTAGAAACAATATCACCACAACTGCGTTTCTGTCCGCCTTTGGAATACAATAATGTTAATGTTATAGGCGGTATAGGTTCAACAAGTCGATAGTAGTTTTTGGAGGTGTGTGACACGAAATGTGGTTGTATGCGCTGAACTGGAATCCAACAGGTGCCATATGCAATCTATCACATTAGGATCAGTATAAGATATGAGTTCACTACCCGGCTCGTCAAATCACATCACTACCTTCGCTTTGGGACATGGGGCTCCATGTTCAACACAGCATGTCAAACTGAGTTCCGAAACACTTCGCCAGTATCAGTGTTTCTATCTGTCCACAAATCTTCTACAGGTCGTCACCTATCCTGCTTCACAGGACAGGCTAACAGCCGCTTCTGTCCTGAAAAATGTGTGGACATTAGACACTTTTCCACCGACTCAGAACTTTAGCGTCCTTCAACAACGGTCCATAGGTAGTTGCGACAGTAACATGCGAACACCCGACCAGTTTCACTGTCTCGGAAATTATTCTACCCAGGCGCCAGACGCTAGGCTATAACAATATTGCCTATGCCAGAGTCGCTTATATCAATGAATTTCGTACGTGCCATCTCTAGAATTATTATCTATTCCTGTGCTTTACTTAACTTTCCAAGTTAAATGGCTTACAATCCCACTGTAGGCTGTTGTCACAATACGTGTATGAGCCCTCTCTGCGTCAGTCCTGCACACTGTACGCTTTATATAGGCGTGACACTAAAGCGCGGTGTGTCAGGTAGAATAGAAATCTTGAATTAACACTCTGTATTGCGATAAAAGTAACTATTTCTGTATAAACACCAGAATTTTTCCTTAGGGCACGAACAGGAGGCAAACACAGTTGCTAGGCAATATTTTCTGTATTATATACGAGAATCAATAAACTATTTCTCAGTATGATGCTCACTGGGAGTAAAGAACCTGCAGTATCATAGCATCGTCTGCCGTTTGGATGTGGAAACAATGCGATGTGTTCATCTGCACCTTTTCCTCTTTGTGTAAGTTTTGTTCAAGTGGAAGATATGGTAAGACGATCAAGACTATGTCCGTACATCCCACAGATCGAACCTACTGTGTTCTGCGCTGATCCGTATGAGGGTGACCATTCCCATGAACTTTTGAATGCCTGCACTGACAGACGCATGTCGCTGACTCAAGTTTGGGTGATCTGCAGGGAGTTGACTCAAATCTTTCGACCGGTGACTCAAAGACCTTATTTGCAACGTATTAAAAAAAAGGAGAAAAAACACCAGCGCCATTTCCAGTTACCGCATTGGCAATACCGCTAGGGATTGGATCTCTTGCATAGAAGCTCTTACTTGCACGGTGTTTCACCTACCATGTGGTTCTGGCGAGATTACTTCTATCTTGTGCATGATCAAGCACTCGTATAAAAGGAGCCTCGAGTCACAGTGATGTGTAAGGTAACGTTTTGGTGCTAACAAACGTTGTTCCATATGCCGTGAACCATTTCCCCTACCCGGATGTCGCAAAGACTTTGGAACGCCCTGTATATTTCGCTTGCTATTGTGTAGAGCATAGTGCAGTAGTCCTTGTACCATTATTAGCAATTATTCCAGTCCGGTATTAATCCAGGAGAAAATAACTCTACGGGTCTTAACACGACCAATTATCAAGGTCTCTGCACGACAAGCACAACGGTGGTAGCTACATACCTGTAGTCTCACTGTTTGGCTCAAATGCAGGTGTTTTAAATCCAAAAAGCTGAATTTCACGACAACTATATTCGATTTCTTCCAAGAAAAATCATTAAATTTTTCAGAACCTTTCAACAGAAGGGCTAAACCGTCTTTAAGATCGTATCAATGTGTCACAGAATCCAATCGAGGCCCATTGAGATTCCTATTTCAATGTTACCGCCCGCACAAGCGTTTGCGCCAATACGATTAACAGAAGAGCTGCACTTTGCCAGAACTCGTACAGGAGATGCAAGTACATCATTCGCATTTCCTAATACTGATCTTGCGTTATTGTCCAACTTGATAGCGCTTCTTAGTCTTCCTGCTTTCGTGGCCTTTATCCATGTGAAAGTGTGATAACGTTTTCTAAATGTTTGCGAACTGTATAAGTGATTCGCAATATGAGCACCTGGATGGTATTTACTTAACCGCGTGAAAACAACATCTAAGGTGGCCGGCACATTGGCTCTCGTCGTTATTCCGCTATGCGTATTCCTTTCGGGGCAGGCGTGTCGCCCCGAATTCCGAAACAGTGTACTAACGCGCAAGGCAATTCGTTGGCAGATCATAACGCTTCTCAATATTACCCTTAAATATTCAGTGTGAATGGCTCAAGGTGTTCACTAGTAGTCTTGTCATCTGATACAATCGGATTCATATCGAGGTCGGATTCTTTGTCTTCGTCGAAGCTTTTATCTTGCACTCATCCACCGAGTTTTTTATCTGGTTCTAGTACTTATCTTGCATTTATCCACATTTCAAGAGAGACGACATTCTTTACATGAGTGACAAATATTGTCCAAGTTTTTATGGATTTCTTTGCGATCGTCTTACCATGGTACTTTCCTGTAGGCAAAAGAAGGGTCAGCGATTGATCTTACTGTGTTGCCGATGCTATCTGATAATTCTATTACGTATGTTAAGAATATTAACAGTCCCATTTCACTTCCTCAGACAAGTTGTATCGTATCGAGGTCTGTGTGTCAGTTAATCTATAAGACACCGACGTATCTCCGAATCTATTCAGTAAGAATAATCATCATACGATTGTTAACAAAAAAGAAAGTAAACTAAACCTGTATCCTATTCCATGCGCTGACAGTAACGCTCTCTTTATTCCAGACGCGGAGGCATAATTCAGGTGCTCGTAAGTGTATTGATTCACACTGTCCAAGTCTTCAAGCATTTCTTCGAGATCTTATTTGATAATTAGATTACGTATACTGACAATATAAGAGTCCTTGTATTCATCCTCAAACATATTGTAACTTTGCTGAGACCTTTTAGTCAATTAATTTCCGAACCACTCACCCATGTCTGAACATATTCCGTATGGAAAACTATTATACGATTGTTTGTAAGAAAAGTAACTTTAAATCGAGTTAATATTTGTGTTTGCTGTGATGAGAGCAGCGCTCAATTTATGTCACAGCAGTTCTAATTGCGGTTTTTTTTCTGTTTCAAAATCAGATCGGCCGCGAAATAGAAAAAAAAGCAATTAAAACACATTTTATTTGCAACAAATAGTTGTGCTTCTAGATACCGCTCTACATATTCGCCGCGCTAAGACAACTGTCTTTGCGTGGTACTAAATTTCTGATATCCTCGCCGCAGAGCGCAGCCGCCTGAGCTCTCCGGCAATTCTTTGCTGCGGTCTGCAGGTCGTTCTCTGTGTCAAAGTGCTGTCACCATATCCAACGGCAAACGCGAGCAAGGAGATGAAAATGATAGGGAGCCAAGTCCGAGCGATACGGTGGGTGATCTGACACTCCCCCAATCGAAAACACTGTAGGAGCGTCTTTGTTGCAGCAGCAGTGTGCGGCCAAGTATTGTCATGATGAAAGATAATTCCAGATGACATCATTTCTCTTTGCCTGTTCAGAATTGCCCTTCGTGGTCGATTTACTGCAATCGCTCTATCCATTTGCTGAAAAGTATCATATAACGAGGGAATCAGTGTGTGTGTGTGTGTGTGTGCGTGCGTGCGTGTGTGCGAGCGCGGGCGCGGGTGCGTGCGTTTGGAGCTAATGGGCACTCAATGGCGAGGTTATCAGCGCCTTTCATACATTTAAAAAAACCAATGTGGACAAAATTTCGAAACTAGTTGTCACACAGTCAGGAGGAAGGATATCAAGTGACATTCTTACTTTCACTCCCACCTCACTCGTTTTCACCTATACAATCACTCTGTCTCACACGCCATAGGACAACGGAGATATGATGAAATTTTTCACACCTTGGATTAAAACAGATGTAAAACGACAGAAGAGCTAAAAGAAAATCACAGGAAAATGTGACTGGGTGCCAAATAACAAAAAACACGGGTTAGCTTGTCACCCACTAACATCTTAAAATCTTCTCCCCAAAAATTTTTCGAAACTAGCTGAACAAATCACAAAACCTTAAAACTCTCACCACATTTGTTTGAATTTTACTTAAAAGACGGAAAATCTGTTGATACTTTCTGATCAGAAAATAAAACGCAGACAAATAAAATGTGCGGCACAGTAATCTGTACACCAGAAAACATTGTAGATGGAGGAGGACATCCTGTATATTCTGGACTGCTTTATCTGCTGTGTACAAGCCTTGTATAAAATGAAGGACACTCAGAGATCGGTACAGACAAGGAATCGAGTACCGAAATCATGTCTAATTTGTTCTAGTGTCAGCAAGATCGCATTTAATTCCAAGTCAATGGCAGTAAAGTCTTGAGACGATCGGACACGATCATGGAAAACATCATACCAATCAACAGAGTTCCCTGTTTCGACCCATCCATAATGACAGCTAAATAATTGCGGTGCTCTGTTAAAATATCCTTAACTCGCGTATTAAAAACATATACGGCAGTGCACTTTCTCCTGTACTGCATTAAATGTAAAATTATGCTGGGCCCCTGCAGTAACCAGGGTTGCAGATGTTTTAAGCCCTGGATCTGGGGGTTGTACTTGCTCCACACCAAGTGGCTCTAGCATACGCCACACTCGTATCCAAAACGGATTTGTTGCTCAAGGATGATTGGACCAAAGGCGTTCCAGATCCAGACAGGCAATTTTATGGTGTACAGATGATTTCGGATCTGCTAGGAGCTTACATGCCTCATGCACCATGAGGAGTTCCTGTCGGTTTGTGAGTGGCGGTTCCCCATCCTCAGCAAAGAGACTAGGTATGGGGATGGTCCTATAAGCATCCGTCGCTAGCCTTATCTCCTCATGGTGTATACCATAAATGACCTTCAGATAAGAAGACCTCGTCGATCCACACACTGTGCTCACGTGAATGGAAGTAAGCCCTACAAAACAGGAGCAAACGCGCTCTGTCTTGTTTCCCAAGACCTGTGGCTAAGGAACTTCGTGCTGTTCAGTGCCTTTTGGGTCCTGGTTTTCAGGTCTCTCAGGTGTAGCAACTACTACAATTTGGAATAAAAAATGAAGTCCTCATAAACAAGTCAAGTAAACTGGAAGTAGACGAGAACGATAAAAATGAAAACCCATATTTTCAGACCACGCCTCTTATCTCCCCAACGTAAGTTGCAACTGATCAAACATGATACTGTTAGTGGCTAAGACAAAGAGTGTAAGACTTTAAACACTGGCCTGAGGGACGCCTTTCTCCTGCTCTAAACAACCTGACATCATGTACTAACTCGTGACCCAAGAAATCGGTCAGACTGGAAGGTCCGTGTGAATATGGGGAAGTGGCCACAAAGGCCCCGTTGATGAAGTAGCTTTAGGACACTATGTCTCCAAGAAGTGACATATTCCTTACTGACCTCAAAGAAGGAAGCTAATCAGGGGTGTTTGTGTATAAAACCCTACTGAATAGCAGCCTCTAGCAGGGTCAGGCTGTCGACAATGGACCTAAATCTCCTGAAGGCCGCGGTGGTCTCGCGGTTCTAGGCGCGCAGTCCGGAACCGTGCGACTGCTACGGTCGCAGGTTCGAATCCTGCCTCGGGCATGGATGTGTGTGATGTCCTTAGGTTGGTTGGGTTTAAGTAGTTCTAAGTTCTAGGGGACTAATGACCACAGCAGTTGAGTCCCATAGTGCTCAGAGCCATTTGAACCATCTCCTGAATCCACACTGAGAGCGCCTAAGGAGATGCCTCGTCTCTAACAAAAAGACCAGACAAATGGCTAACAATTCACTCCACGGACTTTCAGAGACAGCTCGATGAGGCGATATTCCGATAACAACTGAAACATATGTGATTCTTTCCTGGTTTGTGGAGAGGCATAAGTATCGCCTCTCTCCGCCAATTGCGAAAGTGGCCTGTCTGCCTTGTCAAATAAAACATTCGAGCAGGATTTCCTTTGACGCCGTTGGAAAATGTCGAAGCATGCAGTACTGGATTTCGTCATGACTGGCTGCAGTATCATGAGTGTCAGACAGCGCTGATTCCAGGAAGGTAAGTTGGATCTGAAATCCAACTTTCCCCCCTCTGCAGTTACAAGGTAGTGACGAAATGCTGGATCCTGGCTCGCACTGACAATAATTTCTCCACAATACTCTGCCATCGCCTGAGCGATGTCTCTAGGTGTTGTTTGGAGACACACGTCTTTCAGGACTGCTGCTGTTGGTAGACGAATGTTTTTGCTTGAAACCCTCCTGACGGCTACCCCTACTTTTGTAGAAAAGTGGAACAGTTGACAGAGTGCAGGAAAGCATGCCATGAACATCTTTCTCTTCTAAATTACATGGTGTACCTTGGCTCTCGCGACTTGAAAGGCTGCGAAGTTGTCTGCTACTGGGCCGGATATAAACAGTCGAAGAGTTGCAAACCTGTCCCAGATTACTGGACGGCACTCACGAGCCCATCAAGGTACAGGTTGCCTCCTAAGATGACCTCAAGTCTTTGGATGAATAAGTCATTGGCTTGTTGGATCAGTTGTGTGATGTGGTCCATCCATTCCTGGACGCTGTTGCAGTGTTCAAACACAGCGATCTGGCTCAACAGCATGCAGCTATCCCTGACGACCCTACACTTTGGTGATTCTGTTCAAGCAATCGTCCATCCACTAAGTGATCCACATTGTGAAGTGATCGCTGGAATGAAGGTCATCAGTTGCTTCCCACTGTGCTCATGATATTCTCCAAGACTCGATCCCTGGGGCAAGTATAGTTTAAGACCCATAATCCAGTAGGAGAAATGGGCGTGGAGGTGTACAATAAGACCAATGAGAGACTCAAATTATATTGTATCCTGTGGAGGTAAATACAGTGAGCAGAGTATGATCTTGTGGCCCACATTAGCAGCAATGGCTATGGATTGTAGGTTAGTAACCAAAGAGAGAGCAGAGGAGCGTTATGTGTTAGTGACAAACATAGAAACCCCTCACTAGCCTCCTTCCACAGCCAAGTCATCCTTTTGGTGGAAGGTAACACAAGCACAGGTGGCGTGCCGCAGTCAGGTTTTCGTTTTGGTGGAAGATAAACTTGGGGTGAGCCTCTGCCAGGAGTTTCATTTCCACCACATTAGTCCTGAACTGATTTATATTCCACTGTAGTGTGGGAGTCACATTCACCTTGTCTTTCTGCCGGGGTTGGGAGCCTGTAACAGACGAAGTTTCAACCTTGGGATAGCATGGTTGCCCCAGGTAGATTTCGCAGTCAATAAGCTATAAAGCAGAAGCTGTACAATTGTCAATTCCAATGACATCAACATGGCCTGATCTGGTCTACCATCTGTTTCTGACTGCAGTGGAATGTTAGTTTGGGAGGACTTTGTGCGATAAACAGCAGCAGCACTGGACGCAGTGCTGGAATTTTCGCCTGGCTCTGCCTTTGGTGGAACCAGATGCTCAACAACAGTGATAACTGTGGCTGTATGTGATGTTCTCAGAAGGGCTATGGGCTCTGAAACAACGGCTTGATGAGTGTACTGGCAAACACAGATATTACTGCTGACACTAGAAAACTCTGTTTATGTAGAAGCGTTGGCTGTCGAAGTAGGCTTTTGAAGGGCCAAAGCAAAAGATGTAGCAAATATGGGAGGCTGTATCATGGCCTTGTCTGTTTTGACTGATTTCAAAGTACCTGTAATGCCCTCTGAATCTTTTTGAATATAAAAAGGCGAAAACGTTTCAAAACCACGCCCCTTATTTTCACAATTAAAAACACGATCTGACCAGCAGCGTGCATTCTCTTACTGTTGAATGAAGAGCTCTGTGTCAGTCCTGAGCCTGCAGGACTGGCTACATGGTCTCTTTTGTGAGACTGCTTATTGGTGCCTGTCAGCGAACCATGCATTCCACCAGGAGTAAGAGGTGGAAATTTAGATGGTTCCTCGTCTGCCTTAAGAGTAGCTAGGGAAATAAAAATCCACCTAGACTTAACCCCACTCACCTAGATAAGTCTTGTACAACTGAGGTGCGGCAGGTTCCCCACAGAATGCCCGCTAAAGACTGTTCAACCTCAACAGCCATGCATCTCATCAGCACACAGCACATCTTGAGACTGAAATCTTTTTTACAGATGTTTATACCAGCCCCACGATCTGGGTGTTCAAGCCAAGGTCCCCTTCTATGTGACACACAAGTTTCCATAGCCACAACCCACGTTGGTTTGTTGAAGCGTCCACAGAGCTTACAGAGGGCTAGTGGCACTTACCAGTCTCCTGTTCAGAAAACGTGTCGTCACCAAGACCATATCCAGCAAACGCATGCTATACTCAGGGATACACGCTTGCTTCTCTGACAGCCTTGATCTTGAGTGTCTGTATGTCCTGCTTCAAAGTTTCTGTACCCCTGCCAAACTGTGGTAGCACAAATGACAGTTACATTATGTGGGCTGCATTAAATCAGGCGCAACATCTCAGCATGAAGTTACCGAAATACAGCAAAAACTTTGAACTTGACGGGAGAGTAGCAGGGGGCGCTCATGGTCCATTGTCACTGGAGACATGGCATAAAGGGGTAAACCATTCGGTCCCCCAAATTCCGCGTGACTGCTGTCAGCGTCTAACGTAAACCTAAATTCCATTACCAACCGTAGAACGCCAGTGGGGTGGTATCAGTACATGATACCACATTCCTATCCCACCAAATCTCCTCACCAGCGTACTGTAGTGTAGATGAGTGAATCACAATGGGGTGGTTAGGGCTGGATGCAGGTGGCAATGAGGAGTTGGGAGCCGAAATTTAGGCTGGTGCTGAGATCCTGCCTGCAACCCGAGAAACACTCTGAGCCGACCTGGGACACCAGCCAAAAAATGGGGCAGAAGCCATGCATATACATCCAGAGATGGGGCAGCAAATTAAGATGGAGGCATTTCGATGACATTAGAGGGACCCAGGGCGCTGCACGGGGTATCCACTGGTAAGGAGGGCCCGTCCCCAGACGACAGTGGCTGTCGAGACTTCCATTGGTTCTTGGACTGACACCGATGGTGTTGAGCTCAGGAGCTAGATGCAGCGAGGGATACTGCATGTAGGCAGGCACAGAATCTGAAAGCACAAGGCCTAGGGCGGAATCAAGCAGTTTACACCAGATAATTTGATTCTGGTGGCTTATCAAGAATCCTGCCAGTCTCTGCAGAAGAAACAGAGATTGTCCAAGCAAAGATACACTGGTACCTTGCTCCCAGCACCTCCATCCATCATACTATCCGTGAAAGACTGAATCTTTAGTTTGATGCCACGCCAGTCTGAGCAGTGTGGGCGTCTTCCGCTGTGGCGAGTGCAGCAACTGAAGCAAGGTGCAGTGGTGCAATCCATGTAACAACTCCACCAGTGATGGTCCGCCACAAGGCTGCCTTTGCAGCAAAAGATCGATTTCAAGGCCAGGACTGTGAATCGAGCCATAGTTGAGTGCACAGGAACCACGAAAGAAAAACTGTTGAAAGCGTCAATGACTGTGAGTCACTGTGTATTCCAGGGAGACCTGTGAAATCCAAGTGCAAATACTGACAAGGTGCTATTGAGCACCTTGTCAGTATTTGCACTTGGATTTCAAAGGTCATTCAAGGAACCACATAGGTGTTGCTGACTTACGTTCAGCACAGTGACTTCGTGTAACAAATGAAGTACGTCGGGCTAGAGAGTCCTGGGTACAACACATGACTGATCATTATCGGTGTGAAGCAAAATAACACACTGGTGAACTCCAAGCTCGTTCTGACAGGGAAAATATCGGCGAGCCACAGAGCTACGAATCTGTCAGGGTGAATGAGGTCAACCAGTCCAGATGTAGTAGAACAGATTCTACAAACCACAAGCCGCATCTGTGGCCTGGGCGATTTTCTGGTGATACATCAGATAGCTATGCACAGCTACTATGTCTTGTGCATCAATACAGCAGCGAGAGGCAAGAATCTGGACCAGCACAGAGGTGACAAAGAACATCTACGTTGGTACACTATAAATGCGCCGATACAAATCTAATATTGGTAATTTGAAAAAATAGGAGCCCTCTGTTACAGAATTTGCACTGGCGAGTTGAAGGTTTAGATGTTTGTGGTCAGTCATCAAGTATAATTTTCTGCCAAAAAGATACTAGTGATACTTAGCGACACCATTATCAGTGAATAATTACATTGAACTTTGCTCACAGCTTCGAAGCAAAGGCAGTCGGTCTGTGAAAACCTCCAAATTTACTCTAAATCTGCACCGACGCATAAGAGGAAGCATCAACAGCTGAGACCACAGGTTTGGCTGAATCAAAATGAACAAGGCATCGATCACCAAGCAACGGATCTTTCAACTTCTTGAACGCTTGCGAGTGAACAAATGGAACATTCTTCCTGAGCAAGTGATACAAGGGAGCCACGATTTGAGCGGCGAAGGAATTAATCAGCCTGCAATTCTCTCGCAATGCGTGGGAGTGGAAAGTCACAGAGAGCAAGCAAATGTGATTGCAGTGGATGGATACCGTAACTGTGAATGATATGTATAAGTTAATGATATGAAAGTGCTAAAAAACGCGCGCGCGCGCGCGCGTGTGTGTGTTTGTAGCTTATGGACGCTCAACAGCGAGGTTGTAGCACCATTAAATTCATTAAAGGACACTAAAGTGTATAAAATCGCTAAATATGTTGCACATAGTGAGCAGGAACTCTGTAAAATGACACTCATTCACCCACTCCCACCTGTGCAGCATTGAGCCACGCAATAAATCTGTGTTACACATCAGAAGACGACTGACAAAACCACAGAAGAGCAAAAAGGAAGACACAGGGAAATGTGACTGACTGACTGACCGCTTATAAAAACGAATTAAAAACATCTCCCTAAAGTTTTCGAAAACAAATTGCAAATATCACAAAACCTTGAAACCCACACAACATTCATTTGGAGGTCTCTTAAAACAGAGGGCAGATCTGCTGGCAAATTTACCGCTGTATTCTCGTCCTAAAACGAAACACAGTCTAGATGGTAGAGCACTTGCCCGCGAAAGGCAAAGGTCCCGAGTTCGAGTCTCGGTCGGGCACACAGTTTTAATCTGCCAGGAAGTTTCAGTTACAGTCTAGTAAAATTAGGCGTTCAGTGATATGTACGCCACATGCACCACACATCGGAGGGTCCTATCGCCAGAGCAAGAAACTGTACGTCAGAGGGCTATGGTCTATGTGAAGAAGAGTGAGGACCTCATCCCATCTTCGTGGATGAAAGTTCTGGAAGACTTCAAGTGTCTAATACAGAAATGTCTTGAGCATTTATGGTGTCAGCATATGGCGCGATGTGCTCAACTTAGCTTTGCCAACCACTCGAAAGCGCTACAGCTGAGCAAAGTCATTGAAGCTCTAGTGTCAAGTTGCAGACGGAGGAATGTCGAGCAATAGAGACACAGAAGATGTTTTCAAGTAGCACTGCAGACGAGTTGCGAGCCTTTCCAGAATGACTATTGGGCTATTCCTTTGGACTAACGCCACTGTGGTGTTTGGAAAACACACTATACACTGTTTGTGCCTTAAATTTGAATGAAGGAGTAGCAGATGGTTCAAATGGTTCAGATGGCTCTAAGCAATATGGGACTTAACATCTGAGGTCATCAGTCCCCTAGACTTAGAACTACTTGAACCTAACCAAGCTAAGGACATCACACACATCCATGCCCGAGACAGGATTCGAACATGCGTGCGTAGCAGTAGCGCGGTTCCAGACTGAAGCACCTGGAACCGCTCGGCCACAACGGTCGACGGAATAGCAGAAGGGGTGCTTTAAGTTTCTATAAGCAAGCAGACTTTAAGTGTCCCGGTTTGCCGGAATAGAAGCAAGTTGCATCATTCGAAGGGCAAGATCAGCGACCATGTGCTGCGATACAGCCAGGATACGACTTCACATCTTGTGCCAGAGGAGCCATGTGTTTACATCAGAGCTGTGGCTGTGGTAGGACGAGCATCTGTTTGAGAGTTGGCGGCGAGGCTTGTTTAGCATTGTTATCTATACAACGAAGAGGCGCTGACTCAGAACAGTCTGGTGGGCTTTCGTAGGAATCTTGATAGCCTAGAATTTGAAGAAGCTGTGGCACAGAAGGATCTGGGTATTTGAGAATCTGTTCCTGAATTCCAGTGTCAGCTGCACCGTGTGTGATGGTCTCACGAATCACTGCTTCACTATAAATACTATTTGCCACAGTCACATTGCAATCAACACTGTCTAGTAAGATATCGCAGTTCAGTCACCAAACTATGGTAGGTTATTCACCAGTCGTACGGGAAAAATGGTCAAATGGCTCTAAAAAGAATGGGACTTAACTTCTGAAGTCATCAGTCCCCTAAGACTTAGAACTACTTAAACCTAACCAACCTAAGGACATCACACGCATTGATGCCGAAGCAGGATTCTCACCTTCGGCCGTAGCAGCAGCGCGGTTCCAGACTCAAGTACCTAGAACCGCTCGGCCACAGTGGCCGGCTCGTACTCTAATAGGTCCTCGTATGGTACTAGTTCAGAGCGGGACACGCGAAATGACTTATAAGAGGTGCATGATGACTTCCGCCATTGCCAAGAAATAAGGAAGTTTGTCCGTACCTTGTATGGTGATATGCTGCGAGGTGCGCGTTGAACGTGTGAGATACTCCGTCCAGTCTTCCTTCGCCTCGTCGAGCTCACCAAAGGATTCATTACTTCAAATAGTTGCGCCATTTGTTGACTCTGAAACCGAATAAACTGAGTTAGATCAATTACACCATTTGAAGGCGCCGTAAAAGACGATTGTGGCTTGGTATCCATAGTAATTTAGCAGTGAGCAAAATAACGAGACAGTTAAGCAGTGCGCAAACAGCGAAAAGCAACAACAGCACAGAGAGACCAAAAAGGGTTGCGAAAGCAGCAACTATTGAACCTAGAAAACGACCACAAGAAAGGTAGTTGCGTATGGCTTCGTAATAGGACATGGGCTACGGAGTGGTGGGGCAGCTATCGTCGTAGGAAAGCTAAACAGGAGTACAAATGAATAGTGAACAAACTATCACAATAAACTGGTTTACTTGTATTTCTCCAAGCGTATCAAAACTCATTACGAGTAATATAGCAAGAAATAAAGTCCAGCTATCAGTGACAACAAGGAAAAGGTTCTCTGCAGCATAGCACGAACGATGGAGTCAGAACTGCGTCTAGGTGGCGTCTACGAAGCATCCTGTAGCAGAATGGCTCCGAGTGCGATGATGAGAAGCTGCCGCTGCCCCTGACCATCCTGTACTGCGACGGCAGAGGGCGCTCGAAGTCCAGAGCCGCTGGAGGCGTTGTCCAGCGGACATTCTCCACTGGGTCCGCCAGATCCCGCGCGAACACTATCGGTGTGTAACAGAAACTTGCATTTCCGTTACCCCCTGTAGAACGTAAATGGGAAGGTATCAATACGTCAGGCCACAGATCGACTATCCAAGAACATTTGCAGCATTTTGGTAAAGAGAAATATAGGTACCTGATTCTTCACATGCAACTTATTGCTTCAGCCAAAGGATACAGATCCGTTTTTCGAAAGCTTGATCATAGAACATGAGAAATAGGTAGTCTATGATAATCCAGAACGTTAAAGAGAGTTTCTCTCAGAATGAATCGTCACGAAGCACAGCTAAGCCAGGTTCGTACCACACAACAAGCCGCTTTTGGGTGTTTGTTGGAGTATTCGCAGGATCGTTCGCTTTGAAGTGATGAAACCTGCACATAATGTGAATGCAGACTTTTACTGTGAACAGCTGGATCAAGTTGACCAATCTTCAGTTCATAAATGTTCACCGACATTCAAGAGAAAATACGTTATTCTGCAACACGATAATGAAAGATCGCACCGCACGAGAGGAACCCTGGACAAAAATTATTGAAATGAGGTGGGGATACTGTCTCATCCCCCGTTCTCGCCTGATATCGAGCCAGCGGATTACCATTTATTCAGATCGCTACATCACTTTCTACGTAGCAAAAAGAAAATTGAGATGATTGCTCAAAAACCAACAGATATTTTTTTTTAATACGGCAGTGGAAATTTGCACACCAAGTGACAAAATATTGCTGATGAGAAGGTCGACTGCATTATCGATTAAAAATAAAAACAGTTTATCGTTTCGAATTTAGTGTAAATAAACGACATTTTGTAGGTCTGGAGATGGGACAGCTGTAGGTTTGTATGGGTAAAAGGAAATCTAGGGTTACAAGTCAACTCCTGAAGACATTTCTTGAGTGCACAGGCTGCCAGCTATGAAAAAAAAATGTTTTGCCTCAAACTCAGTGTTTCAGTGAATAGCTATTTCAGAGAGTTTTACTCTGTGTATTCCTTTGAGGGAGAAATAAACTGAGTTATTCTTTTTCTGTACTCTACAAGAAGTAGATCTGTTCATATTACTCCTTGAATGAAACTCCACTATACTGGTAGGACTAATGTTTATGTAGCCTGAAAGTGAGAGCTACGTGCGATTGAACCTGGTCGCCTTATTTAAAGAAACTGTGGTCACCCAGAAAGCAACAAAAGTTTAGCAATGCAAACGCTGTGCTCTTGATCACGTTAGCTGTTCAATGTAGAGTGTTTTGGTGCATCTGGCCCATAATAAACGTGAGTCGTAGAGCATCGACTGCACGCCGACCAGCGCAGCGCCGAGAAACGGCATCAACACGACGCTGACTCGCTCGCAAGTGGAAACAGCGAGCAGCGCCACACTTACAGGGCCCCCTAAACGAGCTGTCGGAAACAATTACGCTGTTGTCTTACGATCACAAATTACGGAACACACACAAATCAGTGGTATATTAATGAAGAGTTTATTTGACCAGCCGCCCATCGCTGGTCGGCTCAGTTCCGTAAACAGACTTGGGGAGCATCAATACTGAGTAATAGCAAGCCGATACATAGCCTGCGTTCTGCGAGTTGGAATAGTGACAAGTAATATACGTAGGAGGCACACAAAGCACAGGAAGCCACTTCATAACGAGGATTTAAGTTACGTTTCTTCCCTTCTTAGAATTAAAGAATTCTATTAATTTGGAAGTTTCATATACAGTGTAACACTTCTGGTACTAAATGTAACTGGGTTTTTCTCTTTCTGATGCTAGTCAATTGTCAGGGTGCGCATTACTGCAAAGGGCATTTGATTCTAAAGCATTATGTCAGGGTGAAACTACAAAATAAATTAATTTTTCTCTCTTAAAACTTGTGGGCAGGGTGGGTTCTTCCTTGGCACGGGTATGAGGTAGAATGAAACAGCATTTTTACATAAGATAACTTTTATTGAAGGTTTGTACAACGGTTTTCTTACTGGATTATCCTAGCTGGGTAGAGCGGCAGCTGTGTCGTTTGCGAAGCCTTCTGCTGCGGCAGCGGCGGCGGCAGCGTCTGATTACGCCTGGCGGTGTGTATCTCGTGTCGCCGTATCACCCAGTTGACTGGAGACGCGCCTCGTGCGGTGTCCCGTTTAATTATTGAGAACGAAGTCGTGCATCGGATGGTGATACCTTGGATGTGGCGTCGCAGTGTTTCTCTTCTCTAAGCGGCCGCGTGTGTCAGTGTTGTGTGTTAGCCAGCGTAGCGGCGCGGCGGTGGAAGGCCAGTGTCCCGGACTCGAACAAAGGACTCCAGCTTGCCAGACTTCTGCTGTCAGACCTTCGTCCCAGCTCACAGGTGACTGCTCATGTGAGGCCGTCTCCTTCCCGTCCTCACGAGTCACCCAGGTACGTAAAAAATCAGTCTTCAAATACGTTTTAACTTCTGTCTTCTGGCGCCGAGGCTGCTGCTTGCTATTCCATTACAGCGGCGGACTTGGTGTGACTGTGTATGATGTAGTCTCTTCTTGCATGACGGTCTTCATCTCGAAAACTGAACTGAAAACTACTCTTCTTTAGTCGGGCTCACTGCGTCTCGCGTATATATTCAGTTCAGTTCGCTGGAGGTGAACGACTTCACGGTCATTGCCTCTTCTATCATGTTGGAAAGCTTCTCAAAGAATCTTCTTAACGTCGGTCATTGGCTCTTGGAATTTAGGCGAGGGCCTGTGATCACATGTGACACTTGAGAAACACGTGAGCCGGTCGGGTGATGCCCTGACTGCTGAATCGACGGCTTCCGCTTATGTTAGGAGGGCGATGGCTTTTCCGGAACGTGCTGACTTCATGGTCATTGGCTCTTCTGTCACTGCTGCTCTGCCCGCTGTTTGCCAATGTGCATTTTGGATTCCTGCCACCAGCAGTTGAAACTTCTCTCCTTCCTTGTTTCTGTCGGTGCTCACTCCCATAGCAGTCAACACAAAAAGATGAACCCATCAGAGTTTAAAAGGGCCATTGTCCGCACAAACTAAGTCGAGTCCCGGTGCTTTTTTTTTTTTATGGCTGATGGGAGCGAACGTGAAGGCTTTTCCCATTTACGGTCGCTCCACTGTCGCTCCCACCCGCCACAGCTCCGCTGTCAACTTAGGTTGCCCGGGCAATAGGTGGAGTGGGCCTCGATAGCCGTGCGGTGCTGGTGAGCCATCTGCGAGGTGCTTGGCGTCCGGTTTCGGTGTCGCAGCGCCGGAATGCGGCTGAAGACGTCACTCACAGCTGCTTCCGAAACTGCGTCTGCTGGTACGCGGCCCTGGCGGTGCTGGCGAGAGACCTATAAGGGAGTCCGTAAGGGCCGGTGTCAGTAGCCCCGCGGTATCCCGCGGCAGCTGCTCGCACCAGGAGTGACGCGTCATCGGGGACGGCCAGCCCCCGCTGGCGCGGCACTCCCTCCCCCCCGAATCCCTCTAAGGCCATCTGGGCAGCGCGCTGTCCGTACCGCCGCACGTTAGGCTCATCAGAGTCTTTCCAGAGCCAAAACACGTTCCAGCCCATCCCCTCAGCCAGCCCACACACATGGCTCCCCAGCGGCCGCACGGCCTCCTCGTAAACCTCTCCACTAATGAAATTTCTGAAATACTCGAACATAGCGCATTTGTGCACAGATAGTCGGAGTTTCAGAAATAACACCGAGTTTCCGCGGAAACCTCTATTTATAACGTTCTCTTCATTGTTGTGAGTTTCCGCGGATACGGCAGCCGATCTGAGTTTTTAGCACTTCGCGACTGTCATTGTTGAGCTCGTTAGTCTGAAGACTCGTTTGATGCAGCTCTCCACGCTCGTCTATACCGGGCAACCTCTTCACCTCTGAGTAAGTACTGAAAATTACATTTACTTACTATTGTTAAGGTTTGGTCTCTCTCCACAGTTACAGATAACTCTCAAAAATCTTGGAATTAAGTCCAAAGAGGACGAATAATACTTTTTTGTTATACACCAAAGACATATAAAAACTATTGTACCATAGCCAGTGGAAACATGAAAATGAACAACCCTACAGAGAAATAAATTATGAAACAAGAACCAACGAGGCCCGCGGGACCGAGAGGCCGCAACACGCCCATGACGACGGCAAGTCTGATTCCTCTCGCTCGCTCAGTTCAGTAGACGAAATGCGTTTCTAAACCTCTCAATTTGCAACTGTGTGTTTACGTGCTAACGAGAATTACGTCTTCTACTGATTATTAGTACTACAACAAACTACAAAATGGAATGCACAATTATGGAGTCTTACTGATATTTACAACTACAACCAATTACAAAACTTTGCAGTATGCTGTTATTTATGATCAGTAACAATATTGTGAAAAGCAAAGCTTCTACTCATCATATAGTGGAGGTGCTGAGTCGCAGATAGGCACAACGAAAAGACTGTCACAAATCTAGCTTTCGGTCAGTAAGGCGTTCGTCAAAATTAGACGACAAACAAACACATACACACTCACGCAAACACAACTCACACACACATAACTGAGTCACTTCCGAAACTGCCACATGAACGGCGATTGCGATGCTATCTGTGGATGCCCCACATGCTGTGGTGTGTCAGTTTACATACACCACTGGCCATTAAAATTGCTACACCAAGAAGAAATGCAGATGATAAACGGGTATTCATTGGACAAATATATTATACTAGAACTGATATGTGATTACATTTTCAAGCAATTTGGGTGCATAAATCCTGAGAAATCAGTACCCAGAACAACCACCTCTGGCCGTAATAACGGCCTTGATACGCCTGGGCATTGAGTAAAACAGAGCTTGGATGGCGTGTACACGTACAGCTGCCCGTGCAGCTTCAACACGATACCACAGTTCATCAAGAGTAGTGACTGGCGTATTGTGACGAGCCAGTTGCTCGGCCACCATTGACCAGTCGTTTCCAATTGGTGACAGATGTGGAGAATTTACTGGCCTGGGCAGCACTCGAACATTTTCTGTATTCAGAAAGCCCCGCACAGGACCTACAACATGCGGTCGTGCATTATCCTGCTGAAATGTAGGGTTTCGCAGGGATCGAATGAAGGGTAGAGCCACACATCTGAAATGTAACGTCCACTGTTCAAAGTGTCATCAATGCGAACAAGAGGTGAACGAGATGTGTAACCAAGGGCACCCCATACCATCACGCCTGGTGATAACGCCAGTATGGCGATGACGAATACACGCTTCCAATGTGCGTTCACCGCGATGTCGATAAACACGGATGCAACCATCATGATGCTGTAAACAGAACCTGTATTCATCCGAAAAAATGACGTTTTGCCATTCGTGCACCCAGGTTCGTCGTTGGTTACTCCATCGCAGGCACTCCTGTCTGTGCTGCAGCGTAAAGGGTAACCGCAGTCATGGTCTCCGAGATGATAGTCCACGCTGCTGCAAATGTCGTCGAACTGTTCGTGCAGATGGTTGTCTCGCAAACGTCCCCATCTGTTGACTCAAGGTTCAAGACGTGGCTGCACGATCCGTTACAGCCATGCGGATAAGATGCCTGTCATCTCGACTGCTAGTCATACGAGGCTCTTGGGATCCAGCACGGCGTTATCTATTACCCTCCTGAACCCACCGATTCCATATTCTGCTAACAGTCATTGGATCTCGACCAACGCGAGCAGCAATCGCGATAGGCTACAAGACGACCTTTATCAAAGTCGGAAACGTGATGGTACAATTCTCCTCCTTACACGAGGCATCACAACAACGTTTTACCAGGCAACGCCGGTCAACTGCTGTTTGTCTATGAGAAATCGGTTGGAAACTTCCCTCATGTCAGCACGTTGTAGGTGTCGCCGCCGGCGCCAACCTTGTGTGAATGCTCTGAAAAGCTAATCATTTGCATATCACGGCATCTTCTTCCCGTCGGCTAAATTTCGAGTCTGTAGCACGTCATCTTCGTGGTGTAGCAATTTTAATGGCCGGTAGTGTATTATCCTCACAAAAATGAAAGAGTTACAAAGTGAACATTAGTTCTGTTCAGAAATGATGTCCATCATCAACAGCAGTGTGAGCAGTGTGCACAAACTGTATGAATACACTTTTGTGTTCCTTTCAGCGTTTAACACTCCGAATGTCAAGCTGAGGAGTTTTGTGCCACTATGTACCCTGCTCTTGAGCGTTATGACAACCGGTTTAACATTCTAGAGGCATTCAGGCAAACAATCAGTGTTCCTTAAGCAATTGCCAAAGCAATTGTCTTATGGAATAACTTTCCACGCCTTAATCACAGGATTGCAGAGACATAGGTCTTGTAAATCTCTGCTTCAAGTGATATCTCACCAGGTCGCCTACAGACATGTCGATCCTACGACCACAAACAGAAGCGACATCCATCGCTTAATATCGCAGAATGCTATTCAGTGTGCAAGTTGACTCTGGTCCTCCACCACACAACTCTCTGTTGCCCCTGGAATGGTCGCTGTGGTAAACGACGCATGGGAGTTCCAGTGTCTGTTTCAGAAGGCTCGTTGTGATACCGCCTTTCTTCTCGGTCCAGTTGTCATCATCCGTTTATTCACTAGAGTATTGAACTGCCCGATAAGTCTCATGTATGATTTTGGTATCTGAATCGACTGTGATCGATCAGCGATGCTGTAAAGCTGTATCGCAGAAGTTAGGTTATTATCTTTGGTGTGCGTGAGGGCCCAGTCACCAGATAATGTTAAGCTATTTTAGAGTTAGGAAGCAATGGTAATGTTATGTTTGAAATGTAAAGTCTCAGTTTATCAGTGTGTTTAATGAACATGATTATATCAAGATTGTGACGTAAACTGATTTCTGAAGGAGGAAGTTTAATGGAACTAAGTGAATACCAGAATTGAAATGTGACAGGCTAGTATTATATTGATGTTACTTTTTTCGCTACTGCTGTGTCACTGGACTAACTTGGTTATTGTACTGACAGTTGCTAGATTTGAAGGATAGAAAAGTGTATTGTTTGAATGTTAAGACGTTGATAAAATTTAACATCAGCCTTCAGCAGTTTTTCACAGTATGCAAAAAAAACTTAGTGTTGTCATTTATGCCCATATTTCATTTTTCACTTACCTTTCTCTTACAATTTTTAACTGATCATGATTTTTCCATTAGTATACTGGGTGATCAGAAAGTCAGTATAAATTTGAAAACTTAATAAACCACGGAATAATGTAGACAGAGAGATAAAAATTGACACACATGCTTGGAATGACATGGAGTTTTATTAGAAAAAATAAAAAAATTAAAACATATTGCTAGACACGTGAAAGATCTATTGCGCACGTCGTTTGGTGAGCCGCCACTTTCGTCATGCGTGGCCTCCCAGGTCCCCAGACCTCAGTCCGTGCGATTATTAGTTTTGGGGTTACCTGAAGTCGCAAGTGTATCTTGATCGACCGAAATCTTTAGGGATGCTGAAAGACAACATCCGACGCCAACGTCTCACCATAACTCCGGACATGCTTTACAGTGCTGTTCACAACATTATTCCTCGACTACAGCTATTGTTGAGGAATGATGGTGGACATATTGAGCATTTCCTGTAAAGAACATCGTCTTTGCTTTGTCTTACTTTGTTATGCTAATTATTGCAATTCTGATCAGATGAAGCGCCATCTGTCAGACATAGTTTGAACTTTTGTATTTGTTTGGTTCTAATAAAACCCCATCTCATTCCAAGCATGTGTGTCAATTTGTACCCCACTATCTACATTATTCTATGATTTATTCAGTTTTCAGATTTATACAGACTTTTTTATCACCTGGTACTTCGATTTACAACTAACAGAGAATGCATTGCACCTCACTACTGTCTCTGTGCAGATGTAGTAATTTGCACCTGTAGCATAGCGATGCGCAAGATAGAGCAGTACTGCAACACGTTGCCCACAATTGCACAGAATAGAGGTAACACCTAATTTTTTTTATTTACGCAGGGCCAATTTATGTCATTCACAGAGAGTCAGATTTCCTGTGTTGTGTATCACTTTTAGTTCTGGGGTAAGTTTTGCTAAACTAATTGTCATAGGTTTTATGTCAAAGTTCATTATTCAGGCAGTTTATACTGTTCAAAAATTTTCCGATCAGATTGTTAACTTCTGCAGTATGAAAGACTTTCCTTTGCATTACGACAATTAATAATTATTACAATGCAACTTTGCTTTCACATTACGACAGTACAAGTTTCATTACGACAGTTGATTGATTATTACTGCTCAGATATTACTATCAGAAACAGAACTTCCAGATATTTTCATTTCTTTAGAGAACTTTCAAGTCCTAAGATATTCTCATGCTCAAGTTCTTCTGGAAATAAAATGGTTTAAATGGCTCTGAGCACTAAGGGACTTATCATCTGAGGTCATCAGTCCCCTAGAACTTAGAACTACTTAAACCTAACTAACCTAAGGACATCACACACATCCATGCCCGAGGCAGGATTCGAACCTGCGACTGTAGCAGTCGCGCAGTTCCGGACTGAAGTGCCTAGAACCGCTCGGCCACAGCAGTCGGCCTTCTGGAAATACCTCTGCCCACTCTTCCTTCCGTTATCGTCCTGAGTCCATCTCATCATCAGTCGTTCTACCGTCATTAGAGTACAGCCATCTGTTTGTGAAGTCTGTCGGTACGATGCTCCCATGTCTCTGAAGTTACCGATTCGACTTTTCTCAAAATACAATAAGCTAAACATGTACGTTCTCAGATAGTGCTGTGACCACTATCTGAAAATTCCAGTAACGTTAAACACACCCAATGGCCAACATATTTTCACTCCACTCTCATCTATAATGACAGCGTTTTTCATTACTGAAACTAAGCTCGCATAACGATGTGTTGCAATACTTTTCATTTCCGTCAGTGCAAATAAGCAAGTAGGCACTGGGTAATCTGCTGGTGGCTTAAGTAACAATTCAGCGAACGCCACAATCATGGGTTCGTGAAGCACATCTACATGTATCGACGCCAAAGATTTGACATTCATGTCTGGAGTGAGAGACAATTTATATTTGATAACACTGCTACTCGACAGTCGATTGACATCCTGCTGCAAGTAATTGATCAATCATAATTTGATTTATATACCTGAATTTAACTCCTGTTTAATGGCTGTGATCAGTAACATCAGAAACGGTCAGAGGAAGCTGTATAGGAGTGTATTAATCATCTCTTTTACTGGTAGATGATTTGTATGTGATTTTTTTCTGTAGCTTAGTTGAGTCCATGATGAGCTAAGCCAGATGTGCCAGGCCCTGTGACCCACTTTAGAGATAAACCCCTCAGAGCTGCTGAACTTTTACAGTCTTCCCTTTTGGCAACGACTGTTCTTATATTCCATCATTAACATCCATGGTTATGGAGGAAATGATAAATAGCTCTTGGTATTTAAAAAAAAATACTATAAACGTTCTCCATTCATTCTCAAACGAGATAATCCAAGAAATATGCGCCAGTGTGAATAGGTAACAGTTAGTTTTTTGTTTCATGGTAGCGTGTGGTAGGGGGACAACCTGACGAAATTGCCACAAGAGGCTCAAAATTTTAGGTAATAAGCTTGGAAAACACCATTATGCAGACAAAATACACAACAAGTACAAAGCGAGTTGTGCATCTCCAGATCTTCTTGGTTAGAGGCGCTTGCTAAGGATACACCAAGTTCTGCTGCTTTATCATACCACGGGTTTACTCAGTTTTTCTTTGCAGTCATAAGAGAGTATACCATATTTTGCGTTTGTAGGCTGTTTTAAAGGTACGTTTTAAGGTAGACACAAGCTGTAATCTGTTTTGCTCGTGCTTTATAGGCACAATCGATAGACGACAGTATAGAGAGCAAAATGGTGGCAACAGCTCATTTTCGAGAAAACGTGGATTTACAGAAATTTGCTTATGGGCGCCTTATGTATAGACTTGGACAGCCTTGGCGACCCCGTTCTCATATTGCGTTTACCACACACGTGAAGAACTTGCAGATGTGTGTTTTGGCATCACACCATCAACTGTACTGTAATTAATAAAGCAAGCTACGAACCTTTTAAATTGTCATTAATGTAAAGAAGGACAAGACTGAGTTTAGTTCGTTCTGTGATGAAGCATGTTTCGTTCAATGTATTGTTGTTTCATCTAAAGAATGTTATTGTTTCATTTAAAAATGTGCTTCCTTCCTCTTAATTCTCACGTTCAAAAGTAACGGTGAAGATTGTAACAGCAGCCACAGTAGGTTGAGTGTTTTCTTAATGAATCGTAATATTATGTAGGTTTGTGTGTAGCTTTGCTATTTCTTTCGAGTAAAGTTCATTTACATAAGACATTTTCTAAAATGTTTGAAGAGTATATTTTCTTTAAGGAACACTCGTTTTACCAAGGAGAGGGGAGGGCTACATCATGCTCACCTTTTGAAAATATTGTTATGTAATGATGTACATTATATTTTGAAATTTTGAAAAAAAAATGTTTGTTTTTAGTGATTTCTTCTACCAGACACGGTAAACTTTTTAAATTGTTACTTAAATCTTAACACAAAAATTTAAATCTTAGTAGTTAATATGACTTCTTGCAATACGTTTCAAATTCATATTTTCAGGTTCAGGAACTTTCTTACACATTTTCATATCCTTAAATCTTAAATCTTAGTAGTTAATATGACTTCTTGCAATACGTTTCAAATTCATATTTTCCGGTTCAGGAACCTTCTTACACATTTTCATATCCTTAAATTTTAAATCTTAGTAGTTAATATGACTTCTTGCAAAACGTTTTAAATTCATATTTTCAGGTTCAGGAACCTTCTTACACATTTATATATTGTGAATGAAAGTAAACGAGAATTAATGAATTTTTTTTTCTTTTGTAGTGGCCATAAGGCATCCCTCTCCCTGATATACTCATTATGTGTCAAAAGATACAACATGCTTTTTAACACGACAGTGATGTAGAAGTAGTTCTACATTAATGCCTTGTTAAAAAGTGTTTTGTTAACAAAAGTTAAAAACAATTAAGGAGATTTTTTATTTTTTGTGGTGGACGTATGATACACCTTCCTGCTCTCTCCTTGGTAATAAACGTCTTGGAAAATGCGTTGGTATTGCTAGGGTTAAATGATAAGCATTAACTTAAACTGAATTGTGAACAGTCTTAAGTACTGAAAGGAAGTCAACAAATATCATGTCAGGGTCATTCTGGTATTAAAAATTAACTTGTATAACTGTTGCAAGTTGAATGAACAGATTTAACATTGGATACTAGTTCCGTCAGAACATGGGGACTATAATAGTAAAACGAAGTATTAAATAGTGGGAGCAATTTCTCAAGGTGCATTTAGTCACAGTTTCTTTTCCAGTGATGGATGTAGTCACTATTTTCACTGGTAAACTGAAATCAAGATGAACAAAGAAGCGCGAGAACTACTTTGTTGCTAAATATAACAGCCCAGTAGTTTGTCTACTAAACGCTTCAGAACAAGTTTGAAAGCCAAATGAACTCTCAGCTAGGTAAACACAAGATCCAGACTGGTTACAGACGACACTGTAGTTAAGTACATAACTTTAATATAACCATTAGATATAGGAGAGGGATGACACAACATTTACATGATTTAATAGTGGAACGACATGACATCCTAGGGCCGTGGTGTCAAGACATAACTGCCTTATTCTCCTACACGATTTAGCAGGGAAGTTCCGGAAGCCATTTACAGGAAGTATAAAAACTTATGGCTATACCTTGTAAAGTGCAGCTGGGCAATACTGTAATGCAAGATTTTATTCGGGATCTTTTTTTATCAAAATGGATATGTGTGACCACCTAACATCCACCATGGCCTATGATTACAAAAGGAAGACTACCAGAGAAGCAGTAATGTTATTCACAGTCCATATGTACGTGATGTTTAATGTCAGTAAGTGCTAGCTTCGTCAGTCACCACTGTGTCTTGACGAAAGTTTCATTTGTGGGTGGACGTTTGGCGTGGTTTAATTATGTGCACATTCATTGTCATGGTACTTCAGACATGGAGAGCATAAGAGATGTGTGGGTGGTTTTGATATTCTGGATAATTTGCACTGCATTGGAGATGAAAGTTCATGGTTCGTCATAAACTGCTGTAAGGTGTGACTTGTTACTGTGACCACCAAGTCACAGCACTCCGCAGATGGTCCAGGGCCGCTGTCGTAGCAGTCATGTGCCTGAGGCTTGCACAGGAGCAGCAAAGATATTTGACAGCCAATCAGTGTCAGCCTGTCAGTGTCCTATCGTCTAATAACTGCTGTATTGCATTATTTAAATATATGAATACACTCTTGTTACAAAGTGGATGGGCTGACATTAAAATCGTTCAGCTGCCTGGAACAATACTCTCTAACATTTGGATATTACTGAATTACACCCGAAAGTACACGCTTCCTAGACAATCATGAACTGTGGAAAGATTGTAGTCCATACTCTGTTTACAGCTTCTAGGTACTTGCAAGTGGAAATGTTACACATCCTATAAAAATGCCCTGCTGAAGTAATGGCTTTTCGGCACAACTAAATTGCATTTCCTAAATTTGGAGGAGTTTTATTTGCTGTAGGTTTTAGGCTTCCATTCAAATTATAAAGTAGAACCACTGGTAGGTGAGTACGCTCTACCGCGGTTTATACGTAGAAGTACACACACACACACACACACACACACACACACACACACACACACAAACGACATAGACGGTGAGAGCTTGGTTCCTGTTAGTGTGTATAATTTTGGGCCTGGTGGAATAAGGGTTTGTTAGTTGCTAATTTAGCTGCGCTAGACAACTTAAGCATGGATAATAGCAGGAAGCAATGTGTCTTTACAGCTGCAATATGTTACTTCCTCTTACATAAGTCTTGCAATGGGGAAATCCCGCTAATTAGAGCCAATATGTAGGTTTACCATCAACACCTTTTTACGTTCGTTGCTTAGGTTTTTAGAGCCTGAGGAATAATTACATTTAATGAGTATTCATTTTACAATTACATGGAAATCAATTACACAGGTTCCACCACTATTTGCGATTCATCAACCACTTACTGAAGCTGTATTCTTTAAGCTCCAATTTTCCTGGAACAGTTTTTTGTTAATGGCTGCAGTGGTACCGTACCTATAAATTCTCTGCTTAAGAAAATGGAGGAGTGACAGGAGTATACAACTCAGCTGGTAGATTAGGCTACTACAAGAGGTTGCTTTAGTGTGCATATGTTTATCTGTGCTGAACAACACAAGCATGGATAGTAGCCAGAAGCAAACCGTATGTACAAGTGCAGCATATTAATTCCTCCACCACACTTCTCACACCATGGAAATTATGGCTCACATGTAGGTTCACTGGCAATTGCTTTTTAAGAACACTGCTGTTCTGTGTTTTACATCCATTGAATCATCATATTTACCTTGGTAGAGTAGTAAACTATTTGGAAAACGATTACAAATACTCCCAAGCTATTTAGATTCAGCAGCGATCTTACTGCAGTTGGATCCCAACTTAGATACACTGAACTAAGTGTGGGTAGGATTATGACAGTGAGAAACATTGTATTATATCTTGGATGAGAAATAGCTTAAGATCGTAATGCTGGATCGCTTTATGTCTATAAGTTGGCCACGTGATTACGTTGTCACTTCAGGACTTCTAAAGTTGGAACACATATGGAGACTCTCAGGGTGTATTAAGTTGGAGAATGACGTATTATATACTCGTATATTTTCATCCAAGTGTTTGCTGCAATTCACGTTTTATTAATTTGTCACATCTACATCACAAGGAGCTTTTTTAACTGTTTTTCCATTTTCAAGGAATAATGCAATGATGGTACGTTTCGCGTATGTTGCTTACGTCTATATTCGTAGCTGCTAGCTTTACAAAGTATGCTACATTATAGCCCTAAGGTTGCTTCGTTTGTGTTTCAATACGGTACAACATAATAGGAAATGACTTACATGTGTGACTGTAGTTGTTTGCTTTACGTCTCAGATGTTACGATGTATTCTACAATTGTGCGTCCTGGAGCGTCCTATAGATTATCTCTCAGGTTTTGTGATAATAGTAATATTTTGCATGCGAAAACGTTTACACCACCACTTACAAATATTTGATTGCTTTCTCCAGTGATGCTTAAACGTTTACAATAAATATTATTCGCGGAAAATCAATGAAACAGTACATTACAGTGATTGTGTAACTATAATACTTTCGCTTCTCGTACAAAGGTATTTGTGTTGACTATTCTATTGTTTTTTATATTTTGTGAAAAGAAAAATTATCCCTTATCTGTTTGAATATCAATTAAAATTTTCAGATTTTTTATGTTTTAGTTCTGTTTGTTTATTAAGAATTTCGTTTGCCTACACTTCTGTGTGGTTGTAGATTTAAATTTCTTCAAATATTACTTGTAGGTAGGTCCTCTATTTGGAATATCTCCAATCCCCGCTTTTTCTGCTTTGTGGTTTTGGTCTTCTAGGTGCATATAAAATGTAAATTGATTACGTTCACATTGCCGGGTGTGTTCCTCAAACGCTATTCAGAAATTTCTGCCTGGTTGTCTGACGTAAAAATTCGTTGGAGTCATTGCAAGAGAATTTGTAAATTTCTGTATTTGAGAAATTAAGTATTTAGGACTTTCTTGACCGTATTGCGGCACGAATTGTTAGTTTTACTTTTGTCTTCTTAAATAAATAATTCAGTTTACTTGAAAGTGGTGCTGTGACGTAAATTAGTTTGCCGCCAGACTAAAGGATAGGCTCCCAAATTCGAATGTTATTATCGTTCAAAACTCAGCCAGACACAGACACGAAATATCAGTTCCGGTATACTGTGATTACAACGAAGCACAGAAACATATACAGACCCGCTAGACAGTCGTGTTGAGCTGTAATCTGAACATGAATTGAGACAATGGCAGGTACAATTGCTATAGATAGCCATTTTCGAACGGTAACTAACTGAAGTTCTATATCGAAAAATCAACAGTCACGAAGCGTCACACTGCAGCAGAGAGAGAATACACACAGCGTTCCTGGCTGTCGGCAACGGCCGCGGTGGTCTCGTGGTTCTAGGCGCGCAGTCTGGAACCGTGCGACTGCTACGGTCGCAGGTTCGAAACCTGCCTCGGGCATGGATGTATGTGATGTCCTTAGGTTAGTTAGGTTTAAGTAGTTCTAAGTTCTAGGGGACTGATGACCACAGCGGTTGAGTCTCATAGTGCTCAGAGCCATTTGAACCATTTTTTAAAATTTTTTTTTTTGGCTGCCGGCGCGTGAACTGGTATGACGACACGTCAGCTGACGGCATGTTGACGATATGTGCCGATGTATGGGTGGCTGAGCCCAATATAGTATTGGGTTTGCTGTTAGTCAAAATTTCTGTGGTTCTTCCACCTCTGCTAACGACGCAAAGATGACCAAAGTACAGACTTGTCAGCGCAGGTTTCGCTCAGTCTTCATGTAGGACAACAGGTGTACTCCGGAACAGATGTGTGTGTGAAGTTCCATGCTGTGGTGTTTGATGAGACCAGATTTGAGTCATCCATTTCCTCAGGTGAGAAATGAAATCTGATTTTTTGCTGCCATTCAGCTTGGAAGCACTTGAATCAATAAACTTGCCAAGCAGTCATTGCATTCCACCATAAACGAACTCGCGTGACAAACAGTACAGTTTGGGTTTGTAAGTGTTTTACACATCGAGCAAGACCAATGGTAAGGCTGTGAGTGTGTGTGTGTGTGTGTGTGTGTGTGTGTGTGTGTGTGTGTGTGTGTGTTTGAAGTTTACGGGCGCCCATTGCCAAGGTGCTCATCAGCTTAACAAATACACATCAAAAAAAGTTTTGCATGACCTCGATTCCGAGAGCTCGGGAACCTGTGCATAAAACTGGAAAAAGAGATCAACATAAACATCAATTCCGCCCTTTTTATTGCTCAGGAAAACCACACATTGCGTGTTGCACCACCATACATAGGTAGTGGTCCAGATTGCTGTACACACCGGTACCTCTAATAGCCAGTAGCACGTCCTCTTGCATTGATGCATGCCTCTACTCCTCGTGGCATACTATCCACAAGTTCATCAACGCACTGTTCATTCAGGTTGTCCCACTCCTCAACGGAAATTCGGCGTAGTTCGTTCAGAGTGGTTGGTGTGTCATGTCGTCCATAAACAGCCCTTTTCAATCTATCCCTGGAATGTTCGATGCTGTTCATGTCTGGAGAACATGCTGGCCACTCTAGTCGAGCGATGTCGTTATCCTGAAGAGACTCATTCACAAGGTGTGCACGATGGGGGCGCGAATTGTCGTCCATGAAGACGAATGCCTCACCAATATGCTGCCGATATGGTTGCAGTATCGGTCGGAGGATGACATTCACGTATCATACAGCCGTTACGGCGCCTTCCATGACCACCAGCGGCGTATGTCGGCGCCACGTAATATCATCCAAAAACAGCAGGGAACTTCCACCTTGTTCCACTCGCTGGACTGTGTGTCTAAGGCGTTCAACCTGACCGGGTTCCTCCAAACACGTCTCCGACGATTGTCTGGTTGAAGGCATATGTGACACTCTTCGGTGAAGAGAACGTGATGCCAATCCTGAGCGGTCCATTCGGCATGTTGTTGGGCCCATCTGTACCGCGCTGTATAGTGTCGTGTTTGCAAAGATGGTTCTCGCCATGGACGTCGGGAGTGAAGTTGCGCATCATGCAGCCTATTGCGCCCAGTTTGAGTCGTAACACGACGTCCTGTGGCTGCACGAAAGGCATTATTCAACATGGTGGCGTTGCTGTCAGGGTTCTTCCGAGTCATAATCCGTAGGTAATGGTCATCCACTGCATCCCTCCACTACCCACGTGCCCTGACACTCAACAGAAATACACCTTCTTTGCCAACTTTTGTGAGTGGAGTATTCCGTCCTCAATAACCTTATCTACTTTTTCCGCTGGATACAAGTGTTGCAGAGACCGATTAGGGACAGACGTGGATCTTAGCAGCCATAGCACATTTGATATGCTCCGGCGCCTTCAAGATCGCGGTTAATTCGACATTGAATACAGTGAACTGCAGTAGACACGCCCTTTTCGCTCCTCAAGACCTGCGGCTAATATACTCCTAAATAATAAGATTGGTAGCCATATGATTCCCTCGTGCCAGCGATCGTTGAATATAGGCAACGGAGAAAAGAAATGGAGAAGGGAACAGTAATCGATCCCGAAATCTGTCTTTTTCTAACAGCAGATCTAGATGTCAGCTATTGCATAGTCATATTCAGTATTGAAAATTACAAAAGAAGAGAGTCAGAAACAAATATAAAACAATCGACAACATATCGTAAGTGCAGACATACCCTCCATACAGTTACATACCGTAAAACAACAGGTGGCAGTAGCCCGAAGTTTCACGTAATAAACAATATTGGTTGTTGTAGAGCACGCAGGAGTCCAATGTTAACTTTGCTAACATGGATAAACAGGAAGAAAATGTGACGTCACAATCATGTGGTACTTTGTATCGAGGTATTGGTGAATAGTTAAATAATATACAAGCTACATACTTTTGAAAAATTTTACTGTACTGAACAACAAACAGCAAGTAATAGTTAAAATGTGGAAGGCAAATCACTTATGCGGAGCCGTAAGTGTACGCCTCTCAATGACAGTAACTACAGGATAGTATTTTTGAATTACAAGCTAAAGGAAGAAGAGCCATGTACAATTTGATAAATAAATGTTAAAATGTTTTCATAAGCCGCTGGCTAGATTCATGTCTTTCAAACATACTACGCTGCTTTATTCCACATGCTTATACTGTAAACCCAAAGAGAGGGCACCAGTGTATTCCTAGAATTTGTGCGATTTTAGTTTATGCCCAAAGAGGGCACACTGAGAAGAAACTTGAGCATTGCGCAAGTACTCTAGATCATAAATTAAACGTCTTAGAAAATGAAATTCATACTAAAATGCTTCATCAGTGCAACCTTGTACATAATGAAATTCAAGAACTTATCAGGGAAATTCATACTGATGTAGATAGTTTGCAAGAATTTGTAGTTAAGGAGTGTAAAATCATAAAAGATCAGATCTCAGATGTGCAAAACCATACTGAGCTCTTAGAGCAAAGGAGCGAGAATGGAGATTCCATTTCTTCACGGTGATAGCTGTACGGGTTTGGAGGAAAAAATAGAGGCCTTAGTAGATCAAAAATTTCAAGAGAGTACACAAACTTTAAATAGCATACAGCTTTCTGGGGATGAAGTAACTCATCCAAATAATGCAATAAGTTATCTAATAGAGGATGCTGCTGAGCGAGGCAATGTTCAGTCAGACGAATTTTCTTCAGAGATGGATTTTCAAGAGAAATGCGGACATAAATACTGGTCGCTAACGATACAAGAAAAATTATCTTTAGTCTTACTCAATCCGAAGCACTAAAATACTTCATGGGGAAAGTTTTAAAAAGTATATTGACTGGCATTTAACACGAACTAAATATTTAGACAACCTACTGGCTGAAGTTCACTTAGCTGAAATATTAGAGGGATGGATACCCTATTGGGTACTGTTGTTAGGCTACTGTAAACAAGTTATTATAATTTGTGGAAAATCTGAACATCAGCAACAATGAAAAGAAAAAGACAAATCAGGAAGACACGGGCCATGAGAATAGCAAGTTTAACCAGAAGTTCCAAAATAAATGAGAACTAAACTATTGCCATGTGATCGAATATCCAAGAGGAAAGTCGAAACAACAACGACATGACTTAAGAAATGCAAACACATAAATGTTTAATAATAATAATAATGACAACAAAGTAGGGGCTACAATTGTACAACCCTTTACATGAACCTAAACAATTTTAGGAATGGAAAACGCTTTATTTCCCATCAAATGGTTGGGTCCAGGAGATATCATATTGAATATAGGCCCATATGGGAAAAATTATAGTTTTAGAAAAATAACACCATTAAAAATTGGCTATTAGTAGACGGTGAGCGACAGAGATGTTCCGAAATTACAAAACCAATAGTTGTAGGTATGATAAACAATTGTGAAGTAAATGCATACATAGACTCGGGAAGTGAAATTTCCGTTATATCAGAATCATTATTTGACAAACATTTTATAGAACCTTCATTAAAATTCTTTACTTGGCCCAAACACGAAACATTGCCAATAAAAGAAATATAGTGACAAGTAACAAAAAACCTAATAGACAACACAAATATACAAGTCCAGCGGTACAATTAACAAGTGCAAATACCACAGCTTAATATTGGATACCTGGTGTTAATCAATAATCATCATGTAAGTGCAACTATTAAGAAAGAGACCAGTAAATTTTTTCCTAAGTCTGGTACCGCGCTCCGCGGATTTGGAATCTGCGCCAGACGGCATGGACGTCGAAGACTAACCTTGGCGTGCATCTACAGACATCTCGCCTCAGACAGCGCATTTACATTCTTTGTTCCATGTACGAGTGGACGTGGTTGATTAGTTAGGGTTTCGTTTGATTCTGTTGCTTTTATCTTGTTGTTGTTTGTAAGGTCCTCTGTTGTTTGTGTCCGTCCTCTCCCGTTTGTGTTGCTTTTCGCAGGCTGCTCCATGGGTCCCGCCGCTCCAGGTAGACATCTTACAGCAGCCACTGTGATTGCTTATAGGTAGAGATGATGCTAGGGACGCACTGCCACAACAGATTCCGAGTCCTCGGGGGTTGGATGCTTTCCCACGTCCGCTGTTCCCTCCTTTTAATGACGCTAAAGAAGACTGGGAAACGCACTTACAGCAACTGAAACAACACATCACGGCTTTTCAAGTCACGGATGACTCCTTGCAGTGGTCGTTGTGCTTGTGTTGGGCCTCCCCAGACACGTTCTTTCTGCTCCACAAGTTGGCACTGTTGTCTGATCCTTTCACTCTCTCTTTCCAGGGGATATGCCTTTTGCTGACGAACTATTATTCCCAATGCTACCATGTAGTTGCCTCTCGACTGGAGTTCCACCAGTACCATAAACAGCCTGGTCAATCGTATCGTTCCTGGGTCATGGACTTGCAGGGTCTCTGCCGTCGATGTGATTTTACATGCACCAGTGAGAAGTGTAAGGCTTGGTATGTAGACAGCCAGATCCGGGATGTGGTGGTTCATCTCGCTCCTGATCCTGAGGTCCTCACTGCGGCATTGAAGCTTGATGACCCCTCCTTGGAAGAGATTCTCCGCATTGCCCACTCGTTTGAAATTTCTCAAGCAGCCATCGAGCGTCTTATGGCATGGCAGGGACGCACTGCCACAACAGATTCCGAGTCCTCGGGGGTTGGATGCTTTCCCACGTCCGCTGTTCCCTCCTTTTAATGACGCCTTCGCGCCGTCGCCGTGGTCCGGTCGACAGCGGCTAGCACCATCGGGGCGACTGTTCGTCCGACGTCTCTATGGTGTCGGCGCCTCCGGTCGCCCCTTGTCGCTGGTCGCCCTCCCTCCTTCCCTCTTGCCCTGTGTGCTTTACCGCACATTCTCGAGCAGATTGTCCCCACCCTGGAAAATGTGCATGCTGTGTCGCAAGGAGGGCCACATCCGATTGGCTAGTCGTAGTCACTCGACTCGCTCCGGTCCTGCCCCTCCATGCTCTGCACTCAGTCGTCTCAAAAGATGACCCGTCCGCGCGGAACTTTTCCTCATGCTCCGCCTTTTCGCTGAGGATGTCAGTTTTCAGGTCGACACTGGGGCCACCGTCTCCCTGATTGATATAGTGACATATGCCTGTCTGGGCTCTCCTGAGTTGTCACCTCCCTCTTGATGGTTAGTCACCTATGGAGGTGGTTCCATTTCCCTTCGAGGGCAGTTCATCATCCAGGCAATGTAGAAACATCTTCCCGGGCTCCTTACCCTATTTGTCGTCGACCATCCGTCAGCTTCGAATATTTTTGGCCTGCATGTGTTTCAACTGCTTGGCTTTTCAATTTCCGATGAAGTTCAGGTTGTTTCCATGGCTGTTCCTTTTCAGGACTTGGACGATCTGTGCTCTGCTTTTGCGTCGTTGTTTGCTATGGATCTCAGATATGCTTCCAATATTCAGGTGCAAATCACACTTCGGCCAGGTGTGCATCCTCGCTTTTTTAGGGCCCAACGGTCAAACTTGATCAGCTTCAGGCCGCTGGCGTTCTGGAGCCTGTGACATACAGTGCCTGGGAAACACCACTGTTGGTCATATGGAAACCCACTGGGTGGGGACTTTGGTGCTACTGTCAATGCTCAGTCCCTCATCGACAGTTACTTCATTTCCCAACAGGAAGACCTCGCCAAGCTTGTCGTGGGTGAGTACTTTTCCAAGATTGACCTGGCTGAGGCATACCACCAGTTATGCTTGGTCGAGTCTCAGAACACCATGGTTATCAACACCCCTTTCGGGTTATACAAGTACAAGACCCTCCCCTTTGGTGTCTCTTCGGCGCCAGCCATTTTCCAACAGTTCCTGGAGCAGCTTACGCAGCCTATCCCCGCCTGTGTGAATTATCTGGATGACATCTCGGTCACCGGGCGTTCCCACCAGGAACATTTGCAAAACCTCAGTGCCTTATTTTACACTCTGCAATCTGCCGGTTTATGCTGTCAGCTGGGCAAGTGTTGTTTTTTTCAACCGGAAGTGGAATACTTAGGCCACTGGCTTAGCAAAGATGGCATTAGTCGTTTGGGTCACAATATCGCGGCCATTGAGGCCCTTCCACATCCCAAGGGCTTGTCTGAACTCCAGGTGTTTTTGGGCAAGGTTACTTATTACTTAAAGTTCTTGTCCCAGGCTGCCTCCATTGTTCAACCTCTCAATAACTTGCGTCGCAAAGGGGTACCTTTTGATTGGACTCCTGCCTGTGACCAAACTTATCTCCGTTTAAAAGCAAAGCTGAAGTCCGGCCCTTGCCTTACTCCCTTCTCTCTGGATCGCCCCTTGGTTGTGCCGGCTGATGCATCAGCATATGGCATTGGGGCCGTCCTCGCGCATCGAGATGCCGATGGCTAACAGCTCATTGCTTATGCCTCTAAGACAATGGAACTCCTCCCAGATTGAAAAGGAGGCCCTGGCGATCGTGTTTGCCGTCCAAACATTTCACATCTATCTCTTTGGGGCAAAGTCCACACTCCTGACGGACCATACACCCTTGGTTTCGCTATTCAGACCCCACTCTCACCTTCCAGAGTGGATGGCTCAACATCTCCAGTGCTGGGCGTTATTTTTCCGAAATTACGCTTACACCATACAGTATAAGCCAACCGCCCACCATGCTAACGTGGACAGTTTGTCACCTCTCCCAGCAGGCCCCAACCCTGCCTTTGAGCAACAGGAGGTGCTGTGCTTTCACATTGATTCCGCCTGCCGGGATGCGCTGGACAGTCTGCCTCTTATAGCTGCCCACATTGCTGCGGCTACCCGCCGCGACCCTATCTTGGGGTAGCTTCTCCACTATGTGGTCCACGGGTGGCCCTCCTCTGTTAATCATCGGATGCAGTCTGATTTCAGCCCCTGGCGCCACCTGTCCCACAGGCTCTCCATGGTCGATGATGTCCTTGTGTTAGCCATGGAGTCGGATGCCCATCGGGTAGTCATCCCTCTCGATTTGCAGCTTCAGGTGCTTAGTTTATTACACCACGGGCACTGGGGTATGTCCCATATGAATGTTTTGGCTGGCCGGCATGTGTATTGGCCTGGCATCGATGGTAATATTGACTGCCTGGGCCGTGGGTGCACTATGTGTGCGTGTCACCAGGCAAGCCCCCTCAGTCGTTTGCACCCTAGCACGTCCCTCGCTGGCCTGGCATTGCATCAATCTCAATTTTGTTGGCTCCTTTTGGGGGTCCATGTGGTTACTTACTGTTTATGCCTACGCCAAACACCGATATGTCGTCCGCATGGCATCCACCACCACAGAGGCTACACTCACAGCCCTAGCCCAGGTTCTCTCCATTGAGGGCCTGCCACACACATTGGTCTCCGATAATGGCCCCCAATTCACAGCGTCCTTCTTCCACGACTTCTGTCAGGCCAACAGTATCAAACATATCCATAGCCTGCCTTTCCACCCTTCATCCAACAGCGCTGTGGAGAGGCTTGTCCACACTTTTAAACAACAGTTGACAAAGGTGGTCGACACGTCTCCAACAATGTCGGGCTTCACCCTGTTTTTGAGCATCTCTCGTACTGCGCCACTTGACGGATATAGTCCGGCAGAGCTCCTTCGTGGGCAACAGTCACGGACCCTGCTTCATTTGCTGATGCCATACCCCTCCCACTCCCACTTGCAGCCCTCTCAGTGTTACTCCCCAGGTGCGGCCGTGTGGGTCTACAAGTATGGGCGCAAGTCGGGTTGGATGCCTGCCATGGTTTTTGTGGTCCATGGGCGGGGTGTGACATCGGTGTAGATGTCGAAAGGGTTGGAGTACCACACCCGGACTCGTGCCAGCGCTGGAGTCGACTCCTCCTCCTCTACCTTCCCCAGGTATGAACATGGTCCTCGAGTCACCACCCCTGCCCCAGTTGTCTCCCTGTAGGCCTGCCAACAGACCTCCGCCCCACCCCCCCACTCCATCCCGGGTGGATCAGTAGCTACCTCTCGCAGCGTGGACTCTGGGTTGGACGTCATGGATACCTCAGGCATCCCTTTCTCCCCACCAATGGTGGTTGATGAGCCCAGCTCTTTCCTCCACTGTCGCTCACCTCGGCACCATGTGGGGCATTTCCACCCCTATGCGCAAGTTTCAATGGGGAGGGATCTGGTACCGCACACTGTGGAATTTGAATCTGCACCAGATGGCATGAACGTCAAAGACCCCTAGAGGTTTCTGCACCATCATGGTGTAAGCCATGGCAGCGCACGCCTCCTGGGCCACGTTTAATGTGAGGGCACCACAGTGGAACACGTGGTCCCAGCAGCCAATCGCGGCATCCCAGATCATGTATTTATGCGCCTGCCTCTCGCTCAGCCAGTCAGTCTAAACTTGGCGTGCATCTGTCGACACCTCACCTCAGACAGTGTAATTACGTTCTTTGTTCCGTGTACGAATGGTCATGTTGATTAGTTAGGTTTTCTTTGTGACTCTGTTGTTTCTATCTTGTTGTTGTTTGTAAGGTTCTTCATTGTTCGTGCCCGTCCTCTCCTGTACGTGTTGTTGTTTGCGGGCCACTCTGTGGGTCCTGCCTTAACAGCAACCATGTGGCCATTCCGAGCGTGGTTTCAACACTAAGTATGTTGGACCCTACAGAGCTGGGGGAGTTCCCCATCCAAAAGCATTATTTCTACTAGAGCCAACTGCAGGAAAAGTAAAAGGCGTATACAATACAGAGATGGTAACGTGATTAAAACAATAGCATATCCAACTGGAAACCAACCAAGCACTGTTTTTTACTCTGAACAATGTGAATAAGGCAATTCTTTTTAATTTTTTTATTTAATGATTGTATTGGGGATGTGTTTGTGCTCATTTTATAGGGGATGTGTGGGATTTGCAGACTTTACAAGTCAACACACATAATTAACACAGTGCTATTGTTTACTCTCTGCAGGTATTCCATAGCAGGGTGTTGGACTCACTGTTCGTCTGTTCAAGTGCAGTCAGGACATTACCAGTCTATAGGGCACATCGACCACTCTGCGTCCTCCAGCATCTCGATAAAGAACCTGGAAGGGAGGGCGCCCTGGGGTAGGAGGTTGAGAAGGGATTCTGTCTTAGCAGTCTATTTTTCTTCATGGGGTCCAACATTCTGATTTCATCTTCTCACTCTCCTACTTCTCACTCATTGTGAGAATCATTGTAGAAAAATAGTTTTTTTTTTTTGGAGGGTGGGGGGGAGGTCACTCCTGTCACTTTTTTTGAGGGGAGGAATAAAGGGGCCAGTTGTCAGAATAATCCAAAGATGAGAGGGACAAGCTAACACTTAGGAGGAAAAGGGTTTTGGTGGAGAGTGGCGATAGGAAGAACAGTCGGGCAGAATAACTGTCCAGAGCAAATCAACAGTCTGGTAGTGGATGTAGGGATTAGAAAAAGAAAAACAGAAGGGAGCAGTACTGGAGTACTCACAACAATAGTAAAGTAGGTAAGTGATGCACTTTGCGGGAGTTTATGACTAAGTTACACCAGAGAAGATAACTTTTACCAGGTTCGTGTGCACCCAAGGAAGGGAGGAGCCCAACCACCTTGTTGGAGTTTGAGGGTAAGTTGCCACAGAGAAGGGAACTTATACCAGGTTTGGGTGGACCCAAGGAAGGAAGGACCACAGCCACTTTATGGGAAAAGTAGTACATCGTGTTAGAGAGGGTTCGAAGTTAGAGGAAAGAGTACTTAAATACCAGAAGGGCAGTGTTGAGAAATGTTTACACATATTATTATTTGCACAAGGGCAGATACCCTCGACAAGGGAGCATTTCCTCCAACTGATTAAATGAAATTATTAAAGTTAACTAAGTTACCTGTCGCTGAGGACACAATGTAACCTCAGAGTACTTTGATGTTTGGTCCTAGAATTATAGATAATATTTATCTTCTCCAAGAAAGAGATTTTGATGATAAAATCAAACACAAAGAAATGCTTACTGTCACATTAAACTTACAGAAAAACTAAAAGTGATACTAAAGCTATTGTGTCTGTTTGTGTAACACTTGTGCAGTAATTAAAGTTGTATGTATGGTCACACCTTTCTCATAGTGGAGGGATATGTAGTGATACATTCCATTCCTTGAATGAGAGGTATCAAATCCTTAAATACTTATATGAAAGAAAAGATACTTGTGACAGAGCCAGCTGGAGTGGCCGAGCGGTTCTAGGTACTACCGTCTGGAACCGCCTGACCGCTACAGTCGTAGGTTTGAATCTTGCATCGGGCATGGATGTGTGTGATGTCCTTAGGTTAATTAGGTTTAAGTAGTTCTAAGTTCTAGGGGACTGATGACCTCAGAAGTTAAGTCCCATAGTGATCAGAGATATTTGAGGACTGATGACCTCAGAAGTTAAGTCCCATAGTGCTCAGAGCCATTTGATGCATTTTGAACTTGTGACAGAGTAGTCGATAAGTGGTGAACACACTACACATGGTGTAGATGCTGATACCAGAGTTAACGCTCCAGTGACTGTATGAAAGTGGGTAGCACTCAGACAACCCTATCTGCTGAGGTTGAGATAGGAGTTCCATGGGGCAAGTGGTGTGGAAGAAAGAGCTTCGTGAAATCTAAGTATGCAAAATGTTAAAGATAATAAATATATTGTAATTGTTAATTATCAAGTTGAATATTAGACATATCGTGTGTAGTACAGAGATGCAGTATACAAGTTGGTAGCTGTCCTCATTTATCATGAACTGAGTTGTAATTTTTAAGATTTTATAAGAAGGTGAATTGAATCTCACTTCTTATTTATATGTTGGGGTGAATGAGAATGAGAAGTTAATTTTAAGAAGCTTTATCTGCAGCCCACAGGGAGGAAAAGTCTGAGTCAAGATACAGGAAGAAGGCACATGGACTCAGGGCACAGACTAGCTTGACCCAGATTAATAATACTTAACGGTGACCAAATATTCAGCAAGTAACACTCATTGTACATAAAAGGAGTGTTAAGGTGTCAACTTTTTAAGTGTTTGGTGCATGATGTGAAGTATGACTACCACACAGACCAAGCCAACCTGAAACACTTCAAAAGGATGGATCAAACAAAGTATTAGAGATCAGGTAAAAGAAACTACAATGTTACTTATTGTAGAGAAATAGCAAACATATTCACTGATGATTATACTGAGCTGATAGGTGCCGTAAAACTGGGAAGAAACAGCCCAAAAAAGAAGGGTATTAAAAAAAATTACACCATCATGTTCGTTGGAACCAGTTGCAAAAGATGAACTGAGGAAAACTATATTGAAACCAAAGCTCAAGAAATCAGCTGTTGGTAATGAAATATCAAATTACATTATAGTAAATCTATAATCATACCACTGCTGGACATAGCAAATAAATCTTTCAAAGATGGAATTTTTCCAGAAAAACTGAAGGTAACCTGGGTTGTGCCAGTGTACAATAAAGGGAGGGTGAGTATGACCCCAACAACTACAGCCCAGTTTCACTGATATGAGGTTCCTTGAACTGCTTATGTGTAACAGACTAGTTGTTTATCTGGACAAAAACAAATTTTTTATACCATCACAGTGTGCTTTCAGAAAGGATAAATATACAGAATCAGCAACTGCCAGTCTGATATACTGTATAAGTCATTAGATGAAAAAAAAAGTGCTTCCCAAGGCTAATGCTGTTCTGAAGTGGCGGTGATTGCAGCTTCTGTGATTTCAGGACAAACTGCTCTGCTGCAGAGCCAAAATGTGCTCCATGAACAGCATTCTGGATGACATTCAAAGCTTCAAAGCCCTCTGGTAGTAAAGCTGTGATACAAAGTGATATTGGTATAAATGGCTAGGTATTAATACACTTTTGGTCTGTGGTTGCTTGAGCTTTGCTGTGCCTAAATACTTCAGTGTCTGCTGATGTAGAAAGGCTTCTGCCACCTTCTTCCACTTAGGTACAGATGTGTCGTAAGGATATTGTATGATTATAATTCCATGTATGCTGCTAAGTCTGTTAATCCTGCAATTGTCTGTCAAAGAAGCTGTCACGAATAACTCAGATAAGGTGATAACTAGCCATTATCCCTGCAATAACATCAACGGAACAGAACAGACAAGCAAATAGATGGTGACAGATATCTCAATTGTTGAATAATAAACTAGAACAATTGGTAACTCAAAATAACCAATTAGGGAGCATCATTAAAGAGGTCACAGAAAAGCTAGACCAAAATTTGAAATCATTGAGAGACAAAATCAATGCAACAAATAACAAAGTACAAATTGTTGCATGTGACATAGAAAGGGTAGAAACCAAAGTTGACTGTTTGGAGGCTTTTACAATCTCCAAATTTAAAGAAACAAACAAAAGCCTTGAATTAGTTAAAGTGTCGAAAACACGGAAGTAGTCGTTTTAAATGAATTAGTGAACCGAAAAGACGAGTTAAAAATGTTGCAGAAACTCATTGTTTCAGGAAAAGAATTGGTAGGGGGAAGATTGAAATTAAATTCTGAAGTTGTTTCTGATAAGATGCTCGTATTGACAAGAAAGTAGAAAGTGTAACAATAGAACTGCAAACAGTCAGCTCTGAAGTTTCAAAACTGCAAAATAATATAATGTCCAATTTTGATTCAAATCGTATGTTTGTGCATAGTTGTAACAATGTTAGTTTGAAATGTTACCCAGGTGATGCGAAATTGCATCCTGTTGACTTTGTGCATCAGTGCAAAGACAGTTTCCAACCTAACATGCCAGAGTCTGCTAAAGTTAAATTTGTGAAACGTTTCTTGGATGGTGAAGCCCTTACATGGGCAAACCAAAACATTGATACAAATACTACGTCTCTTGCCGATTTTGAATGCCAGTTCTTTGCAAAGTTTTGGTCAGAAAACAAACAGGCAAGAATAAAATCCGAATTTCTTAATGGTAGCAAATATCACACAGGTCTTGCAATTAGCATGTGAGAATTTTGTGAAAAACAATTAGGGACATTGTCACATTTGAGCAAACCTTTGGACGAACTGATACAGATTGATGCACTGAAGCGGTATCTACCGCACCGTTTTCTGTGGGGACTTGTATATGGACCAGATGACAGTGTTGACGAATTTTTATGTTATGTAGACAAAATTGACCATGCATGGCAGATGACAACAGACAGTACAATCAAAACCTCAGAAACACTCACAATAGGAATGGGGGTTCACAACAACATAATGGACACAGAAATAATAACTGGCGTGCTAACCAAAACAGTAGTTACTACAGACACGAAAACCATCAATAGCAGAGAAACAATAACCAGCCTCCCAACAGCAATTCCAACCATGGAAATAGGTAACAATGTTGTTGGTAGCCTGTCAATTTGAGGTGAATAATTATGGCACAAACCAGGCAAATAGGAGGTTAAAGAGACAGAAACATAAAAGCAATCATAAACGTAATGTAAATAGGGTCTACTACTTAGGTGATACTAGTTATAAGCAAAACTTTTGGGATCACATGTTGAGTGAATTGAATAATGCACATACTGAAGCAGGACCACAGTTTGAACTTAATGAACACGACTTAGCATTAATTGATGACAGATTAACACCTGATGTAGCCAGAACTTATGATATGTATGGTATCACTTATCTTGTTTTCTGATGAAGGTAAGGATAATGAGGTATCTATATTAGTAGAAATTGGTAGCCAAAATGAGAAAATTACACCTGACTCTGATAATGAAACAGGTAGCGATATCAGTATTGTAACTTCAGATGTTGAACACTTAGTAGTTAAGGCAGATGTGCAGGCAGAGGTATCACCCACAGATTATTTTGATGGTGATTTTGGTAAAGATAGTGCTGTGAAGGATGATGTATTTGATGATATATGTACACAAGAGGAATTAGATGACCTTATTTATGTTGAAGTTATTGATAATGGTGTTGCAGCTGAAAGTAACTCTGAATGCAAAGTTGGTTCATGTGAAGATATTAAGAGTGCAAACTATGTATTGGTACCAATTTGTATAAAAGAAATCTTAAGTAAATTTACTAATAAGAAGGAACAAGCTAAGTTAATAGGTGAGAAGATTTTGGATTCTATTATAAGTGAAAATGAAGTTTGTTTAGAAAATAATAAGGAAATTGAAGTCATCAAATCAGATCCATCCATGAAAGATAATTTTAAGTCTAGTGAAAGTAAGGTATCTGTCTGATGTGTATTTAATTCCAGTCATAATGACAATCTTATGTTGATTCTCACATTGAAACCTGTAGTGAAGAAGTATGTAACAACATTGATACAACTGAATTAGAAAGTGACTTGCTGGCAGAGAATGTAAATAGTGACACGAATATTACCTTAGGTAGCCCTTACGTAGAAATAAGCATTAACAATTGCTCAGGACTTTGTTTGATTGACACTGGAAGTCCCATTAGTAGTATTTCAACCAAGTTGAGGAACAGGATAAAAGACACTGAAAGTTACATCTAATTTCCAATCACATTTGTACAGATTAAAGGTGCCACTGGCAAGTTTAGTAAGTTAATAAATAAACAAGCTTTAATTACATTTTCTGTTGGTGACATTAATTTTGAACATGGTTGTTTAGTTATTCCAGACCTCAATGAGCAAATGATTTTAGCGATGGACTGGATAGTTAAAGCAAAGGTGAGTTTTGATTGGCAAAATTCAGAATTACTGTTCACTGAACCAAAGACCAGTATTCAAGGAAAAGTAGTGATCCAGTTACATTCAAGTACAAACAGTAGTAACCATATTAGGGAAATAATTTATCCAAAGTGTAGCCATTACATGGAGGAAGAGGAAACTAGGGATCACAATAACCAGAATTTAGTTGATGATAGTTACTCCCTAACCATATCAGAAAAGGTAAAAAAAGCAAATGACTTGACTGAGTCTGAAAAGCAAAAATTATAAAATTTTCTCTGGGAAAACTGTAAGATTTTTAGTGATCAACCTGGTAGGTCAAAGATTATGAATGCCATTTGAAATTAAAGCCACATGAACCCTTTTCCATTAAACCTCATGGGGTACCCATCTGTAAAGGGAAAGAAGTGGAGAGGGAACTCCAGAAAATGCAAAAATGGAGAATAGTAGAGAGAAGTCACAGTCCATATAACAACCCGATGGTCTGTATTTAAAAAAAGTATGGTGGTGTTAGGCTGGTATTGGATTCACATCACCTGAATAAGTTTACAGAAAGAGAAACAGATCATCCTGAATCCATGGAGGAACTCTTGTACAAATTCAATGATACAAAATATTTTTCTAGCCTGGATCTGACATCAGGTTTTCATCAAATCACATTAGCACAGGATTCAAGGCAGTACACAGCCTTTTTATATAATAGTAAATGTTTTCCGTATTTTGTTGTTCCTTTGGGCTGAATGTATCTGTAGCTGAGTATTCAAGTTTTGGATCATGTGACTGGAAGTGAACTACTATCTAAACTAATTACTGATATGGATGATATATCAATAACCAGCAAAACTTGGCAGGAACACCTTGCTACTTTGTGCAAATTAGCCAATAATTTCAGGCAAGGGGGTATGACCCTTAAATTAAGTAAATGAAAATTTGGAGTATCAGACTTGAAGTTTTTAGGCCTTATAATGAACAGAGAAGGCATGATACCTGACAGTGATAAAATTTCTGTAATTGTCCAGTTTCCATGTCCAAAGAACAAGAAACAGCTGAGGTCATTTTATTGTCTATGTAATTTTTATCATAAGTATGTCAGCACCCAAGCTTTAAATGCACCATGTTTGAGAGAGCTATTAAAAAAGAACACCATATGGGAATGGACAGATCAGTGTTGAGCAGCATTTAATGAGATCAAACAACAACTAAATAACAGCCAATTACTCCACAGACCTGACGTTTCACTACCATTTTGCCTAATGACAGATAGTTCAGATTACGGATTGGGTGTACATTTGTTTCAACAGAAGAAAATTAATGGAAAAATAGAACATCTTTCAATCAGTTTTGCCAGCCGAGGTCTGCAGAAACATGAACGTAATTACACAGTGACTAAGAAGGAACTACTTGCCGTTGTATGGGGTTTCACTAAATACAGGAACTATCTAGCAGGCCATAAAGTCATAGTTTTCATGGATCACAAAGCTCTATGTTATATTCAAGACTCTAAACGTTTCAATAGTAGATTAACCAGGTGGGCCATATTTTTACAACAATTTGATTATAGCATTCCGTATATAAAAGGGGATCAGAATGTAATTGCTGATGCTTTGTCTAGATTACCTGTGGGGGGTGGTCAGGAAGAAGAACTATTGGATAACAAAGTGTTTAAAATAATGTACATGAGAGGGATTAAGGGTGTAAAAAGAAATTACTAACATTTGTAGTCAGCTTAGGAGATACCAGAACCAGGATGATGATTTGAAACTTGTGAACAGCCTTATTGGTAAAAAGGGTTATGAAAAGGTTGGCATGTATTATCAAAACTTTAAAGGTATTTTATTCAGGAGACATAAAACTGACTCTAACATCTGGAAGGTTTGTTTGCCTATACAATGTATTTATGTTATAATTAAGTACGCACATGAGAGCTATGGATACTGTGGAATCATGAAATGCACTGACAAACTTAAGGAAAATGTCTATTTTAATAATATGTTTAGAAGGGTAAGACAGGTTATACAAAAATGTGATTGGTGTCAAAGAGTAAAAGTAAAAAATTAGAAATACCAAGGTTATTTAGAGAGTATTGTGCCAAAAGGCAAATTGGAACTGATAGGAATTGATTTGTTTGGTGAATTGCCGAGAGCTGAAGAGGGTTATACATATTTGTTTGTAGTTGTTGACTTATTCACTAAACTAGTAAAATTGTATCCACTAAAGAAGGCAACAAGCAGAAAAATTTTATACTGTTTCTGTAATGATTACTTCACACAAATTGGAAAACCAAAAGCCATTCTTTCAGACAATGGGAGCTAATTTACATCTAACATTTGGAAAGATTTCATAAAAGATGAAGACGTTAACCACGTCCTTATTTCTGTTTATTCTCCATCTTGTAACTCAACTGAGTGCTATATGTGTGAAATAGGCAGGCTATGTAGAACTTACTGCTCTAAAGATCATACAAATTGGTCAAGTTACATATGTGATTTTGAAGGTGTTTTGAACACCTTACAACATACAACTCGCTTATGACTTATGAAGTACATTTTAACAAACACCCACCAAACATCTTGTATGAATTGATCAATTTCTCTGTCTGTAATGAGTTAACACCGGACGAGAGAAAGAAATATATTGAAACACACTGTGCCAAGAGAAAGCTTAAACATGATTCAAAAGGAAAGTTTACACAGTACAATGTAGGTGATCTTGTCTTAACCAAAAGTTATGATAAATCCAAGGCAATCAATAAAGAGATCAAGAAATTTTTCGATATTTACATTGGTACATTTAAAGTTTCTGAAAAATCACATCCAAACGCCTACCAACTTGTCCAAACCAAATCAAAAACTATTTGGTTTAAGAGATGTCACTCAGTTTAAACCTTATGTGCAATAATTGCAATCCCTCAGGGGGGTATACAATCTTCGTGTACTATGCGTGTGACTTGCAAAAAACACTGATGCCACATTCCAAGATACCTTTCTGACACACAAACTTCCAACAATACATACATTTTTTTGTACCAATGTTTGCTTATATTTGTTATGTAAGATATTTTTATGTGATTTAATTTGTAGTATAAGATACATTTTGTTTTGATTGAGTAATCTGCATCATCAGATGTACTGATAATTTGACATTTACATCCTACAGATTGTGAATATTACTGATATGTGAGGACTATGATTTGAACTTATGTTGCTAGGAAAAACCTATATGTATTTTCTAGTGAGGAACAGTTATACATCTTTACAGACAACAGACCATACTGTATTTATATCAGCTTAAGCAGAAATAAAAGGTGAATTGTGTGAAGATACACTAAGCTTATTAATACATACTTAAAGATTTTATGGTACATTTGTGCAGTTAAGAAGAACTATATACATCTTTTCACTCTTTTTTATCTTATGTGTGTTATCCACAAGGGAGGAATTACTATGTTTTGCTTCTCATACCATTATACGATTGACAACTGAATTAATGTGTTACTATATGTAAGACCACATGAGATGTTCAAAGACGTTATGGTTTATTAAAGGGTTGAAGTGATTTATGCTGTTAAGAAGGGATTATCACCATGATATACTATATACATGTTTCACTCAGTTATGTACACACGAGGGAGATGTTGACATTGCTGAATTGTTGAGGATTGTCTTGAAATAAGGTAAGTGATGTGATTTGCATTTGTATTAAGGATTTGAGGTTGCAGATCATTCCTGTTTCTGATTCACATGAATTGATGTTTATGGTGTATTGATGGAAGATGGTTTGATTTGATATTGCATTTTTGTAGGGGTATTTGTATGAGGATGATGATGATAGGTTTAGGTTATATGATATGCAATGTTGCTGAAGTGGTTGGTGGTATTCAGCCCTCATTTATTAGTGGTTTTGATGATTAGTTTCATTGAGAGGCTTATGATGATGATGGTACTGTGAAGTCACACATAACGGAACTAATGAATCATTTGAATCGCTTGAAGTAGAACTCTTATACATTTTGATTGAAATTAAACTTGAGAGTTATTTTGAACAACTATGACAACGCATAGCACACAAATCACATTGAAAAACTATAATTTTACATTAGTCACATCTCACAAGACACAATCTGGAGACTAGTTTGGTATTGACGGGGGTAGGAAACGATAACTTGAATAGACAGACTGAGGACTTTGATGAAATGAAATATAAGATGCCATGTGACAAGGTTCTGCATTTTCTTTTTACAGAATCTCCTTACTGCAAGGTTGCTAACTATAGCACTATTACATTTTCATTTGCTTAAGTGTATCTTGCCACTTTCAGGAATTTTATTGACATAATACTTATTTTGTCAAAATTTATAAAATCTTGAAGTTGTTTTTCAGTGTTCATTTGATCTAACTTTCTGGATGTCTGGTAAACATTTTGAAATGTTATTGCATTTTGTGTACAAAGCCAAGAAATATTGACTATACATAGTATATTCAGACACTTGTGACAACAACACGAATTGGATATAAATGAACAGTTTCTATACTGTCACAATATAAATATACAAATATAATTTTGAATATTCATGCTTGATAAGATTTGTAAAATATTTTATGGTATTGCAAACTTTTAGGATAAATTTTATTCCTCTGTCTTTTATATGATAATATTGTTCTAGAACATGTCATATGGACACATTAAAAGTGCAACATAATCAATCCAATCAAATTTGTGATTTGTTAGCTTAGTTATGTTTGAGTATTTGAAGGACGGAAAATTAATGGTGCTCTAGAAGTGACAAAAACAAGGTCAGTCTAGAAGTGATAGTTTTGGAAGAACATTCATTCAGAAAATTTGATGTAAATATTGATTTTGTAAAAGTTTGGAAATTTCTTTGTAATAATATATTTCCAATTCTTGTTTTCTTGACTTATATGTTTGTAGCTATTTGGAAAACTTATCTGTATGTAAAGTTTCATGATTCAATTTTGTACCTTTTAAGATATATGCAGTTTGTGTTATTTTGTCCAACTAGTACAGTATCACATCAATCACACTAATATTTCTGTGAGAAGAGTTTCATCTAACAGGCTAGGCAAAACTCTTCGGGGGGTATTGAAATATTACTGTATCTCATTGCTACCTATCAGAACCCCTCGGAGAGCATTAAAGATAAACACCAGTCCTAATTGTCCAATTGCAAAGTGACCTGTTTCCAAATTACATACAAAAATAACCACTATTTCATTATACATATAATTCAAAAATGATGCCTTGCTGTTTAACATTGTTCTTATGTGAGAAACATAACCTAAATGTGAAATTAGTACTGTAACTAATCAAAAGAAATGTAGCACATGGTCAGGATGTACCAGTAAACCTATCAGTATAAAATTACTACTGCAAATTAAATAGAACATATAAATAAAGCATGTTAATTGAATCTCCGATATATGTTAGCACTAAAATTCAGGCACTAGTTGATTTGTTATAAACAAATTTAGAAATATATTTGTTACCTGTAACATAATTAGTCAGAAAATGTTATATTAACTCGTAACTAAGTTGAAAATAGGTTCACCTTGTTCAGCACTGAGATTGTAAATTTCTAGCAATGTATTCCTCACATTCTGTTTAACTTTTAATTGTGAATTTACATAAAATTGTAATTTTCATTGTAGGTAATTGTTAACAAAATTATAAATAGAGGTCATTCAGGCGCCTTGGGGCACTTGTTTTTTGGCTAGGGTTGCGAGCAAATGTATTGTAGGCTCACTCGTTTGTTGATTGTTGTGAACTCTGTGTCATTTGATGTCAACTTTGGGTACATGTGATGTAACCAGTACAGTTCACCGTGCTCCGACACCAGAGTCCTGGAAATATATTGGTATTAAAACTGCACTGTATTTTGGAATTTATTTGGAAGTCTTCCGCAATCCTTTTCATAGGCTGCACAGCGACAAGACATGAATCCAGGAATTTTACAAAACCCCGAGAACTAAACAACTCTCAATGTTGTTAGAAGTGACGTGAAAACAACAGCGCATCAACTGGGCATTTCACTCAAAACATTTGCAACGTGGAGGTGGGAAAATATAAACATCTCAAGCTCAGGATTTTTGCCTTTCACGGGCAAGTGCTCTACCATCTGAGCTACCCAAGCACAACTCACGCCCCGTCCTCACAGCTTTATTTCTGTCAATACCTTGTCTCCTACCTTCCCAACTTCACAGAAGCTCTCCTGCGAACCTTGCAGAACTAGAACTCCTGAAAGACAGGAGAGCTTCTGTGAAGCTGGGAAGGTAGGAGATGAGGTACTGGCAGAAGTAAAGCTGTGAGGATGGGGTGTGTCTTGTGCTTGGGTAGCTCAGATGGTAGAGCACTTGCCCACAAAAGGCAAAAGTCCTGAGTTCGAGTATCGGTCCGCCACACGGTTTTAATCTACCAGGAAGTTTCATGTTTAAACAAAGCTGAAATATCTTTATCAAAGGTTTTGCCAATGATAAATCATGATTCTGAAAGAGAAACCTTTGTGAATAATGACACTATATCAAAACTGATAGTATATCAGAATTGTTCAGTTTGAGTGACTTTTGGTTGTCAGTGAACTCCAAAGAGTTATATATGTGATGAGCGGATTTTTCTACAAGGGGCCTTAATAATGTTACTATGTGTTTGGGACAGCCATAGTTTGCAGAGCCAGTGTTAGTTACTATTAGGCACAGAGGAACATCTTTCTTATGGGTCTTTGGATGTCCATAAAGCCTCGGAGGAACCGTACTGTTTGGTTTCAACCTTTGCATAACTTCTGGTGGAAAAAGGGAAGCATTCAGAAGCAAAGCAGTCTTCCTTACCATCCAGTTGGTGGGGTCTTTATTGATCTTCCAGTAAGTGCTATCACTCAGTAAACTATTCATTTTATTATGACAGTCACCGTAAGACATTAAAACAGTGGCATTAGGTTTGTCAGCTGGAAAAACTACCATCCCAGTATCCTGGCAAAGCTTACGTAGTGTTGCCCTCTCTGTCACAGTAATATTATTTCTTTACAGGTGAGCATTCATGACTGCTTAACAAGTTTCACATGTTATTTCTTCTGCTGAATCCTTGGAAAGAGAGAGGACGGCTTCTTCAACAGAATTGATGAACACAGGGATTGGTAAAACCTTTGGTGTGGGTGCAAGTCAGACTGGGTTCATGAAGTGGCCACATCAAGACAGACAGCAAATTTTATGTAGCCTGAGATGTCTTCACAGCAAGGAACTGTTATTCAACACTCTCTCATTAATATGCTGGATAAAGATTTGAATGACACTATGATGATGGTTGTAATCAAAGGTCTGTACTTTGCACTCACACCAAAGGTTTTAACAGTACCTGTGTTCAGCAGTTCTGTTGAAGAAGCTATCCTATCTCTTTCCAAGGATTCAGCAGAAGAAATAAGATTTGAAACTTGTCAAGCAGTTATTAATACTCGCCCGTGAAGAAGTAACATTACTGTGGCAGACAGGGCAGCACTGCCTAAGCTTTGCCAGGATACTGAGACAGTGGTTTTCCCTGCTGACAAGGGTAATGCCACTGTTTTAATGCCTTATGATGACTGTCACAATAAAATGAACAGTTTGCTAAGTGATAGCACATACTAGAAGAATTGTGAGGACTCCAACAACCAGATGTTAAGGAAGGCTGCTTCTTTTTTGAATGTCTCCCCTTTTCCAGCAGAAGTTATGCAAAGATTGAAACCAAGCTGTGCAGTTCCTCCAAGGCTTTATGAACTTCCAAAGACACATAAGAAAGATGTTCCTGCATGTCCAATAGTGAGTAATACTGGCTCTCCAACCTACAACTGTCCCAAACACTTAGCATCATTCTTAAGGCCTCTTGTGGGAAAATGAACACACCACGTACGTAACTTTCGGACTTCATTGGCAAAATAAGATTGCTCAAACTAAACAGTTCTGATATATTACTTAGTTTTGATGTAGTGTCATTGTTCTCAAAGGTTCCTCTTTCAGAATCATTATTTCTAATTGGCAAAACCTTTGATAAAGAGATTCCAGCTTTGTTTAAGCATTTCTTGACCCCGACATATTTGTTATTCAATAATGAATTTTATGAACAGGCTGATGTTGTCACCATGGGTAGCCCTTTGTTGCTCTTGGTGGCCAACTTATTTATGGAGGACTTTGAGGAAAAGGTGCTGGAATCTGCTAGCTTGAAGTCCAGTGTTTTGCAAGTATGTTGATGATGCATTTGTAGTTTGGCACCATGGTGATGATGAATTAAAAGAATTTTTAAAGCATCTTATTCCATACACAGACAAATTCAGTTCACAGTGGTTTGATGCAAAGATGCACTTTGGGACATGAACTACCGTATATCGGAAACTGACCCATATGGATTTATATTTATGTGCAAATAGCTGCCACCATCCTTCACAGGTGATGAGTGTTTTCAGAACTCTGGTACACAGAGCACATGTCACTGCTGACTAGAGCAGCCTGGGGGATGAGCCTTTACACTTGAGAAGAGTGTTTGAAGGCAATGGGTATTGTCCACAGCAGAAATGCAAGGCACTGCAAATGAAACCAACAGTGGGAATAAGGAATGCAGAAGACAGAGAAAGTTTTAAACCCATAGCTTTTCTGCCTTATGTGGGAAACCTATCATAAAAAAGCGAAAGCTATTTTTCTCCCTCCAACAAAGACAGGAGCACTCCCAGGTCCTGTTAAAGATGATCTGGTGCCACAGGTGCTTGAGGTTTACAAGATCCTCAGTGAGTGTGGCCATAAATACATCATACAGATGACATGTACCGTCCATGAGAGATGCCCAGAGCACCACAGGTACACCCAACTCTTACAGCATAATAAACTGGCCATGACAGAGCACTGTATTGACACTGGGCACTCTATGATATACAATAACATTAAAATATTAGCCTTGAATTCATATTTTTGGGACCCAGTAGTAAAAGAAGCAATTGAAATTTGGTTGGGTTAATTAATAGAGATAGTGGCTTCAGATTGGACAAATTTCTGTAATGGACTCACAAAGATGTTGCAACAGTGCAGCTCACAGTGATAAATTGATATCACCATGTGGATCATGTGGGCATAGATCTAATTTCATGCATATTTTGTAGCTCTTTGCCTCCAATCAATGTCTGTGAAATCGTCTGTATCTGTGGCTGCATATGCCTTGGTGCAGTCTGTGGGTTGAAAAGGGCAAAGCAAGTGCTGGTGTGTGTGTGTGACCTTGCTCACTCTGAAGATGGCTGGATGCTATTCATCCAAAATATTAGAAGAACAAGTAAAATTTATGTCGCTGCATGCCCGAAATTTTATGTTACACAACTGGTTTTCATGATGAACTATGTCCCTACAGTCACGTGACTTTAAAATAATTCATGTGACATGCAAAGATACTATTGTAGCCAATGCATTCTTGTGCTTACTGCTAGTGCTACCAGAATTCAAGGAATTGGAGAAAAAACCATAAGAATTCAGAATGATGTTAATGAAAGACTTGAAGAATCGACAAATTTTGAGACATGTAGGAACATGGCTCATCTAAAAGAAGGGCATCCATGATGGAACAAGGTAAGATTGATATTGAAAGAGAAGAATCACCCAAAAATTTCACAATACTCACACACTGCACCAGGGGACACAGTGGTGCTCATAAATGCTGTTAGGAGATTAGTGTTTACTGTTACTTCAGAAATATGTTTCACTGCACATGCAAACATTCAAAACCTATATCAACTGTCATAAGTCCGAGATGTCAAACCAGAATTGCAAAACACTTCTACACTCAACCATACCAAACAAACCTCTTCACTCTGTATTGACATAACAGGACTCCTGCTATCTGTGCATGAGGAGTGAAATACATAGTTGGTTTATACAATATATACTCTAAATATGTTAAATTATATGCTACAAAACTACTGCTGCTGTGTCAATAGAGAAGCACATTGCAAGTCATTGTTTTCCTAAGATTGGTGAGCCTGTGGCTATGTTGTCAGATAACGCATCAAACTTTACCTGTGATACATGGAAGGAGTTTCTGAGGGACCAGCAAATTGAGCAAATTTTAATCTCAAAATTTAGTCCTCAGTAAAATCCAGTTAAGAGAATTTCTCACAAATTCAATAGATTCATGAGAATATACACAGCCACCAAAGAGACTAACTGGGTGGAATTTCTCAATGTGTTTGAGCAGATAATTAACAACATTCTGTTGTATAATACGCCATATACACCATCAGATGTAATATACAAAACAAGGAAAAGAATGGGCAGGTTACACTGATTCCACATATGCATAGGGAGGAAGTATCCTGAAGAAAAGGTAAGCCAAGTATTAAAATCTTTAACAGAAGTGCCAAGATTTAAAAGATTCGTTTTGACACGCAGCTGCATAGAGTTAATCAATTCCCTGTTGGGGAAAGTGTACTGTAAAAACCCACTGTAAATTACCATTGTTACAAAAGAAAAATAAGAAATGGCAATTGATGTATACCAGTCCTTTTTTAATTGTGTGAATACTGCACGACAGAAGCTATTTACTCGCATACACACAGAGTGGGAAGATAAAAGGTTTGTATGCACATCACAGCCTGAAGAAGTACTTCCAATAGGAAAATGTGAACAAAACTAACAGGAGAGATGATGATTGTGATGGTAATAATACCACCAAAAAATAATAAGAAGCTATAGATCAGAGCTCAAGATTAAAATCACAAAAACACAAACATACTGGTGCTATTCTATCTTTTAATTAAGCAAAACAATAATTAGTACAGTAATGCAGCAAATTATGTTGGATTGTAAGCAGCAAATTAGGGTAGGATGGATTTGTGAGTAGCAGATATGAAGCAAGAAAATTTACTTGGAATTGTCAGGCATGACAGTATATTGATCACTTTAAATTAGGGTAAGTAATAGAGGAATTGGGAGTCCCTGAGCATCGACTTCACAAAGTGTTTTACTACAGATTGATCAAGATGAGTGGGCAAGAGATGGGACAAAAAATTGACATCCTTAATGGAATGGAATAGAGTAGTGGATATAAGTTGAGTTTTGTTTGTCTTTGCCCAAATATATGTAATCCATGCAACTTTCAGTGCTAATATTACTCTTGATGCCAGTAAGGGCTAACTGTTTGGAACATATAGAAAAGTACAAATACTGTTAAGCACAGTACTTTCATTTTACCTTTGTTTTTAAGAGAAATATATGAGTGCTAGGGCCTAAACTTTGGAACTGAAGAAGTACAAACCAATTGAGAAGAACCTGCAAGGAACTTCGTTTTGTAGTGAGGGGCAGCACCCAAATGTTTATACATTGGTGCTCTGGCAGAAGCACAGAAATGAATGAAGAGACATAAATATGTGTAGCAGAATGACAAGAGCTCAGCTTTGACAAACACTTTTCTTATTTAACAGGTATGATCTATGTAGCAAGATGAGGAAGGTGTGTTACCATAAAGATAAATATAAGACACAATTGAAAGAACATGGACCATAGACATAAATGAGACAACCAGATCAGCAGGTACAGTGAACCTATTAGGAGAATAAGAAATGGTACAAACTTAGATCTAAAGCTGCATATATGAAGATGTCCTTAACTAAGAAGGAATAAGAAAAGAAAAGTAAAATAATCTTCTCTATTCTAGATTTGTCTATTGCACATACATTTATTATTATTAGTGTCTGTATTAAGATTTGAAACTACCAGTTGGTAATTACCATGAAGGTGCACTCTAGGTCTCACGTAAATCAAATTCTCCAACCCCCATCCACCCACAGTAGCCTTGTGGTAAAGGCAGTCTAAGCACTTGAGGGAACATCAAAATTTTAATGTGAAAGTAACCAAGAATTGAGCAAAGCACATATATGATGAGGAAGATGAGTACTGTAACTTTACAAAGCATGCTTTCCAGACGATCCACGTGTACACATAATTCACTTTTTGGTAGGTTGTAAGCACAAGCCAGTCTCTTGTAATCTGTTTTTGCTTATGCCCTGAATGATAGTGAGAGGGAACAATACCTCAAATAACTGTATTTTAAATAATTGCATTTGCAGCTGGTGGTGTTTTCAAAGGAGTAAGGATTATAACCATGAGTGAGGATGGTATGAAGGAAGAGTGTTATGAAGTTAAATTAAAGAAGACTATAAACTGAATGACTACATTTGAGTAGTGCAAATATAGTGAAATCAAAACAGTGGTTTACAGAAATTTTGTTCCTGTTGTGGAGGAAAAGCTGTTTTGGACTTTCAATTGTGAACAGTAGAAGTATCTAAAGGCAACATGGTGCATGAAAAGAAACATTAAGCTGTGTTACTTACTGTGCTCTAGAAGTAAGGAAGGGACTCATTACTTTTTCAAGAACCTTGCTACTCTTCTTTTGTTGTGATAGAGCCCAGTGTACATTAAACTGTGATGAAAGAAATCACTCAGCAACGAATGCTCGTAATACATGTACAGTTATAAAGCATGCTGCACTGTTCAACTGTGGTGATAAGAAGACCAGTTGTGACATTGTGGTACTGAACTATTGTTGTGTTGCACTCATATTTGTACCAGCATTCTGGTCATCCAATGGATGTAGGGACAATGTGAATTTAAAAATAGGAAACAAAGTTCACAAAGACACCAAGTAAGAAATGATGATGTAATAAAGAGGACCACAGTATTTTTATGTAATGTAAGATATTATCTAACTTCTGTTATAATTTTTGTTTCTTGTGAACTAGAATTTGAGAAAGCGGTCAACATTCCTCAAAAACATTGGTTACCTTGGAGAGTCTCGGGTACCAAATCACTATGCTTTGAAGGCCTTTTCACAGATGGATCAAAGGGTAATCCAATTACCCAATTCATTCATGATTTATCCTATGACCTTAACATCCAATGAGACACTCAAAGAGATCTTATACCTGTGCAGGATTGTCCTTTGTTTTTTAGTATTATTTAAATATGAATTTAAGAAATATGTACAAAGAGAGAAAACACCTCATATGAAGCTAATGTAGTACAAGATAAGTTGTGCAATGTAATTAGATAACTTAAATTGATTTTGTGTGTGTAAGGGCAATATTGTGAGTGATACTATAGCTGAAAGAACAGAACAAAAGACCATTTCATAATACTGTAAAAAGTGATATGTGTAAGAACCACATATTAGGTCACCAAACATCAAAGAAATATAGACAACTAGGAATACTAAGATTTTAAAATACTGGAGAACACACTGGCACAAGTGAAAGACAATATGTAACAAATAATTTGTGAAGTGAATCACTGGGCTTGGACGTGTGAGTGTGAACTGCACAGGCTTCACAAAGGGAGGCAGTGAAGAGTTACAATAAATAATTTCAGTGCAAGATGGAACATTATAATTTCTTTAGAAAAATAATAGATATGTTAGGATTGATCTTGCTTTATCACATTCTGGTATCTTTACTTTTTTAGCACTGAGTAGAGTTTGGGCAGATGGGAGCATATCTGTTCATTATTTAACAGTAGCAATTTAAGTGAAGAAACAGAGAACAGAATTATTTTTGTCCTATGGCATCTTTTACTGTGGAGAAGGCGAAGGAATTTAGTGGCTCTTCAAGACTATAAAAGTAGGTAAGTGAAAACAGATTAATTCTTGGCTTACACTGTGGCAAAATGGCCACTTGCAGGGTGCATAAAAATTAAGCAAATATAATTCTCATTCTTTTCAAGAGCTTGCTGTCTTTAACTTCCTGATTTCATTGGCAAAACATGTTGTTGTTGTTGTTGTGGTGGTGGTCATCAGTCCGAGGACTGGTTTGATGCAGCTCTCCATGCTACTCTATCCTGTGCAAGCTTGTTCATCTCCCAGTACCTACTGCAACCTACATCCTTCTGAATCTGCTTGGTGTAATCATCTCTTGGTCACCCTCTATGATTTTCACCCTCCATGCTGCCCTACAATACTAAATTGGTGATCCCTTGATGCCTCAGAACATGTCCTACCAACTGGTCCCTTCTTCTAGTCAAGTTGTGCCACAAACTTCTCTTCTCCCCAATCCTATTCAACACCTCCTCATTAGTTATGTGATCTTCTGTAGCACCACATTTCGAAAGCTTCTATTCTCTTCTTGTCTAAAATATTTATCGTCCATGTTTCAGTTCTGTACATGGCTACACTCAATACAAATACTTTCAGAAATGACTTCCTGACACTTAAATCTATACTCGATGTTAACAAAATTTTCTTCTTCAGAAACGCTTTCCTTGCCATTGCCAGTCTACATTTTATATCCTCTCTACTTCAACCATCATCAGTTATTTTGCTCCCCAAATAGCAAAACTCCTTTACTACTTTAAGTGTCTCATTTCCTAATCTAATACCCTCAGCATCACCCGACTTAATTCGACTACATTCCATTATCCTCGTTTTGCTTTTGTTGATGTTCATCTTATATCCTCCTTTCAAGACACTGTCCAATCCGTTCAGCAACTCTTCTAAGTCCTTTGCTGTCTCTGACAGAATTACAATGCCATCGGCAAACCTCAACGTTTTATTTCTTCTCCATGGACTTTAAGACCTACTCCGAATTTTTCTTTTGTTTCCTTTACTGCTTGCTCAATATACAGATTGAATAACATCGGGGACAGGCTACAACCCTGTCTCACTCCCTTCCCAACCACTGCTTCCCTTTCATGCCCCTTGACTCTTATAACTGCCACCTGGTTTCTGTACAAATTGTAAATAGCCTTTCGCTCCCGGTATTTGCCCCTGCAACCTTTAGAATTTGAAAGAGAGTATTCCAGTCAACATTGTCAAAAGCTTTCTCTTAGTCTACAAATGATAGAAACGTAGGTTTGCCTTTCCTTAATCTAGCTTGTAAGATAAGTCGTAAGGTCAGTATTGCCTCACGTGTTTCAGTATTTCTACGGAGTCCGAACTGATCTTCCCTGAGGTCGGCTTCTACTATTTTTTCCATTCATCTGTAAAGAATTTGCGTTAGGATTTTGCATCCATGACTTATTAAACTGATAGTTCGGTAATTTTCGCATCTTTCAACACCTGCTTTCTTTGGGGTTGGAACTATTATATTCTTCTTGAAGTCTGAGGGTATGTCGCCTGTCTCATACATCTTGCTCACCAGATGGTAGAGTTTTGTCAGGACTGGCTCTCCCAAGGCCATCAGTAGTTCTAATGGAATATTGTCTACTCCCGGTGCCTTGTTTCGACTCAGGTCTTGCAGTGCTCTGTCAAACTCTTCACACAGTATCATATCTCCCATTTCATCTTCATCTACATCCTCTTCCATTTCCATAATATTGTCCTCAAGAACATCACCCCTGTATAGACCCTCTATATACTCCTTCCATCTACCTGCTTTCCCTTCTTTGCTTAGTACTGTGTTTCCATCTGAGCTCTTAACATTCATACAAGAGGTTCTCTTTTCTCCAAAGGTCTCTTTAATTTTCCTATAGGCAGTATCTATCTTACCCTTGTGAGATAAGCCTCTACATCCTTACATTTGTCCTCTAGCCATCCCTGCTTAGCCATTATGCATTTCCTGTTGATCTCATTTTTGAGACGTTTGTATTCCTTTTTCCCTGCTTCATTTACTGCATTTTTATATTTTCTCCTTTCATCAATTAAATTCAATATTTCTTCTGTTACCCAAGGATTTCTATTAGCCCTCATCTTTTTACCTACTTGATACTCTATGCCTTCACTACTTCATCCCTCAAAGCTACCCGTTCTTCTTCTACTGTATTTCTTTCCCCCATTTCTGTCAATTGTTCCCTTATGCTCTCCCTGAAACTCTGTACAACCTCTGGTTCTTTCAGTTTATCCAGGTCCCATCTCCTTAAATTCCCACCTTTTTGCAGTTTCTTCAGTTTTAATCTACAGTTCATAACCAATAGATTGTGGCCAGAGTCCACATCTGCCCCTGGAAATGTCCTACAATTTAAAACCTGGTTCCTAAATCTCTGTCTTACCATTATATAATCTATCTGATACCTTTTAGTATCTCCAGGATTCTTCCATGTATACAACCTTCTTTTATGATTCTTGAACCAAGTGTTAGCTATGATTAAGTTGTGCTCTGTACAAAATTCTACCAGGTGGCTTCCCCTTTCATTGCTTAGCCCCAATCCATATTCACCTACTATGATTCCTTCTCTCCCTTTTCCTACTACCGAATTCCAGTCACCCATGACTATTAAATTTTCATCTCCCTTCCCTACCTGAATAATTTCTTTTATTTCGTCACACATTACTTCAATTTCTTTGACATCTGCAGAGCTAGTTGGCATACAAACTTGTACTACTGTAGTAGGCGTGGACTTTGTGTCTGTCTTGGTCACAATAATGCGCTCACTATGTTGTTTGTAGTAGGTTACCTGCATTCCTATTTTTTATTCATTATTAAACCTACTCCTGCATTACCCCTATTTGACTTTGTATTTATAACGCTGTAGTCACCTGACCAGAAGTCTTGTTCCTCCTGCCACCGAACTTCACTAATTCCCACTATATCTAACTTTAACCTATCCATTTCCCTTTTTAAATTTTCTAACCTATCTGCCCGATTAAGGGATCTGACATTCCACGCTCCGATCCGTAGAATGCCAGTTTTCTTTCTCCTGATAACGACATCCTCTTGAGTAGTCCCCGCCCGGAGATCCGAATGGGGGACTATTTTTCCTCCGGAATATTTTACCCAAGAGGACGCCATCATCATTAACCATACAGTAAAGCTGCATCCCCCCAGGAAAAATTACGGCTGTAGTTTCCCCTTGCCTTCAACCGTTCGCAGTACCATTCAAAACATAAAAGGAATAATTGTTTTCTCTGGGTCAGCTCATCAGGGAAGCCCTCTGCCTTCTGCATACCGATTTGAAGTGAAACAGCTATTTTTTTTTTCTATATCATGAAACTAACCATAATTGTAAAATATGACAGTAGGAAATAATCTGTTTGTATCTCTCTTGCTAAAGTAAATCCCTTTTGTGTGTTGCAACTAATGATTTAATTGAGAATCACACTTGAATTTTCAGGCATATCTGATTTTAAAAATTATTAAATTATTTTTCGTTCACTGAGCAGTCATCAATTTTTCCATCCCTGTCAGTAAACACAAGTCACACAGTAGGAGATTTTACGCTTGCTATGTGCTGGGCCATCTGTTGCAATGTCGTCAGCTTAACAGAACTGCTACACAAGTGCATGTATTGCACCCCAGCAAAACTGCTACATAGTTATAAGCACTGGACGCTGCTACATCTGCTGTGCCTATTGTAAAGAGCCCAGAGCCCACGTACAAGCTCATGTTATCATCTGGGCCCCATGTCTATGGCCACACGTACACTGCACATCCAGGTAGACACAAGAAACCAGAAGCATCAGTTGATTGAGACTATGGCTGGTCAATCATCTGGTCGACCACCAGAATCAAATTTTGGCATGTCACTGCACTGAAATAGAAATATGCCCCCAACATCTCTGGCACAGGATCTGATACAATCTGTGCTTGTGTAGTCCCATATGGTTCCCCCTATGACTAAAGTATGGGCACCCACGGAGGCTAAGCCTTACCCTCCAACTTCCATGGACCCCAGCCTATACCTAAGGAAGCATGTACAGAGATGCTACCATCAAGGGTGAAAGATCAGGGAACCAGGACAGATTCCCAATGGTGGTTTGTGCAAAATTGTATGAATGTGCTACAGTGTGATACGCTATAGCCATCTTACTTACAATAGTAATTATCATAACTAAACTGAGTATATTAATTTTTATATATAAATTGAACTGTTAAAATGTACTTAAATTTTGTAATTAATAGTTTCACATTCTGAGAAATAAAATGAAATGAAAAAAGAAACAAGTCTTGGTATCTGTGGGAATGGAAACTGGGCCTGTGAATTACCAGACTATGCTGCAGACCACATGCCCAAAGTGGAATTAAGACAATGACATTTTAAAAATTCCTTTGTACTGTACACTTGCACAGTATGCTACATGCAATTTCAATTCAGCAGTATGTGACAAATGATAGCCTTCAGATTAAATATTTCTTTGGAACTTGATCAGCCTTTCCTATAATCATCTTAATATTCACCTTAATTACTCTACATTTTGTTTCCACTCTGTTTAGTATAGTCTTGGAAAATATGTTGTATGCAAGTACTTACAAAGAAATTCTTCTGTTGTTGTTAATATGTTGTTCATTGCCATTATTATATAGTGTATGTATTGAGCCCACCTTCCACTTTTGTGTGAGTTTTTCTGTTTTCCAAGTATTCTCAAAAGATTAATTTTAGTTCTTTTTTCATTTTTATTTTTCATAGAAACTATTTCAAAATTTCCGCTGTAGTAGTTTTCTCCAATAACTTCCTAAAGTTTTAATAACTCCTTCAATTTCTTTGATATAAGTGACTGACTTTTTTCTACATTTTCATCATTATTTGAGTATTCAAGCTTATGGATTGGTTCTGGAGAATTAAGAAGACGATAAAAATATTTTGCAAGTATCTTGAATCCCACATCTCTCTGTTCTTAGATTTGCATTTGAAGTAAATCTATCTAACTCTTTAAATCTCACTTTCTCCTCAAAATATCTAAGGCCTCTACAGAAAACACTTTCATACTAAATTTCCTCATATACTCACTTGTCTTACCACCATTTAACCTATAGCCTTGTGACCTACAGGGCTGGTTTCAAGTTAACATGGACAGAGTGCTAGAAAACATGTTTTTGTCCATTTTATTTGCATAGCAGCACAAATTTTAAGAGAAATAGTGTAATTTTATTGTGACATTTACAGTGTGTTGTAGTACATCAGCACATGGTAACTGTCTCCCACTGCAGATATGCCAAGCCCTCTCATGTCACCAGCTATCCCTGACCGGATGTTGGGTATTTCAGCACCTCTCTTCCCTATGTGTGATCAATCCAGGCAATTCTTGGGCATTACTGGCTGATTGAAGTATTGATGGAGGCTGTGTCCCTGCTGGCTAGCAGCAGTGATTAGGAAATGAACTCACTGGCCAGCACAGATTATACAGCTTCATCAACTTGAGTTTGGTTTATGCTTGGCCTGCTCCACCCACCGTAAGCATGAACAATATGTGTAGTGGCCAGAGCCATTTGTTATATGAGCATAATCCAACTTCAGCCAAGTCAGTTAGTTGCAATTTATGTTGCTTTTTGGTTTGCTCCATACACTGTTATCAATAGATGACCTTGCCAATGTTTTAGAATTCACACTGGATTTTCTAGGGCTGTTCCCACTAGCTGACAATGACTTCAGCTTTCTTCATCCTTGAGATTCAGCTATGGTGTTTCTTCAAATTTCTTCAAAATAAAAGATTTGAGCTTAGTGACAACACCATTACACTTTAATGTGTCACTCACTACTGACAGTTTTTGTGTATATGCAGAGATACAAAAATATTTAGATTGCATGTGGCCTTATCGGACAATTCATTGAGATTGTTGGAGGGAATTTGGGAGATCAGGGGTAGGTGAGGAAGGGATAGAAAACGGTGGGAGTTTTGAGACAGATCAGTCAAGGATGACTGACTAAGCAAGAAGAGGTATGTGTTGATGGAAAAACATTACAATTAGACAGTCTGTATGTTCAGTGGTTAGTGTTTAATTTTAAATTTAACAGCATTTTGACTATTGTGTGAGACGTTTGTGCTAAACACATTGTTAGAATTTGTGTGGACAAAAGAAGTATATTGAGAACTAGATGATGATGGGTATTGAAGAAAAACTAATTGGACTGGAGCAAATGATGAAGTGAACTGAAATCACAAAAGTCACTTGTACAGATTGGTACTGCAACTGGAGTTACTAAAGTTTTCTCAGGCTTCCAGTTGAACCTACTGCTTAAAGTCCCACAAGCTTTTGGATGTGTACTTCTTGGTCATTGTCAAATGGTAACTGCTGTCATGACATCAGTGACTTTGTCCTTATGTAACTGTGCAACTGTCTATTATGAAACTATTGCTAGTCCATATATTGATATTTATATTTGGTGAAATTAACATCTCAGAAAACAACCTTAACAGACACAGTGGCTTACAAGTTAGTACAACATGAGATCTAGCCATGTTGATGTTGACATGAGCTCAGCAGATGGGGAATGTAAACATGGCAATATTTAGCAATGGACTGAGCATCAGTGATGTCACATCCAGCAGCATGATATAAAGATGAGGCCATCGATGAAAGGGTGATCAGTTATCACCTGGAAATGGTCAAGGAGAACTTGCTAGAAAGCTCATAGTATTTTAACCACTTGACATGACTAGAAGCATTGGAAGATTCACTAACTCATATTTCCTTACCACAATGAATTTGTACTTTACAAAAAAAGTGTTATTCATTTCAGTAGTTAATGCTTAGTGAGCATTTCAAACACAAATTAAAAACTGAAAACATAAGGAAGTACAGTCTGCTCAGGATAAAATAAAGCTTACAGGACAATTAAACTTATTGGCTTATGGCATTATAATATGAAACTGAAGAGGAAACGTACTGCTAAAGCCAAACAAAGCTGGTGTCAGGCAAATAAGCTCATAACCTTCAACAGAAAAAGATATGGACACAAGACAGGCATGAAAAAAATGCATGAGTACTAGAAAAAAGGACAGTGTGCTGTAAAGAAAGAGTGAAGATAGAAATAAACAAAAAGAAAATGAAGAAATATTAAGAAATAAATGAAATAACAGTAAAAATATTGAAAAATTAATTGTTTCTGATATCCAACTGTACTGTTTATGTAGTTTATTGAACAACTTATATGATATTCTGCATTTTTAATGTATTTATTCTGACTGCTTGGTTCCTGTTCATATTTTATCCTGTGACATGAAGATCAATATTTCTCATCATATGCAGTAGTTTGATAATTTTTTCCACTTAGTACAGTTCAGCCCCCAATTTTTAAACAATTTAATGCAGTGAGATGATTTACCATTTTTGCTAGAATTGTCTTCTTCCATACTCTGAAAACGCCTCTTAAGTTTCATGAATTTCAGACCTAAATAATACACCAAGTCTAAGAGGTAAATATATATCAGCATGCTTTTAGTGAGTAAAAATTCAAGCGCACAGAATGACTTGACTATTAATAACTACAAGAGGTCAAATTTCTTTACTGTCAACAGCACACTAAAAGTAGGAAAAACTATTTGTAGCTTTCAGAGCAGTTATTTCCTTCATCATGGAGGATAGAGAGAGACAGGTTTAGGGAAGTTTGGAAGGAGGGGCAGATTGCTCAGACCGCATGTTGAGAGAGATACACTTGTTCTGAGGACAAAGGGAGTTTCCTGAAGGTTAGTAATAACCAGCCAGTCTATCTCCTTGTACTTTTACAGTTATTCCTTGATCCTTGCTTTTTCAGGCACATGGGCTAATGTTCTAGTCTGATGGGAAACTCATATACTTATTTGTTTTGAACATAATTTCTATTTCACATTCCAAAGATGGGCTGTGCCTGAAACACATTAGTATAAACATTTTTAAACAACAAGTAATGAGTTCATTTCTTATGGTCTATTTATCATTGAAATAAGTCCTCTCAAGGACAAACTAATCTGAAATCTGTGTTATTTCTACATTTTGTACTCTCTTTTTCCAGTATCACTTAACATTCATTAGTTACTTAATTTGAGACTAGTGTGTAAAATAAGCTATAGTGTCAGCAGTTATGTCTGTATAAGTTCAATAAAATACACTCATGTTCAGAAAAGGCAAAACACCTTAAATAACCAGAGATAGGACGTTCATATTCACAGAACATGTACATTAGTATGTTCTGCAGAAATGATTAGCATTTTAGTCACCTCAGTTCAGCATGTGTCTTGTTGCCTAGTAGGCACAGGTTCCACCATGAGCTTGAGAACTTGTACCATACATGATGGCATCAATATTTATAAGGCATGAATGGTGTCCTGTGGTAAAGCTATCCACACTGCATTCACCTAGTTCCAAAGTTGACCTGTGGTGGTTGGCATTGGGTCACAGTGCTGCACCCATTGTTTCACCATATCCAACACCTTTTTGACTAGCGACAAGTCTGGTGGGCTAGGGCAAAAGGCTACCATCCCGTGGTACCAAGACGGCTTGTGTTATGCAGCAACAAGTGGCTGTGAATTATCTTTTTATTTATTTATTTATTTACTTATCTTACAGCTTGAAACAGTATTTAACATGCATGGGCAATATTACAATAATTACATTTAGATTATTGATACACAATATATATAGATTACATGCTATTAAGTAAAAGATCATTTAAGTATATTTAACATAGCATTCCTGAGGTCAAATCATGTCAGCTCCATACTGTATGGGCACTTCAATATAAGCCATTTTTTAACTCATTTTTAAAAATTCTACCAGAAAGGGGTATTTTTTGTTAGATTCAATCTTCTACTCACCATGTGAAAGTCTGATTTGTGTCTTATCGTAATCATGGATTTCCATATTCCTGTTTGTCACTTTTTTGTCTTTTTTCACTAATGATATTGATTGAAACATATATATACTGCATAGATAGTCATAATATTAAAATTAATAAACAGGTTTTTGCATTAAGTTCTGGGTCTTACTTTTGCCATAGTTCTTATTATCCTTTTCTGCAATACAAATACCCTTCTTGTATTGTATTGGCTACACCCACACCACAATACAATTCCATAAGAAGGATGGGGACACACCAACCCAAAATACACTATTTTTATTGATTCAATGTCTAGATAATGAACTAGTCTCCTTAGTAAAGACAGACTAGATGTTATTTTACCACAGACATGATCTATTTGCTGAGTCCACGAAAGTCTGTCATCTACATATATCCCCAGAAATTTACATTCTGAACAGGTGTTTTCCTGAATGTCCTCATTTAAAACAGTATTTTTATTTGAGCCATTTTTCTTAAAATAAATTAAATTAGTTTTGTTAATATTGACCCTCAGGTATCCTTTTTCAAAATGGGTTTGGGCTTTTTCAACAAAATTCTGTAGCACTGAATTCAGGCAATCATTATTACATGTCCAGCAAACCCCAGGAGTGTCATCAGCATACATAGTAATATGATGACTGGTGTCTAATACTTGTGGGAAATCATTTACGTAGCAAGTAAACAATAAGGGGCCCAAGATAGAGCCTTGTGGAACACCAAATTTTCCATTTCTTATCTTTGATCTTATTTTTTCGATTACCTCTCCATTATCATACACTACTTCTGTGCATTGTTGTCTACCTTTAAGTTAAGATTCTATTAAAAGCAACTGTTTCCCACTGACACCATTACAAGCAAGTTTACTTAAAAGAGCGCATGATGGACTCTGTCAAACGCTTTGGAAAGATCTAAAAACACTCGTGCCATTTTGTAACCCCCATTTATTTTCTCCATTAGACAGTGTACAAATTGTACTGCTGCAGATATGGTGCTCCGACCACTTCTAAAGCCATGTTGGAAATCTCCTATTGAGTTATTCGTATTATAGTGCTCGATTAAGATTTCTAGCATTATTTTTTCAATTAATTTACCAAACACTAAGGTTAAGGAGACTGGTCTGTAGTTCTGTGGTTGCTTTTTTTATATATAGGTTTAACTATAGCAAGTTTCAGTTTCTTCAGAAACACACCTTCCTCAATTACACAATTTATTAGATGGACTAATGGTCTGGCTAACTCACCCTTGCATTTTTTCAGTAGAAAAGGAGAAAATTCATCCCATCCAGCTGATATTTTATTTTTTAGGCTATCAATTAGCTGTGTTACGTCCTTGATTGTTACTTTAGGTAGCTTACAAGAGTCCTGTTCTATTTCCATATCATATTTAAACTGCCTCTCCTGTTTCATGCAAGTATAATTTTCAATAGCATCTATAAAGTAATCATTAAATATATTGCTAACTATATAAGGATCAGAAAAATTATCATTATGTATACTTAACTCTATATTATTAATTTTAGTTTTTGAATCAGTGTTCCTCATATTATTAACTACTGCCCAGCATGAATTTGAGACACAATCTGAATTTCTGATCTGTTTGCTAATATGTTCTACTTTCCTTCTCCGGCCGTAGTGGTCTCGCGGTTCTAGGCGTGCAGTCCGGAACCGTGCGACTGCTACGGTCGCAGGTTTGAATCCTGCCTCGGGCATGGATGTGTGTGATGTCCTTAGGTTAGTTAGGTTTAAGTAGTTCTAAGTTCTAGGGGACTAATGACCACAGCAGTTGAGTCCCATAGTGCTCAGAGCCATTTGAACCAGCCATTTCCTTCTCCTTACTTCCTTGCGATACTCATATTTATATTTTTTATAATCCTCTTTATATAAATCAAGACTGGTTTCTCTGTGTAGCTTATACATATACTCCATTCCTTCTTTGAGTCTTTTGGTTTTTCATCAAGTTTTACGTGTTTGACTGCTGGAGGTTTATTTTTATTTGCTGAAAAGTGGCATCTGGGCTGTTGTGCAGAAAGGTTATGGCTAGGGGTTGCAGGATGTCATTCACATAGGTCACACTGGTCAGAGTGCCCTGGACATGCATCAACTGTGATTTGTGGTTGTGCCCAACAGCACCCCACACCATAAAGCTTTGAGTTGGCTCTGCACATCTTATGTGAATGTAGTATCTGTGATGCCACTCCCCCTGTCTGCGGCAACCAAAATGCGGCCATTATTTTCAAGCAAACAGAACTTGGATTCATCTGAAAACATTATCTGATGCCATCCCTGTCCTGTGACACCACTCCATACACCACTGATGTCTAGCATGTTTCTGCACATTCGTCAAAGGTAGACAGAGAATTTGATGAAGCGGGCTTAACATGTGCCATAATAAACGGTGAAGGACTGTTACCCTTGACAGTGTAAAATGTGTTACATTGTTCCACTATTGCACCTGAGCCAAGGAGGATGTAGATCTGTCCTGCAATGCCATTCAGATGAGGTGTTGTCCTTCTTCGGGCGGTGGTCTGGGTGGTGTGACATGGCCCATCTCATCCTGGATGGATGCATCGCATTCTCTCATACCAATAATGCACCCTTTCTCAAACTCACTGATTTGATGGTACCATTTGTGCATATGTCTGTAAGGCATCCTGCACAGCTGCTCAAGTCACACTGATCCATTTCCTTTGGTTTATAGTGACAACAAGAGCTGCATGCACATTTTACCAGTAGGTGGAGTTGTGCTACAATATCGATGCTGATCTTGAACCCGCAGGCCGACGTGGTTTAAATGCTAATTGTTTGTGCAGAACATAATAATGTACATGTCCTGTGAATATGAACATCCTATCTCTAGTTGTTCAAAGTGTTCTGTTTCTTCTGAACATGAGTGTATGTGTACAGCTCCCCTTTCCAAGTGTTCTGAGTACTTTTGTGAATGCCACTATAGCAAAGGATATTATTATTATTGTTACTGTTATTGTTTCTGAAAGCAAATCATGCTTCACATCATATTTATTGTAATAATAAATTAGTTTGTCTAATGTGATTGCAGAGGTCTTACATGTACTCATTGTCTGCACTTTAGCCAGGCTGAGGCATTGCTGGTGTTGTACCACATTTACAACATACTTTTTTCCTCCTGGCTTCTGCTGTATCCTTGTTGTTCATTTTTTTGCCTGTACCCATGCTATCAATCTGTGAAACATATTTCTTTTCATGGTTTTCTCCTGTGACAGGATGCACAATTCTACATTTCACTAGAAAGTGTAATTAAGAAGTCTATCAAACTTAACATTAGAGAAAATCTTATTAACAGGGATAATGACTGCAATTTAAACCAGGTCTAAGATCCCACTAATCATCACATCCACTGAGAAAGAAAATACCAAGAAGCTGTTCATGATAATGCTAAAAAACTGGTTGTTATATGGAGAGGAAATAAATTTCATGGAATACAAGCATGTAGACATGAAATCATCGCACTTCAAAGAGTGTACCTGGCACCATGTGTCAAACATGGCATGACACAAAGAGTATTTCACTGAGTAGTTGGAGTCTGGGCAACAAGAACATGCTAAGAGAACTGTAAAAAGACAAGCTATGGGAACGTTGTTATCTAAATGGAAGGAAACCAGAAAACAGTGTCAGTACCATTACTCAATGTGCCTCATTAGTCAAAGGATGAAAAGTAACAATTAACTAATAATGAATTACTAGCACTGCACGTAATAATACATCTGTAAATAACTATGAACTTTTCTGACTGTGTATATAATTTATATATAAAATGCATGAGCATGAACCATCTAGTTGTCAGCTTCATAAATAATATCAGAAAGTTGTTTCTAAAATTTAAGGACGCAGGGAAAATGAGTTAAAAGGACATTGTAAAATTTTATAATGTATTTGTTGAGGCAATACAGATTACACAAAAACACCAGAGTCTGATTTTTCTTGAAATTTTTTCTTAATATCATTCTTGAAAACATACAACCACATGATATTTCTTTGGTATCTGAGGGTACACACGAAATTTGTGTTGGGTGTGATTTTTAAAATTCAGTTTAACACTACACATGTAACATTTAGGTGTAAGGAACACACTTAATCCACACTTAGGAGTTTGAAGAGCAAAGTATTATTTTAAATTATTTGCAGCCAAAACAATGCCATTCTGCAGATCAGTTATTTTCATATTTAATGAGACTACCCTCAACTTAAACAGATTAATCCTGAGCCCCATCATGAGATTTCAGATCTTATAGTAATAAAGAGGTAGTACTGTATGAATATTGAGTTACATATTTATAAATGCTCATAATTTAGATTATTTCCTATTACACCAAGAAAATACTGAATACAATAGGTCCATGGAAGTACTTGGATTAATCAGTAGACTACAAACACTTCAATAATCCAGAAACTCAAAGTTTTTCACTACATCCAATTTTTTATATAATTTAGACTAATACACAGCAATAATATAATATCCAAAGAAACTTTGGCATGCTTTGGCAAGCCTGTAGACTCAAGTAATGGATCTTCAACATACTACCAGAGAATCAGGAGGACACCTGTCAAAAAGGACTCTTTGACCTGAGCTTTCCCCACAGGGGTATAAGAAAGTTTAGGGAACTGGCAAACAGATTTGGATTTGACATTTATCAGTTATGTTAGTTAAACATATTTTTGAATAAATAACACATACATTAAAACAATATGGCTATATTCAGTTCATAGCACATCAAAGATACATATCTGTTGAATTCATTCATTATTTCCACACACTTGTTGCATTTTCTCACAGAAATGTCTTGAAGTTCATATAAAACACTTATCTACAATAGACAATAAACACAGTATAAACACTGATGACGGATTTGGTATATGAAACTTGTGTTGTTACTTAGGACAACATGCTCAATGAATATGACAGTGAAGAGCAACGTGAAGAACAGAGGTCTATGATGCTGAAACTGAGCCTTCTCCATCCTCTTCTACAAGATCAATAGAACAAGGCTCCATTTTCAGATCAGCAATTGTTGTTACACCCTGTGCTTCTTTTTCTTGCCAGAATCGGTAGTTTGTTTCAATGTAGTTCATCAACTCAGGCATCTCAATGAAAGCTGTAGAATCAAGTAATAAGAGACCATCAGTGAAACGCAAACATGATTACATGCTTAAACAGTTAATCTAATTTAATGGTAGCATGTTCTGTGAACAAACCATTGTTCTAATTTTTCATCAGCAAGTTGCATGGTGAACATGATTCTTAACTGAAATCGTAACCAATCATTATTTTACAGTGCTCAGTATCAAAATACACCTTTTCTAAATGTTAATAGAAAGAGGGTATAATTACTTTACTAACATGGCTGTTACAGTACTCTGATACCTTCTGCATAGTAGTCAGATGCGAACTTTTGCTTTTCACATATTTAGATGCATGTATACATTATTGATAAAGACTCCAGGAAATTATGTTATGATTTCATAACAGGGATTTAACCTCTGCTGGATTTGCCTAAATTAATGTCCATCTACAGTCATATACTTGTGTATGTTTTAGGAAATTTCTATCAATTAAAAAAAATTACAGACATTCAATTTGTCTATTAAAGCACACAGACAATGTCAAAATGAACCCTGTAAGAACCACCAAACTAGAAATTAATGGACACCTCTTATTACATATAAACACTACTTTGAAAAACACTATAAATGACACAATCACTTGACATAAGGTATGATTATAAATATGTAACTAATTAATGGAAAATCACATATAAATATGTGAAACAATTACTAACGAAGAGATAGAGGGGCTGGCCAGTACTTACCTCAGTTCAGTACAGCCGATAGAAACACAAAAACAACCGAAAATTTAAGTTCCTAGCTTTCGGACTAAATGTTCCTTCATCAGGAAGGAGAGAGGGGAAAGAAAGGGAAGAAGGGAAAGTGGATTTAGTTACTCACAACCCAGGTTATGAAACAACAGGGAAAGGAAAACAGGGAGGGTAGCAAGGATGGAGGCATGGTTGTCAGAGGGAAGCCAAAGATATTCTACTGTAGGTACTGTGCCAGCTTCAAACCAAAGAGGATGCATACAGAAGTAAAGAGGTGTATAGTATAAAGATGTAGGATGAAAAGATGCATGAATGGCTCAAGAGGAAACGAAAAGAGGAGAAGACTGAAAAGTAAATGGGAGTGAGGTTGGTTAACGTAGGTTCAGTCCAGGGGGATGGCGGGATGAAAGGATGTGCTGGAGTGCAAGTTCCCATCTCCGCAGTTCAGAGGGACTGGTGTTGGGTGGAAGAAGCCAAATGGCACATACGGTGTAGCAGGTTCCTAGGTCCCTAGAATTATGCTGGAGGGCATGCTCCGCTACTGGGTATTGGACATCTCCTAGGCGGACAGTTCGTCTGTGTCCGTTCATGCGCTCAGCCAGTTTAGCTGTTGTCATACCAATGTAAAAGGCTGTGCAGTGCAGGCATGTCAGCTGATAAATGACATGTGTAGTTTCACATGTGGCCCTGCCTAGAATTGTGTATGTTTTGCCAGTAGCGGGGCTGGAGTAGGTGGTTGTGGGGGGATGCATGGGGCAGGTTTTGCAGCGGGGTCGGTTACAGGGGTAGGAACCGCTGGGTAGAGAAGGTAGTCTGGGAATATTGTAGGGTTTAACAAGGATGTTACAGAGGTTAGGGGGACGACAAAAGGCAACTCTGGGTGGTGTGGGGAGAATTTTGTCAAGAGATGATCTCATTTCAGGGGTTGACTTGAGAAAGTCATATCCCTGGCAGAGTAATTTATTGATGTATTCGAGGCCAGGATAATATTGGGTGACAAGAGGGATGCTTCTGTGTGGTCTGAGGGTAGGAATATTGTTGTTGGACGGGGAGGAATGTATTGCTCGGGAGATCTGTTTGTGGACAAGGTCTGCAGGATAGTTGCGGGAGAGGAAAGCACTGGTCAGGTTATTGGTGTAATTGTTGAGGGATTCATCACTGGAGCAGATACGTTTGCCACGAATACGTAGGCTGTAGGGAAGGGAACATTTGATGTGGAATGGATGGCAGCTATCAAAGTGAAGGTACTGTTGTTTGTTGGTGGGTTTGATATGGACAGAGGTGTGGATGTGAGCTTCAACAAGTTGAAGGTCAACATCCAGGAAGGTGGCTTGGGTTTTGGAGAAGGACCAGGTGAAATTCAGATTCGAAAAGGAGTTGAGGTTATGGAGGAAATTAAGGAGTGTTTCTTCACCTTGAGTCCAGACCACAAAGATGTCATCTATAAACCTGTACCAGGCCAGGGGAAGCAGCTGTTGGGTCTTCAGGAAAGCCTCCTCCATGCGGCCCATGAAGACGTTGGTATAGGACAGAGCCATCCTGGTTCCCATGGCAGTTCCCCTGATTTGTTTGTAGGTCTGGCCTTCAAAAGTGAAGTAATTATGGGTGAGGATGAAGTTGGTAAGTGTGATAAGGAACAAGGTTTTTGGAAGATCTTCGGGTGGGCGTTGGGAGAGGTAGTGCTCAAGGGCAGAGAGACCATGGGTATGTGGGATGTTTGTGTAAAGGGATATAGTATCTATGGTGACAAGAAAGGTTTCAAGTGGGAGAGGAGTGGGAATGGATTTGAGGCGTTCTAGGAAGTGGTTTGTGTCCTTGATGTAGGATGGGAGTCTGCGGGTGATAGGTTGGAGGTGTTGGTCTACCAGAGCTGAGATACACTCTGTTGGGGCTTTGAAGCCTGCTACAATGGGACAGCCAGGATGGTTCTGTTTGTGGATTTTGGGTAATAGGTAGACGGTAGGGGTACGTGGCTCAGGTGGAGTGAGTAAGTCTATGGAAGCCGTTGTGAGGCCTTGTGAGGGACCTTGGATTTGTAGGATTTTCTGCAGCTCAGTCTGGATGGAGGGAATGGGATCCTGGGTAATAGCTTTGTAGGTAACATCCTTGTTAAACCCTACAATATTCCCAGACTACCTTCTCTACCCAGCGGTTCCTACCCCTGTAACCGACCCCGCTGCAAAACCTGCACCATGCATCCCCCCACAACCACCTACTCCAGCCCCGCTACTGGCAAAACATACACAATTCAAGTCAGGGCCACATGTGAAACTACACAACTGACATGCCTGGACTGCACAGCCTTTTACATTGGTATGACAACAACTAAACTGGCTGAGCGCATGAACAGACACAGACGAACTGTCCGCCTAGGAGATGTCCAATACCCAGTAGCGGAGCATGCCCTCCAGCATAATTCTAGGGACCTAGGAACCTGCTACACCGTATGTGCCATTTGGCTTCTCCCAGCCAACACCAGTCCCTCTGAACTGCGGAGATGGGAACTTGCACTCCAGCACATCCTTTCATCCCGCCATCCCCCTGGACTGAACCTACGTTAAACAACCTCACTCCCATTTACTTTTCAGTCTTCTCCTCTTTTCATTTCCTCTTTAGCCATTCATGCATCTTTTCATCCTACATCTTTATACTATACACCTCTTTACTTCTGTATGCATCCTCTTTGGTTTGAAGCTGGCACAGTACCTACAGTAGAATATCTTTGGCTTCCCTCTGACAACCACGCCTCCATCCTTGCTACCCTCCCTGTTTTCCTTTCCCTGTTGCTTCATAACCTGGGTTGTGAGTAACTAAATCCACTTGATCCTCTTCCCTTTCTTTCCCCTCTCACCTCCCTGATGAAGGAACATTTATTCCGAAAGCTAGGAACTTAAATTTTCGGTTGTTTTTTGTGTTTCTATCGGCTGTACTGAGCTGAGATTATAAATATGTGTCTGTTAGCAGCAATTATAGATGTGTTAGTACAAATACTATACAGACACAGCATAACCAGTAGCTGTGATCATATTTGTTGAGGTCATGTTTCTGCTCTCTCAATCAACAGCTTTAAAAAATGTTGTGTTATATCCATGCCAACCTTTGAAATAAGATTAACATACCTGTAACACATTCTTCCATGCCTACCGAGACATTGATATGAAATATGTGTTCTCGTAATGTAAATTAATCACAATTTTATGAAACGTTTATAAAGTTTGCACTCACAGAGATAGGCCCGTATTTTTATATGACAGAGAATTTTCTTAACATTTCACTATAGTGAATCAGTGTGGTTTGTATGTTCTTCAAGATATCATTTTAAAAATATTCCCTAACAGCAAGCTTATAAACAGAACAACATGCTGTGGACTCTAGCAGTTATAAACCTAAGGCATTTAAAGGTTCCAAAAAGCAAGGAAGGCTCAGATAACTGGGCTGGTGAATATAAAAAATAGCTACAAATCAGACTGTTATAAGAACAATTTGATGACTATTGTAAAGTACAAAATTCAGCTGCAGCTGTTTCTTTGCTGTGATGCCCTGACATGTGTGTAGTTAAGAAATCCCATCCAAATAAATTTAGACTTTACAGTAGCTTGCCCAACAGAATGTGTCTTTTGAAGTCTTATTATTATTATTATTATTATTATTATTATTATTATTATTATTATTATTGTAGATTATTCCCATTTAAGAGAGTGTTTGAACTTGAATTCCTTTATGATGATTATTTATGTTTTTTTCTGAGCCCAAATTTTCTTCATGTGTTCACTGTGTTGTTTCTTTCTCTCCACTGTCCATTTGCATCCTGGTCTCTTCTGTGTTGTGGTGTCAAATTTATGTTTTTTGATGATGTTCCTGAATTCTGCATCATTTACTGTTATGTGTGCTTGCCTGAGGTCCTCTTCAACTTCTTTTATCAATTTTGTTTTTCCCCTGCCTGAGTTGATGACTTTAAGAATTCACTTTGAAATTCTGTTTTCATTCATCCTGTGGATATAACACAGTCACTTGACATAATGTATGATTATAAATATGTGTCTGTTAGCAGCAATTAGAGATGTTTTATTATTATTATTATTATTATTATTATTATTATTATTCTCAAAGCCAGACTTTAGGAAAATTGCGTGCAGAGTTTGACAGAGTGCTGAAAGACCTGAGTCAAAACAAGACCCCGGGATTAGACAACATTCCATCAGAACTACTGACGGCCTTGGGAGAGCCAGTCCTGACAAAACTCTACCATCTGGTGAGCAAGATGTATGAGACAGGCGACATACCCTCAGACTTCAAGAAGAATATAATAAGTTCCAACCCCAAAGAAAGCAGGTGTTGAAAGATGCGAAAATTACCGAACTATCAGTTTAATAATTCACGGATGCAAAATACTAACGCGTATTCTCTACAGACGAATGGAAAAGCTGGTAGGAGCTGACCTCAGGGAAGATCAGTTTGGATTCCATAGAAATATTGGAGCACATGAGGCAAAACTGACCCTATGAATTATCTTAGAAGCTAGATTAACGAAAGGCAAACCTACGTTTCTAGCATTTGTAGACTAAGAGAAAGCTTTTGACAATGTTGACTGGAATACTCTCTTTCAAATTTTTAAGGTTGCAGGGGTCAAATACCGAGAGCGAAAGGCTATTTACAATTTGTACAGAAACCAGGTGACAGTTATAAGAGTCAAGGGGCATGAAAGGAAAGCAGTGGTTGGGAAGGGAGTGAGACAGGGTGTAGCCTATCCCCGATGTTATTCAATCTGTATATTGAGCAAGCAGTGAAGGAAACAAAAGAAAAATTCAGAGTAGGTATTAAAATCCATGGAGAAGAAATAAAAACTTTGAGGTTCACAGATGACATTGTAATTCTGTCAGAGACAGCAAAGGACTTGGAAGAGCAGTTGAACGGAATGGACAGTGTCTTGAAAGGAGGATATAATATGAACATCAACAAAAACAAAACGAGAATAATAGAATGTAGTCGAATTTAGTCGTGTGATGCTGAGGGAATTAGATTAGGAAATGAGACCCTTAAAGTAGTAAAGGAGTTTTGCTATTTGGGGAGCAAAATAACTGATGATGGTTGAAGTAGAGAGGATATAAAATGTAGACTGGCAATGGCAAGGAAAGTGTTTCTGAAGAAGAGAAATTTGTTAACATCAAATATAGATTTAAGTGTCAGGAAGTCATTTCTGAAAGTATTTGTATGGAGTGTAGCCATGTATGGAAGTGAAACATGGACGATAAATAGTTTGGACAAGAAGAGAATAGAAGCTTTTAAAATGTGGTGCTACAGAAGAATGCTGAAGATTAGATAGGTAGATCATATCACTAATGAGGAGGTATTGAATAAGATTGGGGAGAAGAGGAGTTTGTGGTACAACTTGATTAGAAGAAGGGATCAGTTGGTAGGACATGTTCTGAGACATCAAGGGATCACCAATTTAGTATTGGAGGGCAGTGTGGAGGGTAAAAATCATAGAGGGAGACCAAGAGATGAATACACTAAACAGATTCAGAAGGATGTAGGTTGCAGTAGGTACTGGGAGATTAAAAAGCTTGCACAGGATAGAGTAGCATGGAGAGCTGCATCAAACCAGTCTCAGGACTGAAGACCACAACAACAACAGTATTGTATTATCTCCTTTTTTCTCTCTTCACAAAAAAATCAACTGATTTTAAGTTGCTAAGAGGTCAAAACCACTCCTGACCCTATTTGTGTACCCCAGGACTGAAAATATAAAATAATTTTCAAAATTAATTCACTGAATGTGAGTTTCTCATCAGCTATATAAGGTACATATTTACTACCCAATAGTGGCATATGAAATTTGTGCTTGACTTGAACTCAGATTTCCCACTTATTGCAAAAGGTCGCTTTAACCACTTCAGCTACTGGTGCATGCTGCCTGGACCATCCATAGCATTCAAAGACACACTGTCTTCATCCTTACACCATAGTCCACTGAATTCAGTATCTAAAACTTGCAACTTTACTTGGATTTACACAAGACAGCGAATTACACTATGAAGACTCGGGACCGATGTTGGTGTCATCTGTTGTCTGCCTAGGCTGGTGATACTTACATGCATGTCTTAAAGAAGAGACACAGCTGATGATCCACAGTCATACAAAATAATTTGAACTTAATTTTCTGAATGTGGATTCCTTAACATGAGCTGTTTTAGGTATAGCTCTATTAGCCAATAGTGCTTTGTGCTGGATCAGTACTTGAGCCCAGATTTCACACTTAGTACATGAAATTAGTGAATTAATTTCAAATTAGTTCATGCAGCTGTGGATTGTCAACAATGTCTGCTCTCTCAGACTTATATGTAAGTATTACAAGCATAGGCAGGCATACAACATTACCAACGTTGGTCTTGATTCCTCATTGTCTCATTGTCTCCTTTGGGGGGTGATACTAGAGGGGCAGGAAAGGGGATAGGCAGATGGAGCACAGAGAGTAGTGAAGATGGAGGATGGGGGGGGGGGGGGTTACAGGAAAAAAGAATATGTTGTAGGGAGCATTTTTGTCTGCACATTTCAGAAAAGCTGCTGATAGTGAGAAGAGTCCATATGGCACAGGCTGTGAAGCAGCCATTAAAGTGATGCATATCATATTGTGGGGCATGTCCAGCACTTGAGTGGTCCAGCTGTCTCTTGGCCACAGCTTGGCAGTGGCCTATTATGTTGACACACAGCTTGTTAGCTGTCGTGTTCATGTAGAATGCAGTAGTAGTTACAGCTAAGTTGGCAGATCATATGCCTGCTAGTACAGGTATCCCTGCCTTTGAAGGGATAGGAGATGTCTATGACAGGATAGCAGTAAGTGATAGTGGGAAGTTGTATGAGATAGGTCTTGAATTTAGGTCCATTGCAGGGATATGAGTCATGAGGCAAGGAGTTTGGTGCAAGGGTAGAATAGTGATGGTCAGGAATATTGCTTAGGTTGTGAGCATGATGGAATACCACTTTGGGAGGGTTGGGGAGGGTATTTCTTATTTCAGCACACGATGAGAGCTACTTGAGACCCTGGAAGAGAATGTGATTCAGTTACTCCAGTCTTGTGTGGTACTGAATCACAAGAGAAGTGTTCATTTTTGATCAGGCACTGGGTTATTTGGTGGATGGTGGGTGACTGGTGAGACAAGGCACAGGGGATCTGTTTCTGGATGGCTAGACTGTGCGGAAAGGATTTCTTGATTTGGAATGAGTGTCAAAATGGAGGTATTGTTTGTGGTTGGTATGTTTGTTGTTTACAGAAGTACTGATGTAGTCACCTCTGAGGTAGAGATCGACATCGACAAAGGTGAACTGTTGGTCTGAGGGGGACTAGGTGTAGTGACTGGGGGAGAAAGTGTTGAGATTCTGGAGGGAAGTGGACAGAGAGTTCTCAAGCTCAGTCCCCATCATAGAGATGTCATCAATGAATGTGAACCAGGTGATGGACTTGGGACTTTGGGTGGTTAGGATGGATTCCTCTACATGGCTTATGAATTGGTTGGCTTAGGATGATGCCATGTGGGTGCCTATTGCTCTATTGTTTGTAGGTCATGCCTCCAAAGGAGAATTAATTGTGGGCGAGGGCAGAATTGGTCATGGTGACCAGGAAAAGGTTTTAGGTTTGGAATCAGTCAGGCACTGGGAAAGACAGTGTTCAATAATGGCAAGGCCTTGGATATTGGGGATGTTAGTGTAGAGGGATGTGGCAGTGACAGTGACAAGGAAGGTGCAGGTGGTAAATGAGCAGGACCTGTGGATAGTCAGTGGAGGAAACAGTTGGTGTCTTTTATATAGGAAAATAGGTTGAAGGTAACAGGTTGTAGGTGTTGGTTCACAGTAACCAGCCACACTCATGTGTCCTGACTGGTTGGGTTTATGAAGTTTAGGAAACATTTAGAAGGCTGGAGTGCATGGAGCGGTAGGGGTTATCAGGGGAAAGGTTCTGGGATGGATGTTAGGATTTGACAAGAAACTGGAGATGCTTCTGGATGCTCCATCAACAAAATGAAAGTGAAGGAAGTAGCTTGCAAGTAAGATGGCGTCACATATGGAAGTGTGTATAAACAGTTCCATGGAAAACGGCTATGTATCAAATATAAATTGTATTAAGTGCAATAACTACATCGCGAAAGGTATCAGGTTATGTGCAGTGTCGCAAAAGTGGATTCATGCAAAGTGTTTCAGAGGGACGGAAGAATGGTACACAGGACAAAATGTGAACTCAAAAAATGAGACAAGTGAAAGTGAAAGTGAATCTAGATCATCTGTGTGTTCTAACAAGAGAAATGTTTCTTCAGAGTGTACTATAAAGCAGCCAATGGGATGTAGACACTTGGAGAACAACAAATATTAAGCCTGTGTATTAGGTGATAGTCATTCGAAGGGTGTGGCACAAATAATAAATGATCAGAAGTCCCAATTTAGAGTAACAGGCATTGTCAAACCTGGCACTCCCCTTAACAAAATAGTAAACAATTGTGAAAACTTAGTTAAGACTAGAACATACTGTGTGCTAATTGGTGGAGCAAATGACATATACAAAAATGAAAGCCAACTAGTGACAAGGGCACTTCAAACAAGTTTAAAAAGCTGTCAGATCTAAATTTAAAGGTTCTCATTGTAAGTGTGCCACATAGACATGACCTGATTGAGGAATCATGTGTAAACGAAGAAATAAAGTCAATGAATAATAAATTTAGGAAGATCTGCTGTGCTTTTAAGTGTGCAACTTTTGAATCATTTCACGAGGCATGGACAGCACAAGAACTATTATGGAAAAAAGATGATGGACGAAAAGATACTAGAAGAAATAAGCCATATATCAATAGAACATTTCCCTAAAATCCCACTCCAAATGAGGGCAGAAGCAGAAGAAATGAAAACCTTAATAAGAGCAACATTTGCTGAAGCACTAAAAACATCAACATTTGCTATAGTAAATATTAAAATGTCATCAGCTGCCACAGCTAGTATAAACAATCAATCAGCATCATCCATTTCAAGTAGGAAACACAACAGAAACAAGAAACCTGTGATACAACAGGATTTTTGGTATACGGCCTTTATGAAACCTCCAAGTTAACAGTGTCAAAGGAAAGGAGAAATACCATGTGCTCACTCCCCTGTTCTAAAGATTATGACTCTAAATGTGCAGGGCCTCAAGAACAAATATTGTGAACTCGAACACCCAAGCTGATGTCTTGTGTATTACTGAACAGTGGTGTAAGGACCATGAAATTAGTAGTATTCATATTAATCCATTTCAGCTGGCAAATCATTATAGTAGGAAAATTGCAAAAGGTGGCAGAGTCGGTATTTGCCTTAGACAAGAGTTAGAATTTAAAAAGAGATGTTAAGCAGAGAACTTAAGTATTGAAAAGTTATTTGAAGCAGTTGCTGTCAGCTAAGTAGCCTGATGAAAGAAATCATAGTCATAACAGTGTATAGGTCACCATGTGGAAACATAGAAGTCTTTTTTTTGATAAATTAGAATTGTTTCTCAATACTTTTTCCAAAAAAACAACTTTGATTATTCTTTGTGGTGATTTCAATATTAATCTTCTAGTTGAAAGTCAACAAAAAAGGCAGTTTTTGGGCATATTAAAGAGTTTCAACATGTAATCACACATAAACAATTCAACTAGAATAACAAAGACCTCCAATGAACTCATAGATAACATTTTCTCAAATATGTCAACAACTGACATAAAGGTAACAAACAGGTTTAGGATTGTCTGACCTCAATGCTCTCACCATTGAAATCCCTTTAAGGTCAAAGGAAGATAAAGGTGTAAATAATATTTACAAAAGAAACTTCTCTGTGGACAGCTGTCATTAGTTCATTAAGTATCTTAGAAAATGAAAATTGGTTAGATGTTATGAAACAGACAAGTACAGATGAGGCATACAGTATATTTGCATCGAATTATATGATGAACTTTGAGATGTGTTTTCCAAAGAAACTGACCAGAATCAAGTCTACTGGACATATAAAGTCAAGTTCTTGGATGACTCTTAGCATTAAGAAATCATGTGAAAACATGAAAAAACTCAATTCAGAGATGAGGGAGTGTGCAGATACTGATTTTATGGAATATGTAAAAAGGTATAGGAAAATACACTGCACAGTAATTGCCAATGCAAAGTTATCAATTAATGACATGGGAATAAAACAGTCCAGAAATAAAACTAAAATAGCTTGGGAAATTGTGAGAAAAGAAACCAAGGTACCTATCAAAGATAAGGAAATTATTCTAAAAGATGAGGAGAATAAAATTGCAGATAAACATGCCATGCCTAATTATATAAAGAATTACTTTTTAAATATACCTCAAACATTAAGCAGGAATTTTGGAGAGCAGATTAAGATAGCAGCACCCAAGCAGCCAGCAATATGATGGCAGTCCCAACAAACAAAAAGGAAGTTTTAAAAGTGATTAAAAGTCTGAAGTCCAAGGTGCCAATAATACTAGTAAAGAAAACAGCTAATCAAATAGTGAAACCATTGGCGCACATAGCAAACTTGTCAATGGCTGAGGGCGTGTTTCCACAGCAACTGAAAATTTCCAAAGTCGTTCCCCTGTTGAAAAAGGGTGATAAGTTTAAAATAGAAAACTACAGACCTGTCTTACTTCTCCCAACTTTCTCTAAGGTTATAGAGATACAAATGAAATATAGAGGCACACATTATCTTAATATCCACAATCTGATAAACAGTAATCAACATGGATTTCAAGCTGGGCTAAGTACCGAAACAACTGTACTGGAATACAAAAAAGCAATAATCAGTAAATTGGAAGAGGGAAAAAGTGTAGTTGGGATAAATTTAGATCTGTCAAAAGCCTTTGACACTGTTGACCACAGCACACTTTTGGAAAAGGTTGAAGCCATAGGTATCAGAGGATCGGTAAAAAAGTGGTTTAAGTCGTATCTGGAAAAGAGGATGCAGGTGGTTGAAATTACAGCACTAAATATTAACCAAAAAATTAAACTAAGATCAGATCCCAGGGAAGTCACAGTAGGAGTACCCCAAGGAAGTTTATTAGACCCCTTGCTGTTCCTCATTTACACTAATGATATTCAGGGGTCAGAGGGAAAAGCTAGAATCACGTTATTTGCTGATGATGCTAGTTTAATAGTTAGTGATATGAAGCAGTCATTGCACAGTACTGTGGACCATGTCCTACAAGATATACAAAAATGGTTTAGTGCAAACAAGCTAACACTGAATGAAAAAAAAAACTAATTATGTGCAATATGGAAAAATAAGTGAACATGATGACCTAAATCCCACCATGGAGGGCAAACAACTTGAAAAGAGTACAGTGTGCAAAATTCCTGGATATGCACATTGATGAGAAGATAAACTGGAAGGACCATGTGTTGAGCTTAGCACTAAAACTAAATTCAGCATGTTTTGTACTTAGAATAATTTCAAGAGTTTGTTGTAATGACTGTACCAGATTAGTATATTTTGGCTATTTTCAGTCCCATCCTATGGGATAGTATTCTGGGGAAAAACAAACTGTCTTCTACATGAGGTTTTCAAATTACAAAAATGCGCTATTTGGATAACGACCCAGAGCCCACCTCAAACACACTGTAGGCTCCTTTTTAAAGCGTTGAAAATTACAACAATTCTATCATTATACATTCTGAAATGTCTGTTGAAGATCAAAAGAAATCAGGACAAAATGAAAACCAATACAGACTACCATAATTACAATACATGGCAATGTAAAGATCTCCACTTACAAGCTGTAACAAGGACACGAAGTCAGAAACATGTATGTAATCAAGGCATCAAACTTTTAATGCACTACTACTGACCTTACGACTTATCTTAGAAGAAAGATTAAGAAAAGGCAAACCTATGTTTCTAGCATTTGTAGACTAAGAGAAAGCTTTTGACAATGTTGACTGGAATACTCTTTTTCAAATTCTAAAGGTGGCAGGGGTAAAATACAGGGAGCGAAAGGCTATTTATAATTTGTACAGAAACCAGATGGCAGTAATAAGAGTCGAGGGGCATGAAAGGGAAGCTGTGGTTGGGAAAGGAGTGAGACAGGGTTGTAGCCTCTCCCCGATGTTATTCAATCTGTATATTGAACAAGCAGTAAAGGAAACAAAAGAAAAATTTGGAGTAGGTATTAAAATTCATGGAGACGAAGTAAAAACTTTGAGGTTCGCCGATGACATTGTAATTCTGTCAGAGACGGCAAAGGACTTGGAAGAGCAGTTGAACGGAATGGACAGTGTCTTGAAAGGAGGATATAAGATGAACATTAACAAAAGCAAAACGAGGATAATGGAATGTAGTCAAATTAAATCGGGTGATGCTGAGGGAATTAGATTAGGAAATGAGACACTTAAAGTAGTAAAGGAGTTTTGCTATTTAGGAAGTAAAATAACTGATGATGGTCGAAGTAGAGAGGATATAAAATGTAGACTGGCAATGGCAAGGAAAGCGTTTCTGAAGAAGAGAAATTTGTTAACATCGAATATAGATTTATGTATCAGGAAGTCGTTTCTGAAAGTATTTGTTTGGAGTGTAGCCATGTATGGAAGTGAAACATGGACGATAACTAGTTTGGACAAGAAGAGAATAGAAGCTTTCGAAATGTGGTGCTACAGAAGAATACTGAAGATAAGGTGGATAGATCACGTAACTAATGAGGAGGTATTGAATAGGATTGGGGTGAAGAGAAGTTTGTGGCACAACTTGACTAGAAGAAGGGATCGGTTGGTAGGACATGTTTTGAGGCATCAAGGGATCACAAATTTAGCATTGGAGGGCAGTGTGGAGGGTAAAAATCGTAGAGGGAGACCGAGAGATGAGTACACTAAGCAGATTCAGAAGGATGTAGGTTGCAGTAGGTACTGGGAGATGAAGCAGCTTGCACAGGATAGAGTAGCATGGAGAGCTGCATCAAACCAGTCTCAGGACTGAAGACCACAACAACAACAACAACAACAACCAAAACATATCAAAGAGCTGGAAAATGAGGATAAATTTAAAACTGTTACAAAGAATCACATGCTTGACAATTGTTATTACAGTGTAAGTGAATTTCTATGGTCAACTGTATTAGACTATAAAGAACCACACACTTGACAAATGTTATTACAGCATAAGTGAATATCTCTGTGCAACTGTGTAAGAACATATGTTTAAAATTAATGTGACAAAGAAATTTACATCAATGAATATGTCTGTCAAGCACATAAGAAGATTAAGAACCACATGCTTAACAAATGTCACTACAGTATAAGTGAATAGCTCTGCTCAACTGTATAAGAATATATGATATCATAAATGTGACAAATGAAATCACAACATCAAGAAATAGGTCTGTCAAGCACACAAGAAATTATGTTATAAATCACTTATTAGTTGTATATTGTATTAAACATAAGATAGATTCATATGAATTCAACATAGAAAAAATTTTTGTAAAGATATTATATAGTTGTTGAAATCTATCCTGACAAATCCTATATCACAAATGTTATCATTGGGATGACAATAAATAAATAAATAAATAAAATAAGTTTCTGGAATGGAGTGACTGTGGCAAGGCTTGAAGGTGACAGCTGACATCTGATAGAGTCCTCTCCCAGGTAATGCCTGCAGTTCTTAACAACAGTGGTGTAACCATTGTTAGCAGGCTGGGATCAGTTCTTAGGTCATGGATTGTGGTTCTTTCTGTGGATGTGGTGTTGGTTTCCATGTTAAGGGATTAAGGGAATGATGGTGAGGTAAGGTTTAAAATTAGGAAATTCCGGGAAGTTAACAGAGAGAGGTATGGGGACAGTGGATGTGGATCGCAGTTGGATGGAGGAGTAAACTGAGGCAGGCAGAGCTCAATACTGGGTTTTTATTGGTACGTTTAGTGGCAAAAAAGTGTCTCCACTGGGACTGGGAGACGGAGAGAAGGTCTTTAATGAGACCAGCATGATTTGGGAGTTGGGCAAAATGTAAAGCCTTTGAATAATAAGGCTTCTGAAGGACAGGTTCATGACTATGTACTGGATCTGTATAGGCTCTGAGTTCTGCATGGTGGTGGGAAGGAGTTTATGAGGGTGCAGGAACTGTGATAGACCTGCAGAGCATGGTTTGGTGAGGCAGGGGAGGTTTTATGAAGGCTCTTATAGTGGTGGTGGATAGTGGTATTCCTAGTTGGAAGAATGATGTGAACAGATTGGACAGCTGGAAGTGGATACACCAGTTCCTGCTTATCATCAAAGATAAGGACCATTGGGCTTAGACAGTACTTGGATAGGTGACTGTCTGTACAGCTGACAATTTTCCCTTTGCCTCTATGGCAGAAGGGACTGGAAGGGTGGTGGCATACAGTTCTAGATCACCAGTCTTTGTGTCATTGTCCTGGATTAAATTCCAAACCTCTTGTGAAGTGAGAGCATGCAAAACCTTTAATGGTGCTCAGTCTGCTGAATAGGGATATTAATCTTGGTGGACCCCTTGGTGCTCTTAGAGAGGAGTAGGCTATGTTCCAGCACTGGGTTTCACATTGCTCTTCTCGCAGCATCTCCAACATGAACACAACACTACTGTAAACTAGTCTACACTACACTTAACAGATACACTTCCATACACAGCTCCCATACTCTGTGAAGTAAAGGTGCTTGTGGATGCAGAGGACAGGAAGAACATTTCCAAGTAGATGGCAGAAACTGCCCTTTGGGGTTTCCCAGGTATTTATGCTGTGCGATTTTACTCTACTTTACTACTGGACAATTTTTTGAGGTGGTATTTTGGATGCTTCTATAGACCATGGAGGGCAAGGGCTTCAGTCTGGGAGATGGGATGTAGGGATTTGGTGTTGCGGAGTAGGAGAATTTTATGGATGGAGAGGAGATAGTGTAAGGAGGTTTGGGCCTGATTTGTATGGCTTTGCAGAACTAGATTGGTGAGGGCTATGGAATGATGGAATATGAACAAATAAAGGCCATTGTGGAAGGAAGGACTGCAGATAGAGATGAGTAATTTGATAGCCATGCCACTGGGGGATTCCCTGAGTTAGGCAACAGCATAGGAACTGTATGTGGGACTAGGTTTTGGCTAGGGATAGGGAAACATTTCTATGTTGGTGCAGATGGGTGGAGATAGATCCATAGTGGAGGATAAATGATGCATTAAACTACATAAAATTATGTTATGATACATAAAAAATGGCAAAAAGATGAAAGTCATGAAGTATAGTGAAAAAATATGAAAGCTGAGTAAGTAGGACCAATAGTAAAAAACAAAAATGAACTAAAATAAATGTGAAAATGGAATGATATCAAAGTGAAAAAGTAAATGCAAAGATGATAACAAAGTGGGGTGCAGATAAGTGGGTCAATATGTATGAAGAGAGAAGGTCGCAGGTGTAACTGGATTGTGTGAGGTCAGTATGGTGCATGCTTGAATAAGGGAAAGGAGGCAGGAGGAAGGCTGTTAGGTATCGGATGCAATGACGTATGTTTGGTACCTGAAAGATACAGGAAAATATTGGAGGGTGTTGGGTTGTAGTGTGATCAATTAGAAGATACAGGAACATGGAACACAAAACATTGCACCTACACTCTTCAAAGGTACATAGCTGTGTATTGAAACTTCCTGACAGATAAACTGTGTGCGGGACAGAGACTCAAACTTGGGACCTTTGCCTTTCATGGGCAAGTGCTCTACCACTTGAGCTACCCAAGTACAGCTCATAACCCATCCTCACAGCTTCAGTTCCACCAGTACCTTGTCTCCTACCTTCCAAAATTCACAGAAGCTCTCCTGTGAACCTTGCAGAACTAACACTCCTGGAAGAAAGGATACTGCAGGGACATGGCTTAGCCACAACTTGAGGGATGTTTCCAGAATGAAATTTTCACTCTGCAATGGAGTGAGCACTGATGTAAAACTCCCTGGCAGATTAAAATTGTGTGCTGGACTGAGATTTAAACTCGGGACTTTTGCCTTACGTGGGCTAGTGCTCTACAAACTGAGCTGTGAGGATGAGTCATGAGCTGTGCTTGGGTAGCTCAGTTGGCAGAGCACTTGCCTGCAAAAGGCAAAGGTCCCAAGTTTGAGTCTTGGTCCAGCACACAGTTTTAATCTGCTAATCTGCCAGGAACTTTCATATCAGTGCACACTTCACTACAGAGTGAAAATTTTATTCTGATAGCTGTGTTGCGTGCAGACAAGACTGTTGATAGAGGGTCGCTCAGAGTGCAGGACATGTGCAGATCAGGAGCTGACCATAAAATACAGGAAAGTAAGGAAAGAAAAGAATGGACACTGAGTAATGTAATGCGACAGAGAATAGCAACAAAAGGTAACAGCAATGGGTTGTGAGATGGAAGGGAAGCCATTAAGCAAAATCAAACAATGGAAAGTCCAGGATGGAACAACAACAATATGGAAAAAATATTTTGTTACTTACCATTTAGAGGAGGCATTGAATCACAAACTGGCACAATTAAAAGAATGCTAGAAATATTTCACCATTGTCTGAAAGCAATGATATTTCTAGCATTCTCTTTTTGTTGTGCCTGCCTACGAATCAATGCTGTTGAGCATTTTTAACATAAATTTGAAAGATTTATGAAACAATGTTTTATTAAGTAATCAATATGTGCTTAACAAAAACTACATACCCCAGAATGCATAATAACCACCGAGTAACTACAACACAATGAAGTAAACAAAAAAAAAAAAAAACAAAAAAAAAACTGTCAATATCAATTTACATATCTCAACATATCCTCTTAAACTGACACTGATGCACAGTATAAAGTCTAAATGTACAATCACTCCTTCACATATTTCACAAGGCCACAGTTCTTACACATGTTTCATGTCTGGCATTGCTAAGTGGTTTTGTGAAACCAGCAGCTTTTCAGAAGGCAGATGTTCAACATTAATAACATCTGACTCAACATTCCATCTTATAAAATGATACTTTATATCTATATGCTTTGATTCAGAGTTTGTCACTAGATTCTTCACTAGCAGAATGGCTCCTTTATTACCACAACATACTGTAAATGCCTTAATGACACTTCTCGGATCTACCTCAAACATAAGTTGTCTTAACCACAGTAAAATCTTGAACAGTTGATGCCAAGACCATATATTCAGCTCTACAAGTAGAAAGTGCAATAGTTTTTTGTTTTCTACTAGACCAAAAAATTAAAGAGTTTTGCAATTTTATGCAAGAACCAGTTAAAGAGTGTCTGTCATTCAAGAAAATTCTAGTCCATAGTTCCTTTTAAACATGTAAACAATCTTACCAGTGAATCTTTTGAAAACAATGTTTATATCTGCTAATGAGCTTTATAGTGAAACACATATCAGGTCTGGAGATTAGGGATAGGTATACAAAACATTCTAATGCTTCTTGATACAGTACCTTATTTCTCCAGAATTTTTTTGCATAGGGTTACTGGGAGATCCAAATTTTTCCTTTATCATGATCCCACGTAATTTGCATGCCTAGGCATTAACTTATCTGTCCCAAAATCCTTTATAAGAAAAAAAAACTCCAAATAACTTTGGAATTGATGCAAAATTCTTCTGTCACTTGAGAATAATAGCATTATGATCAACATATAGAGCTATGATGACTAGTTTGGTGCCATCTCTATGAAAATGGATACATGGATCAGTGTCTGATCTGTTCAATTTCAGTTTTCTTAACATGTAATTGATTTTTTAATTCCAATTCCTACCACCCAGTTTGAGTCCATAAGCAGCTTTCTTGAGCCTCCATACTTTTCCAGGAGTTGCAACATTTTCTGGTGGAATGACGTAAATTTCTTCATTTAATTCTCCATAGAGATAAGCTGTAGCGATGTCAACATGGTCAACCTCCAGGTTCTCTTGAACTGCCATAGACAAGACATATCTAACAGATGCATGCTTGACCACTGGTGTGAAGGTTTCCTGATAATTAACACCTTGAATTTCACTGCATCCTTTTACCATGGTGTACTGCTAGTCCCACGCTTTATTTTTAATACCCACTTAAGTCTTGAGTGGCTTTTGCCCCCTGAGTAGCTCTACTCCTTTTATGTGTTATTAGGAACTAAAGGTGAGAATTCTTTCTTCATTACCTTTTTCCATTCTTCATTATTTGTCCCTTCCCAGGCTTCTTTGACATAAAAGTCTTCACTTGGAAGTCCTTCTTTCAAACAGTAAGCAACATGATCAGGCCATGCCTTGGGTTTTGTTTATGTATTTGATCTTCAAGGTGTAACCTCTTGAACTATGTTTTGATTCTCATGACCCTCATCTTGAGCTTCAATTTATATTGTATCACTGTCAAAGCCATAAAAGGGTTCATTATCACTGTCCTCTGATTTAACTTCTCCTTTCTTTGACAAGAATGATGAGGTGATAGTAATAGGTGGGGCAGGAAACAGCCTGGTTAAGGATAGGAATTATGATATTAAGAGTGACCTGGATAAAATAGGAGCTGCAACAGGATGTACGAATGTGGGTTTTGTTGAGGTATTGCAGCGTTACGATCAGCCCTCGGTTAACCCTTCTGTGTGGCGAGTTAACAGAGAGTTGAGCGAGCAGCTGCTGGACGGTGCAAAAACACACATTTATACAGTGCCTGTTGGTAGCATTGTGAGATGGGGATACACTCAACATGGTCTGCACCTAAATAGTCTAGGGAAGGATAGATTAGCTGATTTAATTGTAGGTCGTCTAAAGGGGGCCACTAGCACTCAAGGCAAAACCCCTGTGCCCCTAAAGGGCATAGGAGCACCTTTTTTAGGTTGAACAAGATGTCCAGACAGGCAGCTCTTAAAGGTAAAAAAATAAATGGTTCGAATAAAGGTAGAGGAAACAGTTGTGTTAATATATTTCACCAAAATATCAGGGGATTAAGGAACAAAATAGACCAACTAATAATTTGTTTTGAGAATATTAAAAATACAACAGAAGTTGATGTACTGTGCCTGTCTGAACATCATATAACTACACAAATGGAAAATGTAAATATTAATGGGTATAAACTAGCAACTTATTTTTGTAGAGACAATATGGAGAAAGGAGGAGCTGCCATTTATGTTAAGGGGGAACATAGTTTTAAAAACATAGAAACCGCAAAATTCTGTGTAGAACAGCATATTGAAGTATGCGCTTGTGAGCTTAAATTGCTCAGTGGTAAATTCATAATTGTGACTGTGTATAGGTCCCCACTTGGAAATTTTCAAATGTTTCTTAAAAACCTAGTTCTCTTGCTGCGTTATCTGTCAGAAAAGGGAAAACACATTATCATTTGTGGAGATTTTAACGTAGATTTTCTTAAACACTCAAGCAAGAAGAATGACCTTGAACTATTACTTTGCTCTTACAATCTGACATCAGTCATTGATTTCCTACTCGTATTGTACAAGACAGTAGCACCCTGATAGATAACATTTTCATAGACCAAGATAATTAAAAGAAGTAAGCACCTATCCTATTAAGAACGGGCTTTCTGATAACGATGCACAGCTACTTTCAGTTCGTGACTTTTCTCCATACAGTAATGTGAAAAAAACAAACAAAATAATACGCCCAATTAACCATATAACAATTCAACAATTTAAGGAAAGCTTGAAAAGGGTAGACTGGGAGGATGTTTATCGGGAACCTGATGCAAATGTTAAATTTAACTTATTCAATGATAAACTTGTGGGTATATTTGAAAACAGTTTTCCTAAGAAATTAGTGAATCATAATTCAAATAAACTTGATAAAAAACCATGGCTGACTAAAGGGATTAAAATTTCTTGTAGCTGGAAATGGGAACTATACCAAGACACTAGAATAAGTCGAGATGAAGAAAAGCTCAACCATTATAAGAAATATTGTAATATATTAAGGAAAGTTATAAAAAAATCCAGAAGTATGTGTATCAAGTCTGAGATTAGCACCTCTGATGACAAAGTTAAAACAATATGGAATATAGTTAAAAGGGAAACAGGGCAACCAAGGTCACAGGACAACAGTATTACTGTTAAGCACAATGAAAAGCTTATAAATGAAAAATCACAGGTTGAAAATATTTTTAATAATCATTTTATAAATGTAGTGGAAAATATAGGCACCAGCTGCTCACCAGATAGGGCAGAACTCTATATGAAAGAGGCATTCCTGTGTAAACAAATGAAATTGAAATCCTACCCACCTCACCGTCTGAAATTAAGAAAATAATAAATTCACTTAAGAATAAAAACTCACATGGAACTGATGGTATCTCCAATAGAATACTAAAATCTTGTCCACACCTGATAAATCGAGTTCTTAGCCACATATGTAATAGCTCATTGAATCAGGGAACATTTCCTGACAGATTGAAATATGCCATAGTTAAACCCTTGTATAAAAAAGGTGCTTTTTTATACAAGGGTTTAACTATGGCATATTTCAATCTGTCAGGAAATATTCCCTGATTCAATGAGCTATTACATATGTGGCTAAGAACTCGATTTATCAGGTATGGACAAGACAGACGTCAACAATTATCGTCCTATTTCACTTCTGACACCCTTCTCAAAAGTGTTTGAAAAAGTAATGTACTCAAGAGTAACTTTACACATTAGTGGGAATAACGTTTTAACAAAATGTCAGTTCGGTTTTCAGAAAGGTGTTTCAACAGATAGTGCTATACACACTTTCACTGATCAAATTTTAAATGCTCTGGATAGTAGAACATCACCAATTGGGATTTTCTGTGATCTCTCTAAGGCTTTGGACTGTGTGGATCATGAAATCCTCTTAGATAAGCTGAAGTACTATGGAATGAATGGTTCAGTACACAGATGGTTCACTTCATATTTAACTGGTAGAATGCAGAAGGTTGAAACAGTAAACCCACATAGTACACAAAGGGCATCAGATTATTCAGACTGGGGATGTATCAAGAATGGGGTATCACAGGGTTCTGTCTTGGGGCCTTTATTGTTTTTAATATATGTTAATGACTTGCCCAATTATATTCATGGAGATGCAAACTTGGTTCTCTTTGCAGATGACACAAGTATTGTAATCAAGCCTAAAAAGCAAGAATCAGCTGAGGACAATGCAAATAATGTTTTTCAAAGAGTTATTAGATGGTTTTCCGCAAATGGACTTTCATTGAACTTTGAAAAAACATTGTACATACAGGTCAGTACAGGGAAAGGCATAACACCGGAAATAAATATAGAGTGTGGGGGAATATCTTTAGCTAAAGCAGATTGTTCAAAATTTCTGGGTGTCTGTATTGATCAGAATTTAAACTGGAAGACACAAATTGACAATCTACTGAAATGATTGAGCTCAGCTACCTATGCTATTAGTGTCATTGCAAATTTTGGAGACAGGCACATCAGTAAGTTAGCTTACCATGCATATTTTCATTCGTTGCTTTCTTACGGAATCATCTTTTGGGGCAATTCATCACTAAGAAAGAAGGTATTTATTGCACAAAAACGTGTTATCAGAATAATGTCTGGGGCCCATCCAAGATCATATTGTAGAAAATTATTTAAAGAATTAGGGATATTGCCAGTAGCTTCACAATATATATACAGCCTAATGAAATTTCTTGTTAGTAACCCAGATCACTTCAGAATTAATAGCACAGTCCACAGCTACAATACTAGGAGACAGGGTGACCTTCACTACCGTTCATTGAATTTGACATTGGCACAAAAGGGGGTGAATTATACTGCCACAAAGATTTTTGGCCAATTGCCAAACAATATCAAAAACAAACAATATCAAACAATATCAAACTGCCCTTGTCAAGGATTTACTGTCCTACACTCGTAGTCTCTGCTGGAAATATCACTTTGCCACGAAGAAAAACAATCCTGATCCCACTCCTAATGTTCCAACTACCCAAGACACTATCCAAATTGAACCCTGCCTGCAACAGTTCCGTCCTCCATCACAGCAGGACCCACCTCCTCTTCCTCAAAATCACCCTCTCCAAACCTTCCAGGAATTTCTCACTTCCAGCCTTGCCTCTCAATCTTTCTTGAAAAACCTTAATCCTACTCCCAACATCACCACAGCCGAATCCCAGGCTATCTGTGATCTGAAAGCTGACCGATCCATCATCATTCTTCCGGCTGACAAGGGTTCCACGACCGCGGTACTTGATCGTCGGGAGTATGTGGCTGAGGGACTGCGTCAGCTTTCAGACAACTCTACATACAAAGTTTGCCGAGGTAATCCCATTCCTGATGTCCAGGCGGAGCTTCAAGGAATCCTCAGAACCTTAGGCCCCCTACAAAACCTTTCACCTGACTCCATCAAACTCCTCACCCCACCGACACCCCGCACTCCTACCTTCTACCTACTTCCTAAAATTCACAAACCCAAACATCCTGGCCGCCCCATTGTAGCTGGTTACCAAGCCCACACAGAACGTATCTCTGCCTACGTAGATCAACACCTCAACCCATTACATGCAGTCTCCCATCCTTCATCAAAGACACCAACCACTTTCTCGAACGCCTGGAATCTGTACCCAGTCTGTTACACCCGGAAACCATCCTTGTAACCATTGATGCCACTTCCCTATACACGAATATCCCGCACGTCCAGGGCCTCGCTGCAATGGAGCACTTCCTTTCACGCCGATCACCTGCCACCCTACCTAAAACCTCTTTCCTCGTCACCTTAGCCAGCTTCATCCTGACCCACAACTTCTTCACTTTCGAAGGCCAGACATACCAACAATTAAAGGGAACAGCCATGGGTACCAGGATGGCCCCCTCGTATGCCAACCTATTTATGGGTCGCTTAGAGGAAGCCTTCTTGGTTACCCAAGCCTGCCAACCCAAAGTTTGGTACAGATTTATTGATGACATCTTCATGATCTGGACTCACAGTGAAGAACAACTCCAGAATTTCCTCTCCAACCTCAACTCCTTTGGTTCCATCAGATTCACCTGGTCCTACTCCAAATCCCATGCCACTTTCCTAGACGTTGACCTCCATCTGTCCAATGGCCAGCTGCACACATCCGTCCACATCAAACCCACCAACAAGCAACAGTACCTCCATTATGACAGCTGCCACCCATTCCATATCAAACGGTCCCTTCCCTACAGCCTAGGCCTTCGTGGCAAACGAATCTGCTCCAGTCCTGAATCCCTCGACCATTACACCAACAACCTGAAAACAGCTTTCGCATCCCGCAACTACCCTCCCAACCTGGTGCACAAGCAGATAACCAGAGCCACTTCCTCATCCCCTCAAACCCAGAACCTCTCACAGAAGAACCCCAAAAGTGCCCCACTTGTGACAGAATACTTCCCGGGACTGGATCAGACCTTGAATGTGGCTCTCCAGCAGGGATACGACTTCCTAAAATCCTGCCCCGAAATGAGATCCATCCTTCATGAAATCCTCCCCACTCCACCAAGAGTGTCTTTCCGCCGTCCACCTAACCTCCGTAACCTCTTGGTTCATCCCTATGAAATCCCCAAACCACCTTCCCTACCCTCTGGCTCCTACCCTTGCAACCGCCCCCGGTGTAAAACCTGTCCTATGCACCCTCCCACCACCACCTACTCCAGTCCTGTAACCCGGAAAGTGTACACGATCAAAGGGAGAGCCACATGTGAAAGCACCCACGTGATTTACCAACTGACCTGCCTGCACTGTGACGCTTTCTATGTGGGAATGACCAGCAACGAACTGTCCATTCGCATGAATGGACACAGGCAGACAGTGTTTGTTGGTAATGAGGATCACCCTGTGGCTAAACATGCCTTGATGCACGGCCAGCACATCTTGGCACAGTGTTACACCGTCCGAGTTATCTGGATACTTCCCACCAACACCAACCTATCCGAACTCCGGAGATGGGAACTCGCCCTTCAGTATATCCTCTCTTCTCGATATCCGCCAGGTCTCAACCTCCAGTAATTTCAAGTTGCCGCTGCTCATACCTCATCTGTCTTTCAACAACTTCTTTGCCTCTGTACTTCCGCCTCGACTGACATCTCTGCCCTTACTCTTTGCCTTTAAATATGTCTGCTTGTGTCTGTGTATGTGCGGATGGATATGTGTGTGTGTGTGTGTGTGTGTGCGAGTGTACACCTGTCCTTTTTTTTCCCCTAAGGGAAGTCTTTCCGCTCCCGGGATTGGAATGACTCCTTACCCTCTCCCTTAAAACCCACATCCTTTCATTTTTCCCTCTCCTTCCCTCTTTCCTGACGAAGCAACTGCCAGTTGCGAAAGCTCGTAATTCTGTGTGTGTGTTTGTGTGTTTTGTTCATGTGCCTGTCTGCCGGCGCTTTCCCGCTTGGTAAGTCTTGGAATCTTTGTTTTTAATATATTTTTCCCATGTGGAAGTTTCTTTCTATTTTATTAATATCAAAAGTCTGACAGAAAACCAATCGGCATTCAAAAGTAAGTTAAGGGAATTCCTGAATGACAACTCCTTCTACTCCATAGATGAATTTTTAGACATAGGCCAAAGAAATACAGTAAGCATTAACAATTGTACCGTATATAAGACTAACAATGATTATTTGGAATAAATGAATCTTGTGTACTTTGACACGTTCCACATCATTACGAAAGAATCGTGTTCATGATCCATGGAACAAGTAATATAACTAACTAAACTAACTAACTAACTCAGTTTTTGAAATACTGATGTACTGAAGAACTGCTTTTTGTTCCAGTCATAATGCATTTGTGGTCTTAGGTTCACCTGACTTTGAACTTGAAAAATTACCATCATCTGCTGATAATTATCTGCCCAATCCCCCCTTTGGCTGCCTGACAGTAGCCTACAAATGTCAACTCTGAGACTTCTTATCCCATTTCTTGTGATGGGATTTTGGAATGTGAACCAGCCAAAAATTATCATATGTGACAAACAAGGCTTTCTTCTATGCCTGTGTTCATATGGAATCTTTTCACCAAGTGTGGTGGATAGTGTGGTGGATGGTGAATGAATTGATAGGTATTCAGCCATAGACACAGCTTGAGCCCAAAACTTCTTTGGGAGTTTCACATCAAACATAATGGTATGAGCCTTTTCAACCAACATTCTATTAGTTCTCTTAACAACACCATTTTGATGTGGACTGTAACATACTGTAAGCTTCTGGATGATACCTTCAGAAGTCAGAAATTCCTTTAGTTCATCATTGATGTTCTCCTTTCCATTTTCAGACTGCAACTTCCTGATATTTCTGCCTATCTTCTTTTCCGCCACAGATTTGAAGTTTTTAAATATGTGTTACCTCAAATTTTTTCTTCAAGAAATAAATACACTTGCATCTTGAAAACTCATCAGTAAATATGAGAAAATAGGATTTCCACCAATAGACACTGTCTCCACTTGTCCACACAAGTCAAAATGTACTAAGTCTAAGACTTGTTAAGAATACGTTTTGCTAGGTTTAAATGGAAGACATGACTGTTTTCTCCCATGATGAAAAGTTCACAGGGATCCTGAATCACAATATCTTCATTTAGTTCTGTTGAAACCTTTGACAACTTTGGCATGCATTTGTGATTTTTATCTTCTAGCCTGCAAAACCATAAGAATCCACTATCTTTTGTATAGTAGCACTGCTTCATTTTACTTGTATTCAAACAATAGATGCCATTCTTACACTTTCCACACTTGATTTAATTAGTGGATAATAACTTCATCGGTCAATAGCATGTACGTGTAGTAACTGAAATGATGATCACTAAGTCATATCCCATTATAGATTATAGCTGCTACCACATAATCCTTTAATATGACTGATTGTGGTCAATATTATCTGTATATGACAGCAGTGATGCCATCACCTGGTCATAGACAACTTTTTATTAACATAACTAATGGCAGTCATATCCATATAACTAACAGGGGAGGGTAGCGTCACCTTCCCACAATATACTGGATACGAAGTTTTGGTTCAGACTAGCCGGATCAGTATGAATTGATCTTACTCAATGACATTTAAAGGTGTCCTTTGGAGCATTGTTCACCAAATCACATCATAATTTAACCATTTCCTATCATCCTCCCATAGTTTAAACTAGTTCTTTAAGCACATATTGACCTTTGTTGGTCAATTATTTTAAGTGTGTTGACTAGAGTGATGTTCTCCATGTCACATTTTAGCTCTGAGCGTAATTGAACTCTGTTGGTCAATAGTTTTAAGTGTGTTGACCAGAGCAATGTTCACCAAGTCACACTTTAGTTTTAAATATAATTCCACTGTTATTCCCTATGTTCAATGGCAGTGGTCACCAGGTCCGAATTATGATGGTAGTGTTCCACACACAGCTCTCACAGTATGTGTGTGGATCACCTCCACGAAGACAAATTGGGTACCCCAGTGCTGCCACATTATCCCCTACTTTAGTGTTTTCTGTAACTCATAACCATAACTTCACCATGAAGCTCAATCAGTCATGTGCATTAGTTTATTTTGACTCTTTCTAGATCATTTCAGGTCAAATATACTAATCTTGAATAATGACCATCACTTTTATATGGCCTGTATAGCCAGTTGCTACAGATTAAACTTGCTCATAAGTTCATTCATGACCATTTGTGTGCTAAGTCATTAGGGTGTTCATGCATCGTAACCAGCTTAACACTTACATCTAAAAAAAAAAAAGACCTAGTAATAATAATGACAATGTTAACAAAGAGATAGAGGGGCTGGCCAGTACTTACCTCAGCTCAGTACAGCTGGTAGATACACCAAAAACAACCGAAAATTTAAGTTCCTAGCTTTCGGAATAAATGTTCCTTCATCAGGGAGGAGACAGGGGAAAGAAAGAAAGGGAAGAGGATCAAGTGGATTTAGTTACTCACAACCCAGGTTATGAAGCAACAGGAAAAGGAAAACAGGGAGGGTAGCGAGGATGGAGGCATGGTTGTCAGAGGGAAGCCAAAGATATTCTACTGTAGGTACTGTGCCAGCTTCAAACCAAAGAGGATGCATACAGAAGTAAAGAGGTATATAGTATAGAGATGTAGGATGAAAAGATGCATGAATGGCTAAAGAGGAAAGGGAAAGAGGAGAAGACTGGAGAGTAAATGGGAGTTGGTTAACGTAGGTTCAGTCCAGGGGGATGGCGGGATGAAAGGATGTGTTGGAGTGCAAGTTCCCATCTCCGCAGTTCAGAGGGCCTGGTGTTGGGTGGGAGAAACACTCCTTAATTTCCTCCATAACCTCAACTCCTTTTTGAGTCTGAATTTCACCTGGTCCTTCTCCAAAACCCAAGCCACCTTCCTGGATGTTGACCTTCATCTTGTGGAAGCTCACATCCACACCTCTGTACATATCAAACCCACAAACAAACAACAGTACCTTCACTTTGATAGCTGCCATCCATTACACATCAAACGCTCCCTTCCCTACAGCCTAGGTATTCGTGGCAAACGTATCTGCTCCAGTGACGAATCCCTCAACAATTACACCAATAACCTGACCAGTGCTTTCCTCTCTCGCAACTATCCTACGGACCTTGTCCACAAACAGATCAATACATTCCTCCCTGTCCAACAACAACGTTCCTACCCTCAGACCACACAGAAGCATCCCCCTTGTCACCCAATATTATCCTGGCCTCGAATACATCAATAAATTACTCCGCCAGGGATATGACTTCCTCAAGTCAACCCCTGAAATGAGATCATCCATTGACAAAATTCTCCCCACCCCACCCAGAGTTGCCTTTTGTCGCCCCCCTAACCTCCATAACATCCTTGTTAAACCCTACAATATTCCCAGACTAGCTTCTCTACCCAGCGGTTCCTACCTCTGTAACCGACCCCGCTGCAAAACCTGCCCCATGCATCCCCCTACATCCTCCTACTCCAGCCTCGCTACTAGTAAAACATACACAATTCAAGGCAGGGCCACGTGTGAAACCACACATGTCATTTATCAGCTGACATGCCTGCACTGCACAGCCTTTTACATTGGTATGACAACAACTAAACTGGCTGAGCGCATGAACGGACACAGACGAACTGTCCGCCTAGGAGATGTCCAATACCCAGTAGCGGAGCATGCCCTCCAGCATAATTCTAGGGACCTAGGAACCTGCTACACCGTATGTGCCATTTGGCTTCTCCCAGCCAACACCAGTCCCTCTGAACTGCGGAGATGGGAACTTGCACTCCAACACATCCTTTCATCCCGCCATCCCACTGGACTAAACCTACGTTAACCAACCTCACTCCCATTTACTCTTCAGTCTTCTCCTCTTTCCCTTTCCTCTTTAGCCATTCATGCATCTTTTCATCCTATATCTTTATACTATATACCTCTTTACTTCTGTATGCATCCTCTTTGGTTTGAAGCTGGCACGGTACCTACAGTAGAATATCTTTGGCTTCCCTCTGACAACCACGCCTCCATCCTTGCTACCCTCCCTGTTTTCCTTTCCCTGTTGCTTCATAACCTGGGTTGTGAGTAACTAAATCCACTTTCCTTTCTTCCCTTTCTTTCTTTCCCCTCTCTCCTCCCTGATGAAGGAACATTTATTCCGAAAGCTAGGAACTTAAATTTTCGGTTGTTTTTGGTGTACCTACCGGCTGTACTGAGCTGAGGTAAGTACTGGCCAGCCCCTCTATCTCTTTGTTAGTATTTGTTTCACATCTTTATATAAGATTTTCCATTAATTATTTAATCACAGTGTTAGCTTTATATTATCCTTCCCACTCCTAAGTTCTTTTTCGGTGGCAGGCCATACGTTGTAAGCATGTAATGTCTTTCTCATATCATAACCAACGAATACTTCATAAATGTTAAGACAGTTGATCTAAGTACATTCTGCACAGGATAACATATATGCCCTTTTCCTCAGCTGTACCTTTCTTTTATTTCACTTTACTAGTAAGTTCAAAGTCAGGAGTTAGGTTCGCAACTTGTCCCAACAAGTATCCATCACACAGTTTATGTGCAGGTGCAAGGTATTGTGTTTGCCTAGGTGGGCCTCATGATGCTACGATCAGTTCCAGTACAGCACTTGTGCTTGCTGCATCATGGTCGCGAAGTGGGGCTAAGGCAGTTTCAGGTAAGTTTTTATGCACTTGTAGTTTTAGCTTGACGATGTCCACTATGGAGAAATGGTAATTGCATTTATTCTGATGATTGGGTTACCCCTACTGAAACCTATATAAATCTAGGTAAACTCTGCAACTGAGGCTGTTGGTTTCTAAATTAAAATTAATATTTGTACAGATGTGACAAGGCTGCGAAATGTTGAAAATATCATTTCATTTATCTTAAAAGGGCTCATTATTATACGATCGCAGTAGTGTCTACCAATTTACATTCATCTACATCTACAGCTACATCTACATTTATACTCTGCAAGCCACCCAACGGTGTGTGGCAGAGGGCACTTTACGTGCCACTTTCATTACCTCCCTTTTCTGTTCCAGTCAAGTATGGTTTGCGGGAAGAATGACTGTCTGAAAGCCTCCGTGCGTGCTCGAATCTCTCTAATTTTACATTCGTGATCTCCACGGGAGGTATAAGTAGGGGGAAGCAGTATATTTGATACCTCATCCAGAAACGCACCCTCTCGAAACCTGGCGAGCAAGCTACACCGCGTTGCAGAGCGCCTCTCTTACAGAGTCTGCCACTTGAGGTTGATAAACATCTCCATAATGCTATCATGGTTACCAAATAACCCTGTGATGAAACGCACCACTCTTCTTTGGATCTTCTCCATCTCCTCCGTCAACCCGGTCTGGTACGGATCCCACACTGATGAGCAATACTCAAGTATAGGTCGAACGGTTGTTTTGTAAGCCACCTCCTTTGTTGATGGGCTACATTTTCTAAGGACTCTCCGAATGAATCTCAACCTGGTACCCACCTTACCAACAATTAATTTTATATGATCATTCCACTTCAAATCGTTCTGCACGCATACTCCCAGATATTTTACAGAAGTAACTGCTACCAGTGTTTGTTCCGCTATCATATAATCATACAATAAAGGATCCTTCTTTCTATGTATTTGCAATACATTACATTTGTCTGTGTTAAGGGTCAGTTGCCACTCCCTGCACCAAGTGCCTATCTGCTGCAGATCTTCCTGCATTTCGCTACAATTTTCTAATGCTGCAACTTCTCTGTATACTACAGCATCATCCGAAAAAAGCCGCATGGAACTTCCGACACTATCTACTAGATCATTTATATATATTGTGAAAAGCAATGGTCCCATAACACTCTCCTGTGGCATGCCAGAGGTTACTTTAACGTCTGTAGGTATCTCTCCATTGATAACAACATGCTGTGTTCTGGTTGCTAAAAACTCTTCAATCCAGCCACACAGCTGGTCAGATATTCCGTAGGCTCTTACTTTGTTTATCAGGCGACAGTGTGGAACTGTATCGAACGCCTTCTGGAAGTCAAGGAAAATAGCATCTACCTGGGAGCCTATATCTAATATTTTCTGGGTCTCATGAACAAATAAAGCGAGTTGGGTCTCACACGATTGCTGTTTCCGGAATCCATGTTGATTCCTACAGAGTAGATTCTGGGTTTCCAAAAACGACATGATACTCAAACAAAAAACATGTTCTAAAATTCTACAACAGATCGATGTCAGAGATATAGGTCTATAGTTATGCGCATCTGCTCGACGACCCTTCTTGAAGACTGGGACTACCTGTGCTCTTTTCCAATCATTTGGAAACCTTCGTTCCTCTAGAGACTTGCGGTACATGGCTGTTAGAAGAGGGGCAAATTCTTTCGCGTACTCTGTGTAGAAATGAATTGGTATTCCGTCAGGTCCAATAGACTTTCTCTGTTGAGTGATTTCAGTTGCTTTTCTATTCCTTGGACACTTATTTTGATGTCAGCCATTTTTTCATTTGTGTGAGGATTTAGAGAGGGAACTGCAGTGCAGTCTTCCTCTGTGAAACAGCTTTGGAAAAAGGTGTTTAGTATTTCAGCTTCACGCGTGTCATCCTCTATTTCAATGCCATCATCATCCCGGAGTGTCTGGATATGCTGTTTCAAGCCACTTACTGATTTAATGTAAGACCAGAACTTCCTAGGATTTCGGTACATAGAATTTTACTTTCGAATTCACTGAATGCTTCACGCATAGCCCTCCTTATGCTAACTTTCACATCATTTAGCTTCTGTTTGTCTGAGAGGTTTTGGCTGCGTTTAAACTTGCAGTGAAGCACTCTTTGCTTTCGCAGTAGTTTCCTAACTTTGTTGTTGAACCACGGTGGGTTTTTCCTGTCCCTCACAGTTTTACTCAACAAGTACCTGTCTAAAACACATTTTACAATTGCCTTAAACTTTTTCCATAAACACTCAACATTGTCAGTGTCGGAACAGAAATTTTTGTTTTGATCTGTTAGGTAGTCTGAAATCTGGTTGGTTGTGATTAATGATCTAAGTAAGACCACTCTATGTGTGAGTTCTGAGTGTTCAAATGCCTTTTCCAAGACCATTAAGGCTTCTGCTGCCATATTCGTGTCCCTTATATAAGAATAATTCATTTTGTACATGAAAAGTATAATCCAGGAATGTGCCTTTCTGTCTCTCTTCTTCAAAGGACCATCCCATTTCATTGGATCTGGAGGTGGGTTTTCAACAGTATCCCACAGTTCATCATGGACCAAATGTGCCTCTATGGCAAATTTCCATGTCGATTAGTTTTCATGCTTAGAGCAACTTTTCAACCAATGGAAGTCCAGCTGGGGCTTTACCAATTATTTTTAGGTTGAGTGAGAGAAAGATAATATTAGCAGTCTGAATGCACTGAATGCAAGAACAATCAGGTGACAAAATATGAATGATCAGCACACGCGTAACTTTTGAACCAGCTCTTGATTTCTGCACACCTTATTTTCACACCTGTATCTGGGCCCGTAATCTTTTGTTGAGCATTTTTTAAATATAATCATGGAAGCTTTCTGAAACAATGTTTTATTAATTAATCAGTATGCACATAACAACAAGTAAATACCCCAGAATGTACAATAGCCTCCGAATAACTACACACAACGAAATAATAATAATAAAAAAAACTGTCGATATCAATTCACATATCTCAACAAATTCCTCCACTGATGAGTAGCAAACTGTCCTTTCCATACTGTTCAAATTCATATACCACAGAACCCAATACCTGTTTTAGGTTGTTTATCTAATGGCTTCCAAAGCAAAAATTTAATTTTAAATTTATGTGTAGTTCTCATAAAATTTAAAATGCTGTCACAATCTTCTCATTAAGTGGCTAATCTTATATTAAATGTTAAACGCAATAAGACAAATGTTTTATTTAGGAACTGTCATCCACTATTTGAGACTGAGAGCACTTAGAAACTTCCAACAAATTTAACACATAATTTCAAACCTTTACAAATCTTTTTCTTTCTCACACTTCCCCATCCCAAAAAAATTCTGGAAAGAAAGAATTTTATCTCTTATTACACTTTCACTGTTCATGCAGGCAAACTTCAGCATTGGCATGACATTTTAATTTATTACTTTTTTAATACTAATTCTAGTCACAACACAGTTTGCAAAGAGTATCCACATATAACACTGAATGTACCTGCAAAATTATATCATTGTATGATGCAGAGTTCTGGAGATGTGATGTCATAAACATTGACAGGCATGAGAAACTAGATTTTGCTTACTCAAACCATATTCATCCAGTGTTTCATAATGAGGGCACTTTGTGACTTACAACAACCATTAAGTGTAACTTCAAACCTTTCCTAAACTTTTTCTCAGTTACATGCTTAAAGCCAAGTATTTAACACATCAACTCACTTTTAAAGTAATCAGACATTTGAAGCTGTTTTACACATCGGAATTCAGTTCCTTAAAGATCTGGGGGTTTACTTACTTTCAACCTACAGAAAAAAACTCTGATCTTTAGAAGGCCAAAGGCTTCTTGAATATATTAGCGAATCTTTTAAATTATAACTGTTAAAATTTACTATTCATAGTCTTCTTGGGAACACTCTTTTTAAGCTATATTAGCAACTTCTTAAACTACATTATAATGAACTTACCTTCCCATGCTTCAAACATGTCATTGATTATGAAATCCATGAAACCTATCTGTGACTTGGGTATAGAACAAGTAGTTCTGTCAAACATAGGCATCATTACTGGAAGGTTGGCTGCCTTTTCTTCATCAGTCTATGGAAGGAAAAGTAGATTAGATCAAACAAATTTGTCAAATTTTATTGAGTTTAAATACTTTAGTTACCAGAAATTAATCATTCATGCCAATTTCAAAAATGAAAATGGAGGCTATAGATAAACATTTAAGAATTATTTCATAGTTCTGTGATTGTCTACAAGCATATCATTTAACTTTATTCACCTCTCCATTCAGAAAAAAACAGTTTAGCACACACAGAAGTTTATATGGGCATCATTGATGTAACAGCAACTAGTTATGAATGTTTAACACTGTCTTTGACTCTTAGCAGCCAGATTCATTCTCTATATGATGAATCCACCAGTAAATTATGTAATAATAATTTTTAAATATTCATGTATTGTAAGTTCCAATAATACCTATCTTTCATTTTCAAGTGCTAATTTCAATAAACCCTCTGATAAAAAGGAAGGAAGGAAGATTAGGGTTTAATGTCCCATCAAGTGAGGTCATTAGAGATGGAGCACAAGCTCTGATTGTATCAAGGATAGGGGAGGAAATTGACCATGCCCTTTCCAAGGAACCATCCCAGCATTTGCCTGGGAAATCTATATCTGGATGGTTGAATATGGATTTGAATCGTCGTCTTCCCAAATCTGAGGCCAGTGTGCTAATGTCGCACCACCTCACTCTGTCTGTTTGATACGATGGATCCAGTGAAGCATCAGGGGACAGGCCAAATTTTGTATGTGAAGTGTTCATTGCTGAGCAACAATTGTACTACTTGATACAGTTTTAGAGTAGCATTTTGTGATATATTTGGCTCCAAATGGTAAATACTACAGTTAAAATTGATGGTATTTAATACAAGCATTCCTGTTAGTTACTCTTTCACAATTTATGTAAGGAAGTTTTATTCCACAAAAATTTATCATATTATTATTGTTATTATTATTATTACTATTATTTCATTTTGAAACTGAAAAAGATAATAGCAGTTATTGATACAATAATGCTTGATTATTTGTTTTTACACTCTGATAAAGACATTTATTAAGGAACATTTACATCTCTAAACTGGTAAATTTTTATTCAGAAGATTTTCAACAAAAATTAATTACACACAGTATCTCCTGAGTCTAACTATCAAATCTGTTTTAGTCAACACATTCTGTTTACAGAAATATAATTGAAAATAATGATGTAAGCAAATCCGGTACATCTTGAAATTTCATTATAAATTTGAATTTAGTTTATAGAGGAAAACTATACATTCATTGGATTCCTATGGTAGTATCAAAATGTCTTCACTTTTAATGTAATTCATTTTTTTTGGAAAATTTATGGTAGTTCTAGAAGTTCTTGTTCCAGTAACTCCATGTGTCAAAACCCAACTTATATATTTCAATAGAAAGTGCAGCAGTGCCAGTTTCTTTGGCATTTTCTGTTATGTTCAATTCAGTTTCTGTGGATTCTGTTGCTCAGTTGTTTAGGTACACCCACTGTACTTGGATTTCAACATTTTAATGCTTTGCAAACATTGTGAAAACTGCAAAACAGAACAATGAAGAAAAATAAATAAGAATATCTACAAAATTAGCATTTTGATTTGTTTTCTTAAAAACCTGTGTCTTGCAAGGATGATGAATTTATCATCTGAATTCACAATAAAAGTATTTGTAATACATTAGTTCCTTACCAAAAGTTAAGTCAAAAAGTTCCAAATATTATTATTATTATTATTATTATTATTATTATTATTATTATTATTATTTCAAGAGAGATCATCTGTGGACAATTTATTTTATGGAATGTATAACTGATACACACATTAAAGAATTTTATAATATTTACAAATGTGTTGGACATTATAGCTACAACATTTCAATAATCATGATTAATCTGGGAAAGGAACTTTACAATCCCTAAGTGAGGTGGTATCGGAATTAGTGATATGATGGAATGATGTACACTAATCATGATGTAATGAATACACCATGTATATGCCAAAAATGATATCTGAAAACACAAAAATATCCCTGTGCTAACCTCAGAGTTACTACACACAGACAGTAAAAAAGTAAGTTGTTTTCTGTACAAATCTGCTAACAAAGATACAGTAAAAATTTGGGAATCTTACATAGATTAGGAATAGAGTCAGCAGTCTTAGGGAAACACTGTGATCATCACATAAAATTGGTAGCATCTCTAGAATTAATGTAGAATTAAAAATGTATCCTACTACTGCTCTTCTAAGAAATTATTAAATCATCTGTAGTCAAAGGTTGGGGATTCTGTTAACAGTATGGACATAAAAACATTAATTTTAAATCAGCATCAGTGTTAGAGCAAATGGGTAATTGTTATTCTCTGATATTTATCAATATATAGATGTAAATATTAGCCTAATAGTAAGGGACAAAAAACAGGTGTTTAGTATAGTTGTGAAAGCAGAACTAGTGGCAAATTAAAATATGTTCAATTTATCACATGTAAGCACACAAAAGGACATATTAGTTTAGTAACCGGCTATCAGCAACAGAATTAGTTTCAGACAGCTCATTTTATTCTTTACAAAATAGTTAAGTGAATAGAGAGAGAGAGAGAGAGAGAGAGAGAGAGAGAGAGAGAGAGAGAGAGAGAGAGAGTACAAAATAGTTAAGTGTATAAATAGATAGATATATTAAAAACAAAGATTCCAAGACTTACCAAGCGGGAAAGCGCCGGCAGACAGGCACATGAACAAAACACACAAACACACACACAGAATTACGAGCTTTCGCAACTGGCAGTTGCTTCGTCAGGAAAGAGGGAAGGAGAGGGAAAAATGAAAGGATGTGGGTTTTAAGGTAGAGGGTAAGGAGTCATTCCAATCCCGGGAGCGGAAAGACTTCCCTTAGGGGAAAAAAAGGACAGGTGTACACTCGCGCACACACACACACACACATATCCATCCGCACATACACAGACACAAGCTGTCTGCTTGTGTCTGTGTATGTGCGGATGGATATGTGTGTGTGTGTGTGTGTGCGCGAGTGTACACCTGTCCTTTTTTTCCCCTAAGGGAAGTCTTTCCGCTCCCGGGATTGGAATGACTCCTTACCCTCTACCTTAAAACCCACATCCTTTCATTTTTCCCTCTCCTTCCCTCTTTCCTGACGAAGCAACTGCCAGTTGCGAAAGCTCGTAATTCTGTGTGTGTGTTTGTGTGTTTTGTTCATGTGCCTGTCTGCCGGCGCTTTCCCGCTTGGTAAGTCTTGGAATCTTTGTTTTTAATATATTTTTCCCATGTGGAAGTTTCTTTCTGTTTTATTTAAATAGATAGATAGATAGATAGATAGATAGAGAGAGAGAGAGAGAGAGAGAGAGAGAGAGAGAGAGAGAGAGAGAGAGAGAGAGCTCGACTGGCTGGGAATTCCTGAAGAGGGATTATCAGCTACCTGGCAAAAGTCTTTCAATTGGACACCTCTTCAGCAACTTGCATGCCCCTAACCTACTCCAGAAATCCTACCAGGAAAGGCACCCATAGTTTAATGTGAAGTTGGAACATTGTGTCATTCTTGGGGTATTTTCACATCACTGAGAGGTGAAGGTGTGGTAAAGACAGACTGAAACTAACCAGGATTCAATCCAGTGACCTTTTGGTTTCCTGGCATATGCTTTACTGCTAGACCATCAAGCTCTACTCTTTATAAAAATATACTTTGATTCATTCTACATCCTTTGAGGTTTTTCTTCATAGTGGGCTCTAGTAAGAAGACTGAAAGTTTGATGTTTATAATGACTGCATAGAAAATTATCAAGAAAATTCTCATAAAGCATAGGGTACTTCTTTCTTTCAATGATTGTGGGCAAATATCATATGATGCAAAAGATTCTCTTTCATAATGTATTCACTCATTCATTCATTCATCATATTCCATAGACCCATCAAACAGGAGAAGCTTCAGGGATGTGAAATGAATAACATTAAGGTAATCACCCATGTTCAAACAAAGACTGCATCCTGATTATCGAATTGTGATACTATGAGATTTTCTCAACTTCACTACACAGCAACATTTTTATAACAGTTTTTTGAGTTTAGTGAGACTATTTCAAATGTCAAATCAGACTATATGGGTCAAGAAACCCTATCAAATGTCAAACATCTATGATGACTTTTTGTGAAATACTGCCAATAATTATACATATTTTTGTAGGCTTGCTCTTCTCCTGCTAGGTCAGCTCATTGATGGTGTGTGTTAATTTTTGGCACTCTTTGAAACTTTAATGCTATGTTGTTACAGTTAGACCAGATTTATGTCACAATGGAAGCATACTAGCCAGTGAATCTTTCCCACAGAACTCATTTTGCAATACTGATAAGCTGGAATACTTCATTTTTGATGTATCTATGCATAATACTTCATTCATCTAGCAGTTTTCATGACTGTCAGGAAACTCTGTTCATATGGCATGATACAAGACTAACTGCAAAGGCTGTTTTTCAGTGTCAAATTTAATTATTTTGAGAATATCATTATCTATGGCAAAGGAATATGAAATATTTAGGAGGTTTTATGTGATGTTATTACAGGCATACTATTAATATTCACCACATAAAGTTTTCCCATCTTTGATTTCTACATTAACTGTAATGTAATGTTTCCCCACATTCTACATCTGATATACCATCTCCATGGCATGATATGTACTCAAATATATTACCACTATTCTCATGCTTAAATATTCACTGACTTTACAAGACATTCAATTTCCCTGACTGAGAACTTGAGAGACTCCCAACTGGAATAAATTACTGATTAATGTGCATTTATCATCTACCAAGTACACTTCTATGCTAGTATGTCCAAAAACACAATCAACTTCACTCAGATTAGCAAGTTGTGATAGACAATACTGTAATCCTCTTCCCTCACACTAACTTCTGATTATTAGACATTGTGGCCAGATCTAGTTTACATTTAAATTAAAATTCCATTTACTACAACTTACACCCTTTACATTGCAAGTGTACAGCTTGTATGATTCATAGCAACAGCTTCCATGTGGTGTTTTCATATAACATTTTCTTCAAAGTTTAAACTACATTACACACTTACATTATTTATATATTAGGAATGTGCTTCATTTTCATTACATTAAATAGACATATTTTAAGTGCTGATGAGAAACAAAAGTATTAGAGGAGACATTTATGAGGTCTGTTCAAAAAATCCCAGAACATTTGTAATTTCATGCCAATGTTGATGTGAAATGCAGTTGGCATCCCTGCACATGCCTGCATTTAATGTGTAATGCCAGAAGTTTCATTGTTGTATGTCTGTTAATTATTGTTCAGTGCTGTATTAAGTATAATGTTGTGTTGCTCAGTTTGCAAATTTTGAAATGGCAGAGTTATAGGAGCAACATGCCTGCATTTTGTGTGAAAGTCAAGAAAACCTTTACAGAGACACACAAAATGATATAAAAAACTTGATGTTACAAATGGGTCACATGGTTTAAAAATGGACAGATGGAAATTGAAGATGACTCTAATTCAGAATGCCCTTCGACATCTGCCAATGATGCTCGTGTCAGGAACGTAAACAAAATTGTGAATACCAATTGAAGACTGACTGTCCAAGAGGTTGCAGAAGAATGTAACATTTTAGTAAGATCATGTAATGAAATCCTGACACTGTATCTTGGAATGCATCATGTTGCTGACAAGTTTCTCCCACAGCTCATGAGTCATGTGTGGCTGTTGCACAAAAAATGAAATCACTGTGCTTCCTCATCCTCCATACTCTCCATACCTGGTTCCTCTGGACATTTTTCTCTTATTTCCAAAGCTGAAAATCCTTTTGACAGGCTGAAGATTTGCAATGATAGATGATCTTCTGCTTCTGGAAGTGGAAATAGCATTGGAAGCAGTGTATTAATTGTGGAGGAGAGCATTTCAAAATCAACCATGCACAATAAGTAAAAAGTAAGAGCAGAAAAATTCTGTGGACATAGCTCCAAAATTTTTTGAACAGACCTCTTATAGTACAGTAACAAATTTACTTATCCCATGTGTATGGTATACTAATTTTTAAGGCAGCCTGTTATGGTTTAGTGAGAAAAGGAAGATGAGGATGAAATGTAACCAAACTTGTCACCCTATAAACAGATACAGAGAACTCAAGAATGACAAGTTATAATCTCCTGATTTTGAGAAAGCCCTATGTTACAGAAAATAACATGAATCAAAGATGAGTCAGTGTGGTGCTGGCATTACTGATTAGCTTTTTTAGAAGTTTTATAAACATTAAATTACATATTTAAAAAGCATCTGAAAAGGAATAAACTGAAAAACAATGTACTGCAGCTTAATGAAGTCTCCTCACCTGGCTGAAATATTCTTCAGCAATCCTGCGAGCCCACTCAACACAGAGCCTCAGTGGTCTTGCTGGATTGCTCACATCTGCACACTTTATCAGCATGCGTTTTACAACTGCAATATTTTCTGGTGCCGTCAAGAAATTGTTCATATCAGCTGAATCGGAACCCACCTGGTACATAAAATTTTAGCATTATATTATTTATCAAGAACTTAAAATAGTTGCTTTGCTAGACAGAATGAAAGTGATTGCATTTTATAAATAAGTTACTTTTAGATAGGCCTGATTGACCAAAACTGCTCAGTGAAATACAACAAAAATTATATCTTTTGTTGATATTGTAGAGGAGGGAGATGTGGGAAGAGAGAGAGAGAAAAAGGAACATGTACCATAACTTCAGACCTTAAAAGTTCTGTTGGTGTAATTTGCACAGAGTTTCATTTATGTTTACATAGCTTAACAGAGAAGGATGCAGCTTGAGCTACACTATTCTGAGTGTAAAATGACTGCAGAATAATTATTTTTCACTGTATACTTAATTGGAGATGAGTGTTATGTGAGATTTCAAATGAGAAGTGCTTTAACATATGGAATAGTTTCCTGAGCAGAGGCATGTTTTCAACATTCAGCTAATGGGAGATAAAGTCATCAAATATGTAGCAGATATGTATTTGCTGAAAAAGAAACAAGAGAAAAAGCGTTGTGACACTGCATGTATTGCAGGAAGAGATTGATATAAATTGAGCTCATGAAATGAATTACACTCACATGACATTGAAGTTAATGGATGAATTCCAATTGCTAAATGAACTGATACTGAAAGCAATGACTGCTTTAATAATAATAACAATGATAATACCACTATAAACATTAAATACCACTAGTCTCAGAAACATATGAAAAATTGTTTTTTATGCTGAACTGACAAAATGTAGTACCTCAAGCACAATAGATCCTGCATGCAAGAAATATGCTGAAGCTAGTAAATACTGATTACTAGAAGTATATTGCTGTAATGTGATCTCTCCAATTTTCTCATGCTGACTGATTATATTTGTGCTTCCACATATGCAGCAAAGTATTTTTTTCTATTTTATACAGAAAATGGTGAAGCATACAATCCTAGATAAACTGTTCTTGAAGTTTCCCTATCCTATACCAGGATTCCTGGGAGGTTATGTTAAGTTATCATCAGATTCCACAACAAAAAATAACTTTTTGTATTTTATGGTAGATTTTCAATTAAAAGCCCAGTTGATAGACATTAAAGATATAGAGATATTAAAGCCAGTAATTGCTAAAGTAAAAGATGACTTGTTGGAATGTGTTTTAGTGGCAATTTGAGAAGGGAGGATGATAAAATCAGTTTAGGGTGGAAATATGTCAAATTACTCCATCTTGGGCATTGCAGGAGCTCATTTACAAGGAATATTTTAGGGAAGAAGCTTCTTGTGAATTTATTATTAAGTATATGGAGAAAGTTAGAAAACTGTGTTGATAGTGTGTTTACTACATCCTGTAAAGAAAATCATCAAACAAATATTACATGGTTTAAGACTCATACACAGTATTTTGTAAAATCCCAAGATTTGTGTACTGTTAGTTGGACACAGTTAGAAGAGTTGGTGTGAAATGATTAAACAATGGAATATATAGCGTTTAGAAGGGAGAAGTGGATGCCTATTCTGGTATGGGAGAACAGTGAAGAAAATGAAGACAGTGGGGGAAGGCAGAACACTCAGTCAGACCACAGTAACTGGAGGCAGTATTCATGTGTATGTGAGATGTACTTATGGGAATGTTTGTGTGTTGCATTTTGAACGAGGACTTTTTTGTTTTAAAGCTTAAATGTTAAGCAGTCATTTCATTGTACCTGTATACAAATCAATGCCTCCTCTGTGTGGCGAGTGACAATATATTCTTTCTATACCGTTGAACAAAAAGTTTTCCAGTTTATGGTAATGTAGACCATTAACCTAGAGCGTATCACAATAGGAGGCCAGGCATACAGCCCAATCCCCAGAAAAAAAGGGGAGAAAGCAATAAATCATTGCATATGTGGTGAGCTGGTGCATGTAAGTAGGAACTAACCAAAGAAGGGTGTGAACTGGGGTACTGGACAATTACTGCCACAAGGGGAAGGTGAAGGAAGAAGAATTTATGCAATGAGAGCAGGCAAGCTAATGCATTTATCTTTGTTTGTTCCACTGTTCATAATGAGCCAGTCCATGATTGCTAAATCCAGGAAATACTATTTCAGCCGTGGATTATGACTGGTGCTGTGTCAGTAAGGCTAACTGTAAATGGAATAAGTTGAAGAAAGAAGTGGCTAATCAATCTGATGTTGGTTGAAAGGGGTGGTAGCAATGAAGATTGGTAGAGAAGGATTTACATGGAAGATTAGTGTTTCTGTTAGTAAGAATTTGGCAAAAAATTGTATGAGGGCTATTCAGAAAGTAAGGTCCAATAGGTTGCAAAGTGGGAAGGACAGTGAAAATCTAATGAAACTTTGCACTGACGTCTTGGGCACTGTCTCTAGTATGCCTGTCTCTAGTAACTGTCATGCATTTCCTTCTTCATGACAATTCTTGGCCACACAACACAGGGGCCCTTGCAGAATTTTTGATGGGAATTGTTTGATCATGCACCATACAGCCCAGAATTAGCACTGGCTCACGTTAATCTCTGTTCACATGAACCCCTGGCTATGATGATAACATTTTGGCAAAAACAACAAACTGCAGGCCAGTGTAGAGAAGTGGTGGAACACACTGGCAACTGTCTTCTATGATGAGGGTATTGGAAAGTTGGTACAATGCTACAACAAATGTTTAAGATGGAGCACCAACTATGCAGAGAAGTAGCTGCAAGATGTAGCAACCTGTTGCAAATAGAACATTTTTGATTTTCATTGTGATTTCCATTTTGAGTCTGAATGTACCTTACTTTCTCAATAGCCCTCATATTTTTGGAACTGACCTTATAACCAGGGTCAGCCTCATTACTGATTGGAGTGAACATTTCATTTAAACTCAGACCACAAGAGAGTTTTACATTTTGTAGCCATAAGAAATGGGGAAGGCCATAGTTGCCAGTAGTAAACAAGTAATTTGGGAGGAAAAAAGAAGAAGAAGAAGAAGCAAAGTTGACAGAAGAACAATTGGGATGCCTAGATATAGGAACTCAAAATGGAATAAAATGTTACATTCAGAGTATTCTAACATGTTGACCCCCAAGTTATAGGTTGATACATTGCTGAAGTATAATATTGTATTGACTGATATAATTCCAGTAAAAATGCTCCCCCCCCCCCCACCCCCCCCCCCCCCCCCCCCACCACACTGCCTGACCCTATAGGCTAGACCCTTCTAGAATGAAGGTGTAAAGGAATTGACAGGCAACAAGTTAGAAAGAGGAATAATTTGTCCATCAAAATCTCCTTATGCATCACCAATGTTTCTGGTACCCAACTGAATGGAGAACATAGAGTTGTCACTGATTATAGGGAACTGAATAAGAAGATTGTTTTACATTCTGTATCTCTACTGGACATTCATTCATGTTTTGGGTGGATTCATGGAACAAAGGTATTCACCACACTAGATTTGAATAAGGCTTACAATCAGAGTCTCCTTCCTAAAAGCTGTAAACCAGTTACTGCATTCATGATGAACTGGATATTTTTGAACTCAATCAAGTCCCTCTAGGGTTACCCACTGATGTGGCAATACTTTCTCAGTTGATGGATAGTTATTTGCAGACATTAAATTTCAATTTGTGTATCACTGTCTCAATGATTTAGTGTTTTAATGGTCAACCCACCCAAGTTTAAATCTGCATGTGTTGATGAGATTCTTGGAACACATTGCCATGATGGAGCAGATAACCTTAGTGTTCAAGCTATTGGTCAGTTTCTGACCTTCAGGAACTTAAAGGTGGTAGCTCAGTTCATCAGAATGATGAACTACTTCTGTACATTAATATCAGAGTTTGTTGACTGAATGAATTACACACAAAGGGGTGAAGGTATCAACTGGTTTCTCGCAAGAAGCATACTTCATGGTGCTGAAGCAGGCTTTAATGATATCTCAAGTTCTGGTTCATCCTGATTTCAATCAGCCATTTATCTAGCAAACTAATGTCTCAGCATTTGGAATAGGGGATGTTTTACTATAGGAAAAAGAGGAAGGAAGGAGATTGATTGCCTATGCTTCTAGAGCTTGAAAAGGGGTATTCAATGTAGGAGTTGGAAGTGTTAGCCATGTTATTCAGAGTGGAGAGATTTAAATGCTATTTGGATGACATGCAATTTAAAATGGAAACAGATAACCAAGTGTTGACTTGGGTCCTTCACCATCCACATAAGACTGGAAGAATTGGGCATTGGTCAACTAGAAGATTGGCATTTCAGTTTAAGTATTAAAGGGTCAAATAACAATATTGCTGATGACTGAGCAAAATATCTGAATCTGAAGAAGGTGGGAAGTTAGTGCACAATAAGCCTGCAGAAAACAAAGAAATTCTTTTGATATGTTCTGTCATTCAGTTTTTCAATGACTGAGAATATCAACAAAGAGATGAAAAGCTGTTTGAAATAAAAGAGAAAATACTAAGGGGAGAGAGTGTTAAGCCACATTCTATGAAGGATAACAGTCTTTGTTGTCAAGCATGATATGTTAATAAATTGAACTTGTTTCACAGGACTTGGTGCTCCTGCTATTCAAATACATTCAGGACTTTTAAAATGAGGGCCAAAATAATGAAATATTTTATCTGGAAGTGTACAGATAAAGATATAAAGTTATGATTAGGCAACTGTAATGTGTGTGTGTGTGTGTGTGTGTGTGTGTGTGTGTGTGTGTGTGTGTGTGTGTGAGTGATATGCAAGCCATATAAAACACTAATGTGGGGTGATTAGTGTCCAAGCAGGTAGATTCCCCTTTTCAGGAAAAATTCATTGATTTTGTGGGCTCCTTCCAAGGAATAAGGTGGGGAACCACTATATTCTGATTTGTGTGAGGACACCTCTAAATGGTTCACCTGGCTTCACCATACAAAGATTGCTACCACACATGCTGCAGTGTCTAACCTACAGAGTATATTTAGTATTTCTGCTCCTCCCCAGGAGATTATAAGAGATAACACAAGCTGCTTTACTTCAAGGGACTTTAAACATTTATGGGAATCCAAAATCACACAACTATCTATTATTATTATTATTATTATTGCACAAGCTACCAGTATGTATCAGACACTGACAAAGATGGCTCTGGGGATCTGTTTTAGGTGGCCTGCTCACACCAACTCAACCCTTGCTGTCAGTATTTTAGAACAATGTCATCAGCATTCTTCAATGCTAATTTAGAAAACATTTACTCTCACAACACTCCTTCAGTTTGCTACTAAGAATCCTCTGAGGATTAACACAAATGAAATAGCTGGAATGTCAACATGTTTACAGGATGAAAATTATGGCTGCCACAGAAAGGTACATCTGCAGATCATCAACAATCTCCACCAGCATGCTTCTCATCAAGCCCCACTACCATTAATCCTCAGAGTGATTCCATGTAGATTTTGCAACACCATTTATGAATCCCATAAAGTTAATAGTAGAAGAAACACTCTCCAATATTCCTAACATTGCTGAAGTCATGCTCCGAGTATTAAGCAAAATTCTATGATCAAGAGATCACCGTGTACAATGATGGATAATGGTCATTATATCATGGCACTGTACATTTTATATCTGCTCCACTCTACCTCCACAGCTAAGAGAAGGCAGAGGAAATTGTGTGCACACTTAAACAGCAAATGATCAAATTGGTTGAGGAAGTACCAACAGAGTCAGTTCTGAATCTATTCATCTATATATATTGTATCATGCCAGTTAAAAGCCCATCAAGGTACTCCACAGGAGAGTATCACAAACATTAAGGTACCTTCCACATTGCTAGTCAATGCCACTCAAGCTCACAGAGTTTCTTAATCCTGATCTTGCTTTCTGTGTGAGCATACCAAATGAAAAAGAAATTATCCGGCCATGTATTACCAAAGACGCAAGTCACAGACAGCAAATTGATGTAAACCTTAGCTATCTACGATGGTGTCAAAAATTAAGCTCTGCCCATAGAAACCAGCCACTCCCCTGTCATCTCCTTGTGAGGGAAGTAGGAGGCTTGACCGCAGCACATGAAAGGGGAGGTTGGGAGGAGAGGGGTAGGAGGAGAGATGGACTCACTTCAACTGAGAACAACACCCCATGGTTGATGCACAATAATGTGTTCATGACGCTAACAAGAGAAGTATTTGGGTAGTCCTCACATGACTGTGGGCAAACTACCCAAACTTCATTCACACATTTTACCAAACCACTGGGGTCACCACAGTTTTGACTGCTTATAGCTCCATATGCCATTCATAGTGAGAAGGAATCTGGTGTTTCATAATTATATCAAAATGACTTATAATGAGATTTGTTGAAACTCACAGAGACAGTTACCCATGACTGGCTGCCATATTAGAGCAAGGGTTATTTGTTACCAATCTGTTTCTGTTTTAAGGTGTAGACACTGAGCAGTCAGTGGATACAGTCCATTTACTGGTTGACAACAAATGAATTAATGGAATGTAGAGTGGACATCCACACAGACTGATGGTTAACTTAATCAGCATAGCTTAACCACTTGACACTGCATTCTATCAGTTCAGCATAGCTACTGTTTATTAAATAGCCTATGGGGTGGTTATTCGAGCTTTTCATCGATTTGTAATTTTTGTGAATTTATTAATGTTGTGTGTTGTGTGAGTCCTGGCAGAAAATAACAAAAGAGTACATTTCCCTCAATTTTTTTTTTAATATGACACAGTCTGCATTTATTTTCACTTCATCCGTACATGAATTATTTGCAAATTCTTTAAATTCCCAGCCCTCATGATTGTGGATTCTACACTTCCTATAAACTTGCCTCCATCAACTTCGTCATTCCACCCAGCTTCCAATCCAAATCATTGGTAGTTTCCAAGCCAACTCATACCTAACCCTATGCCTAAAGGCTCTCCGTATCCTACCTCAAAACAACTTTAATGAATTACCAGTAACAGACAGACAGATACACACTAATTTTATTAAATCCTCTCTGTTCTTACTTATACAAGAACTTTTTCCTCTCTTTATATTCTGTACTTTTGTTTCCTCTTCCCTCTCCTGGGTACACTCAGCCTAAATCCCATGGTTCCCTACCCCCAATCCTCTCACATTACACTCAGCCCAGTATATTAACTCATCAATCCTACTGTCATCTTAAGCCATACACAACTAAAAAACCACTATACCTCTCGTCTCGTAATTTATTCTCTCCCAGGACAGTTCCACTTGTTTCACTGTGGTGCTTTGTTTCACCTTCAGTTTCATTAGTCATAAATTTTAAGTTTTTATTTCTACTTTACTGCACTTTTCATAATTTAGAAGGATATAAATTTGTTATCTTTTCTTATATTTTAAAACAATGCCTATAGTTAAAAACATCTGTCAGATTAGAATCTTTTCCTGTTGCCAGTTGAAAAGTACCAATACAAAAAAAGGATAAGTATGACACGAAATGTTGACCTTAGGTGTCAGGCTGCCACATTTATAGGCTTATATAAATTTCTTAGCAATGTTATTTCATTTATCTGGTCTTTTAGACTCAATTTATTATACAAACTCATATTCTGATATTAATTTCATTTCAACCTTAGAAAGCATACAAATATCTGTACACTGGTGGGACTGTTACTAATCAGAATAACAAACAGTTCTTGTTTTGTAACTCCAGAATACAGAAGTGAAACCAGCTTTTCATTAGAATTTATGGAATAAACTGATGCAAATGTTAGGGACATTCTCCAAATAATAATCTTCATGACTTAAGAAACTTAATAAAGAGCATTGTTATTGGACATAGTTCACGAATTTCAATACTAAAAGCAAAAAGCCATGTAAAACTTCATGTTGCAATTTGAGAGAAACAAATTAATGTGCATCTGGATATAGCCAACAGTATACACTAGTAAGTTTTTGATTGTAATCCATAAATTTTCTGTTTCTAACAATCATATAGCAATATAGCAGAGATGCTGAGTTGCAGATAGACAAAACAAAGACTGTCAAACAAGTAAGCTTTCGGCCAAAAAGGCTTTCATCAAAATTAGACAAAACAGACACACACAAACCCAACTCCCACATGCATGAACACAGTTTCTGGCTGCCAAGACAGTATTTTTGTTGTGCCTACATATGACTCAGCACTCCACTATCTGGTGAGTAGCAAACATACTTTTCATAATATTGCCATTATTTCATCCTGGATTTTCCATTGTCTGTTTCTCATAATTGATGACATAAGCAGGGATGTATACAAGCAGTGGTGATTCAATCATCAGAGTTTCAGTTTTCTGACAGATTTTTGTGACCCGGTTTTGTTACAGTTTTACACAAATATGTAATTCTGAAAGAGAACATCATGTAAATCTGAATTTTTTGAAATTTCTCTTGGAGCTGCCAAATCAATAACTGCACTGCCTAGAACACAGCAAGTTGCAGCAAATTTTGGTGAAGCAGGAACTCATACAATTCATTTACAGATGCTGCAGCATCCGAGATAACTGAGAAATGAAGATGAGTATTAGCTCACTAACTGTTATGCCCTGTTATATTTCACAGTCCACTCTCACCTGTGAGTGCAGGTTAGTAAAATTAGAATAAGCAAAAAAGTGACATACCATTGCATGACTTAAAGAAGATTTCATATAATTGGATTTTAGCAATTTTTTGACACAAACAATTACAATTAATTCATTTTAATCCTGATTTCATTAAAACAAGTCAGATGACTCTGAGCACTATAGGACTTAACATATGTGGTCATCAGTTCCCTAGACTTAGAACTACTTAAACCTAACTAACCTAAGGACATCACACACATCCATGCCCGAGGCAGGATTCGAACCTGCAACCACAGCGGTCGCGCGGTTCCAGACTGAAACGCCTAGAACTGTTCAGCCACACCAGCTAGCCCAACAAGTCACTGAATGTTAATTGATATATATCAAAACTACAGTAAGATCATCAATGAAGAAGAAATTTGGAAGAAAAATGGCTTATAGTTTCACAACTTACCTCTGTCGCTGGGTCTTCATCACGAGTGGTAGGTTTGGCAAATACGTTGACAAACTTGGCTAGATGTTCAAAATGCTTTGTCATGTCCGTAGCTAGGATCATGTCTATGACACTCTGACGAGCTCGTTTGTACATGTCGCGTTCCAGTCCTGCAAAAATCAACAGTAACAGGTGGAAGACCACAACACACTGAGTGCATAGACTACAATTTTGCATTAGACACTATTCCTGTTCTTCACTTATAACAGATTTATTCACTTTTTTGTTATATGAGACAACATTATTATTCTCTGTGTATCATATGAAAGATGGAAGCACTAATTGAGCAGTAACACATGCACTTAACACAAGAAAGAAATGTTTTTTCAAAAGGGGGCTGCCATATTGGGTTAATGAACTGTATAGTTTACTTAATGGTAAGAAACATGCCTGCTTAAAAATGTTAGATTTCTAGCTGATCAGGATTTGAGAGCAGATTATAAAAGAAAATCAGCTGTAATGAAAAGGAAAGGCAGGCAAGTTGAAAACCATAGTTGGGAAAAATATATATTACTATACTGAATATGATGTAAGAGGAAGACAAGACAAAGCATGCAAAATAATCAAACATCTAAACAAAGAAGATAAAGGCAATCTAGAAATAAACACAATATCTGAAACTAATTGGTTATAATACTACAAAACACTCTGGACAGTTGAAGCAGACAGTGATCTAGATCTAATAATGTTCATGGAATTACAGGGCACAGTAACTTCGAGCAAGTACAGGAAGACTCCAGGGTATCATAAAATAAATACTGAACTGATAAAATATGCATCAAATACTACAAAATTAAGAATACATGATTTTATGGAAGTGCTACAATTTTAACATTGCTGAAACCACATTATCAGGTGCCCAACATGGTTTTCACACAGGAAGATCATGTTCAGACTCTACCTTCACCATGACACAACTAAGAATAGAATCTGTGCATCTCCATTATGAAGACACAATCAAGAGCATTTTAAGCACACAAGCCCATATGAGTTAAGATTGAAATTGATAATCAGAACATAGATCAAGTTACTACATTCCAATATTTTTTTGTGTAGGGGGATCTTTAGGAAGACAAATGAAGAGATGGCTTGATCAGTTTTGAAGGAGACAGAATTGGTCAGAAGTCCTTGATGTAGATGATTATGATCTGAGGTATGACACTTTCTCCTTATAATAAATTGTAAATGGCCTATTAACTACTTCTTGCAAAATTCTAAGGTGTATTTTAAATGAAACCGTTCTATTAAACACCTATGTCAATGTACTACCATATTCTGTCTATATCTACAGAGTGCTCCTAAAGGAAAACAACATCAGGCTTCAACACACCACCATGAGGCAATAGAGATGGAGCACAAGTTTGGATTATTTTGTTAAGGATGAGGAAAGAAACTGGCCATGCTCTTTTAAAGGAACCATCCCGGCAAGCATGGAGCGATTCTGGGAAATCACAGAAAACATAAATATGGATGGCCAGAAGAGAACTGGAACTGTCATCCTCCCAAATGTGTTTTTAGAGTGCTTCTAACTTCTCTATATACATGCTAAGGGATATGGAGGTGACTGAGTAAGCAATGCTTTGAACAGGAACCCACACCAGGAAATTAACTGTGCAGCAGGAAGGCCCACATATACCGGGTGATGAAAGCACTGGTAAGCTATGTTGGCTTTAGTAATTACTAAATTTGTAACAAACTAATACGGTTAACAACACCAAGAGTTAACAACTGTCACTAGAGGAAGGGGCAGTGAGTGTACATGTATGTTTCATGTTAATTGGAATTGTTAACACACCCATTAGTTGGTTAGAAAAGGAATAATTGCTGAACTCAAGTCATACTAACATGGTTAACAACACAAACTGTTAACAACTGCCAATTGAGGAAGGGAAAGTGAGTGTATGAAGTAGCACAAAATACTACACGTTTCATGTTATGTGGAATTCTTAGCACATTCATTAGTTGGTTTGAAAAGGAATAATTAACAGATTCACAGCAAATTACTAACACTCTTCCACACAGGAAATGGGATGTTGTGGATAACAGTATTTCACGTTTTTGCTTCTATTGCATGGAAATGGTACATTGCTGTCACAAATTATACATGTTTAGTTCTCACTGCAAGTACTCAACATGTACAGAGAGAGTTCAAAATCACCCCCTATATCCATTACACTGCAATGTGCATGCCCATGATATTCTCCACTACATGTATAATCTTACCTTGTGTTCTGGCTGCAGCTGCAATACAGTCACCTGTTGGTTTATACCATATACTACACTGCTTGATATTACAGCTGTGATGTGAGGAAGGATAGCAAATAATGAAGTTTTACTTATAGTTGTAAACAGTGGAGCAGGAAAGATACAATTTTAGGGTACAAAATTTAGTACATACAGCTGTCACCTCTAGCAATAAGAAAAATTCTAACCTAACCAACTGTGCTTGGATGAAAAATATGAATGGATTTATTTTTCAAAACTGCTTCAACTCCATGTCCGAGTTCATCAATTGTAGGGGGTGGTGAGGGGCGGTGCACCAGTCTTGTAGCAAACCATGAACAGAATTTTTCAATGTGTGGCAGATCTGGAAATGTGCTGGCCAGACCAACATTCCATATACCACCAGTGTCAAGGCAGATGATCTGACCTGCATAGAGTCAACATTTGCTCTTCTGGTATCTGGTTGAAAGATAATTTCACAGAGACTTTGAAGGTAGGGTATAGTCACCAGTCTTGACATATCAGAAATGTAATGGCTGCTGTCCAAACTACATGCTATGCACACCCGAGATGACGCAGTTGTGTGCCTGATAGTGACCCACACTGTCGCTCTACATGCTCAGCCTGTATGATGATGACGACAACGAACACAATCTGGCATCATTCATTCTCCTCTGAGCCTCCACACATGGATACATCCATTGTGCTGCTTTACATGGAACAGGGAACTTGTCTGAAAAGATGATGTGATGCTACTCCTTTATTCAATATTTCTGTGGGGTACACTGGGAGCACCATAGGGTTTCACATCCTACTGACAATGAGGTGATTAAACATATAAAAAAGTATGGATTGGAGAAGGGTTCCAGAATTTGATTTAAAAACTTACAGCATTCACAGGAAAACTAGATCTCTGTGGCAAGATGGGGTTTTGAATCTTATTTCTTCTGAATGCAAGGCCTGTGTGTTATCCATGGTAATATGGGGCTCGTGATATTGTTATAGTTCTCATGCATCTTAATCTTAATTCTTTTACTACTAGCAAAGTCTGTAAGTTGGTCTAATATGCTATAGGGCAGGGGTGGGCAATAGCTTTTGTTCAGGGACCACTTTGTGGAAGCAGAGGTTAGTGGAGGACCACCACTTTTAAAATTATTGTGTGCTTAGTTAAGTCTACTTATCAGTAGAGGTATCTACATCTACATCTATGTGATTACTCTGCTATTCACAATAAAGTGCATGGCAGAGGGTTCAATGAGCCACCTTCAAGCTGCCTCTCTACCATTCCACTCTTGAACGGCACGCAGGAAAGAGCACTTAAATTTTTCTGTGTGAGTCCTGATTTTTTTATTTGGTCATAATGATCATTTCTCCCTTTGTAGGTGGGTGCCAACAGAATGTTTTCGCTATTGGAGGAGAAAACTGGTGATTGAAATTTCATGAGAAGATCCCGTCGCAATGAAAAAGCCTTTGTTTTAATGATTGCCACTCCAATTCGCATATCATGTCTGTGGCACTATCTCCCCTATTTCGTGACAATACAAAATGAGCTGCTCTTATTTGTACTTTTTTGATGTCATCCATCAGTCCCACCTGATGCGGATCCCAGACCACACACCACTCCAGAATAGGCCGGACAAGTGTGGTGTAAGTAGTCCCTTTGGTAGACGTGTGGCACCTTCTAAGTGTTCTGCCAATGAATCAGAGTCTTTGGTTTGCTCTACCCACAATATTATCTATGTGATCATTCCAATTTAGATTATTTGTAATTGTAATCCCTAAGTATTTAGTTGAATTTACAGACTTCAGATTTGTGTGACTTATCGCGTAATCAAAATTTAGCTATTTATTTTAGTACTCATGTGAACTTCATACTTTTCTTTACTCAGGGTCAATTGCCACTTTTTGCACCATACAGATATCTTATCTAAATCATTTTGTAAGTTGTTTTAGTCATCTGATGACTTTACAAGATGGTAAATGACAGCATCATCTGCAAACAATCTAAGAAGGCTACTCAGATTGTCTCCTATATCATTAATATAGATCAGGAACAATAGAGGGCCTAGTATTACATAAAAATTCTGGCTGTCTGAACAGGCTGCACAAAAACCATTAGCTGATCACATGCAGCCTGTGGAACACTGTTTGCCCACACCTGTGATTAGGTATTGTGCTTCCCATTTGTTTTATGCTTTGCAGTGTTAATTTTCAGATGAGATACCAGTTAACTCTCTCTTATATTTCAGAGATTTGGTTATATGTCACTGTCAAATTCACAGCTGCAGCCTGACATTACCTCTCATCTTCTGTTCAAAATAACACAGAAGCTTTTGTGGAGGTCTTGCAGAACAGGCATCCAGGGGATAGAAGCTATTTGGGTGCCATTTATAACTGTGCTGCATATTGTGCAAGGAGTCCCAGTGATCCTGGTACCACTGAGGGACTTTCCAAAGGCAATTACAATACTGTCTGTGTGTTGTGAAGGATAGAAAATTTAGCAAGCATTTTATACATAATCATATTATTTGTGCATAACAAATAGTCAACAGCAGTTGCTCAGATTTTACTAATAAGATTGTAGTTCTTTTTGGTTAGTGCCATGCCACCTGCAGGGGGGAAAATAGACATTTAAATTCTCCATTTCATGTTTTACCACATTCACAACATGGGAACTCATGAAAATGTATTAACTGTACACAAAAATAAAATAAAATGTGGCTGAATCACATCCTTATTATCAATATCCTGTTCCTTTAAATAAAGTGAATCAAGGTTATTGGGGAATATCTGCAAGTACTTTTTTGTAACTTTTGCCTCTTTTAATCCTAGACTGATTTCTTCCATAAAGCTGTGAGGGCAGATCACCAGTCATGCCTGGCTAACTGTGTTGGAAAGAGCATTTCTCACATAAAGATAGGTTCTGGGTCGAGTCCTGGACACAGTTCCTGCCAGGAACCTCAAAATACTGCATACTCTGATGTTAAGGTGAAACAATTCATACTGCTTCCACTTGCTTTCCCACTCTTATTTGTTAATCATACTGTTAGTTCCAATTAATGACAGTTTGAAACCATGAGTTTGAGAAATATTCACTACCTGTTTTGTAAATCTGTTCATATGTCCACTCAATACTATTCTTGAATGGCCCCTTAGCCATAAAAATTACATTGGTCAGTCAGCTGCTTGTTTTTCTCTATTTCTTGCTTGATATCTAGAATAGGTTTATCAGGTGTCTGCATCATACTGGATGAGTGCAAATTCTGAAGGACACCGATATTCTTGAAAAGTTCTTAGGTGGGACTACTCTACAGCACATCTCAACTTATGTGAAGAACACGGACATTATTTTGGAGATGGAGACTTTTTTGTGGTACACAGCGCTTAGGCACATTTTACACTGTTTCCCTCCTGGGATTTTCCTCCATCAGTATAAATTTGGTGGACATCTAATTACTTTTTTTTAGTGACATTTCACGTTTTTAGTTTGATATGGGCTACTGCCCAGGTTGTTTTCCACACCCTTTTAAGTAAGTGCCAGACTAGGTCCACATTATTGCCAAATAAATGTGGCCTGCAATAATCTTGAACATGGAAACACACAGAACAGGGACATGTAAATTCTTCTACTACTACATTTCAAGACATCTTGCATGCAGAGCACTAATGCCTGTTATTTTGCACTGTACTAACTGGTTCTGAAATTCTGTGGGCTTAGCAGGGACTTGCTGAGATGGGTGTGTATTAACTACATATTTTATGTTATTCAACTCATAACCTGCCATAATGGAATAATGGATTTCAAACTGAAAATAAAGAGTATTTTGGCATTTTTGGTGGGAAGATAATGAGAGGTTGGGGCAAGAAGTTAATCACAAAGGCTTTTGTACCCCTGTCTACAACATCCTCTCGCCTTATATTGTGGAGACTTTTATCTGTTGACTGTAGGGGACTGTGATAGGTGTATGTATGATGGTATAATGTTTATTTTGTTTGCTGATGCGAGAAGGGAGACATATTTGGAATTAAATACAGGACATAGGTCTCATGTGCTTAGGAAATTCACATTGCCACTTTTACCCTCCCTGCTGGCCAAATACTGGCAATGAAAAGTTTCTCTCACCACTATGATTCAAACTCCCATGACACAGCCATGCATTATCCTCTTTGCCTATGGAGACAGGTTTTTGAAAGTCAGAATCATCCAGGTTCACAAGACGGAAAAGTGATATCTAAAAAAAAAGAAGAAATTGTGTGTACAAACCTTTGAAGATATTCACCCTGTCGTCAGACAGGGTGAGTTTGAAGGTGAGCGCCGCATGGTGTGACTCCAGAACGCACATGTCATTGTACAGGATGGCCAATGGGTTGCCTGCATTGCACAGGAATGCACTGGAACACAAAAGAAGAAATTGCTCAGTGTATAATCCAACACTGGATGATGTTTGTGGGCTTTCAAAAACATCACATCAAGAATGAAATTAAGTGAACTCACAGAACAAAGTATATGCAGACAGCAGAATACTTCTGTGGGGATAACTTGTGCATATTTGTATTGCACATGATAGCACATGATAGTTGGTCTCTACTAATTTTACTTATAGTTTTTATACAATATAATAAAAGAATAAAAAGCACTCCATCTCCAGGCCATGAGTGGCCTACTGGGACCATCAGACTACTGTGTCATCCTCCGAGGAGGATGGGGATAGGAGGGGCGTGGGGTCAGCACACCGCTCTCCCAGTCATTATCACGGTATTCTTGATCGAAGCCACTGCTATTCAGTCAAGTAGCTCCTCAATTGACTTCACGAGGCTGAGTGCACCCCCAAGAATGGTGGCTGGATGGTGACCCATCCAAGTGCCGGCCACACCCAACAGCGCTTAACTTTGGTGATCTCACGGGAACTGGTGTATCCACTGCGGCAAGGCCGTTGCCCATAATAAAGGACTACCCAGTTAAAATTGAATGTGATTTGGGGTGTACAGGGTGCGAAATTTAGCAATGAAGGCAACAATGGTAGTAACCCAGCTGGGCTTTGACTTGAGTTGATTATGGGTACAAAATTCCATTATTGCGTACATTCCATTATTGCTGCAACTCTTTGCCAGGGTTCATCAATTACAGAAGCTAGCAAACAGTGGTGTGCCAAGCTCTTGGCTACTCATAACTAGGTGTTTCTGGTGGTGCTCCAACAGTGGAGCATTGTCTGTGTTGAGATAGGACAGGTCAGTATGAGCAACATGCAGCCTTTATCCTGATGACAGATGATGCCACAGAGACCCAAAGATAGTGCATTACCACTAGCTTCAACATTTCAGAATTACAAAGTCTGTTGTCAAAATCAGTGACTATATGAAGCAGAGGTTACTGTGTGATGCACCCAGTATAAAACCATACCATCACGCTAAGTACTTGTTGCTTATGGCAATGATAAATACTGTCTGGCTGCATTAGCTTTTCTTGGAGCCTGGACAGATGGGTATGAAAGACTGGGACTAATCTGAAAAGATGACTTGGTTATTGTTGGGTGCAGCACAGCTGACGTGTTTCTCTGCTGCACCGTCATGGTTAGCCATAACAGTGGTCCCTATCCTGACAGTTCATCAAGCACCAGGTGCCTTTGCATTGTGTGTCTGTGTGTGGATACTTACCTTGCTACAGACAAACCTGCTTCCTAACGAGAGGCATGTGACATAGATGTGTGATCCAGCATGGGTAAGTAAACAATATGTCTACTCTCTCAGGCACTAGTCGCACAGCATTATCTTTCTGAAATGTAATCCCAGGACGACTCAATATGAGGTGCAACAAAACGAGGTGTAGAATATCTCAGTGTACCCCTGTGCTGTGAGGGTGAAAGCAGATGACCATCAAAGAGGTCCTGCTATGAAAAGAAATAGTACTATAGACCATCACTCCTGGTTGTCGGGCCATATGGCAAACAACAGTCAGTTGATACTCCATTGCTTTCCAGGGTGTCTCCAGGCATGTCCTCAGTGGTCAGTGGGTCTTAGATCGAAGCAGGACTCATCACTGAAGACAATTCTAATTCCAGGTCAAAGAGGGCCTGAAAATCAGGAGTGATGGATTGGGTGTCATTTCTTTTCATAGCAGGGCACCTTTGGTCCTCAGTTGCGGCACCCATACAGCACAGCGGTACATAGATGACATTTTATGATTTTGTTGCCTTCATGGCAATCCATCTTTGTATTACATTTCAGCAAGATAATACCCACCGGCACACAGCGAGAGTTTCTACTGTTTATCTTCGTCCTGGCCATACCCTACTTTGGAAAACAAGTTTGCCGGATCTGTAACTAATTGAGAACATTTGGAGCATTGTGGGTAGAGCTCTACAACCATTTCGCGAGTCTGACAACTGAATGTGCCAATTGGACAGAACTTGGCACGAAATCCCTCAAGAGGACAACTCTATCAACCAATAACAAGCCGAATAGCTGCTTGCATAAAGACCATAGGTGGACCATTGCCTTATTAACTTGCTCACTTTGCAAAGTTCTTTCTCTTGAATCGATTATCCAGTTTTCTAAAATTGTAATAATACAAGTGGCTGTACTTGCACATTCATCTACCGATTTCCGTTCCATTCCGATAATAATTCCTTCATGGTTCGTCGTTTTCTTTTGAGACTACATAGATGTGACAGGAGCTGAGCGTTCCAGGAGTGCTAACATTGGATATAGACGCTTCTACGTTTCGTTGGTAAATGACACTATAAAACACATGATATGCACAGACAGTTGGTACAAAAGTCCATCTGTTTTCCACTACTAGCACCAAAAAAAGAAGAAATAGAGTAGGTAGAGTCCACATGAACAGAAAGGTACACCAAAACCTGAAACCAAACTGAAAAGAGGTAAGATGAAATTTAGGTTGTTGTGGTCAAAATTTTAAGGCATATACTGCACTTGAGTGCGGTACTAATATATTCAGTAAAAACTGTTAGGAGCGCTAGCACTAAGAATTTAAGGAAATAAGTCATACATATTTTTTATTTGTTGAAGCAAAATGTCTTCAGACCACAGTTATTCAAGTAAGGTTACAAATTATACTTATCTACAAGAAAAGAAAATAATACGTGGGGACGTTCAATAAGCAATACAACATACTTTTTATAGGCGAGTTTCGGTTGAATAAATACGGAATTTGATTTGGGACATCATGGAATGTTCTCGCTTCAGCCCCTATAGTTTCATGAATCTCCGATAGCTGGCGACTCTGTACGTTGCCTTCAAAATGACTTCTGCAACGGAGGTGTGTTCCAGGCAGAGAGCTGTCATTGTGTTTCTTTCGGTGGCAAACCAGAACATTGCAGATATTCATAGGCGTTTCAGAATGTCTACGGAGACTTGGTAGTGAATAAGAACATGGTGAGTCATTGGGTGAGGCGTCTGTCATCATGGTTCTGCAACACTACTGCAGATACACGTCTGGGACATGTTTTATTAGATTCACCAGACCAATAACAACAAAAGAAACGTAAATCGTGCTTTACTTTAACCTAATGCAGTTTTGCGGTGGCTTCGTATTAGCGAAGTTGCTAAATTTCAGGCAAAATATTTTATTAGCAGCAATTCTGTAACTAAACATTTGCGGACCTATGTCTATATGAACTTTTTTCTTTAGTTTTACTTGTAGAATAACGTATTAAAATATGTGCATATCTCCGTGAATCACCCTTTATAGAAATGTGAAGACAGGAATATTTCCAGTTTCCGTGGCCAAAAGTGTAGCAACAGTTTAAATCTGAATCAAAATATTTTTTCTGTGTTCTGGTGCCTCATACTTTTACTTACATTGGAGAAGCCAAAAACATACTGATATGCACTGCAAATGAAAGACGTACAATACAGAACAGAAAATTAGCAAAAAAATGTAAATGATAATAAATACAATAATACACAGAAAATCAAAATAGAAGTAATTGCTAACACTTGTTGGCAAGGACAAGTAAATGTCCTTTCGATGTTTTCAGCGTATAAAAATGTCCCTTTTTGCCTTCAATGTACTTTGCGTGGATTCTCAATTTAAACGATTATTGTTTATACGGTCTGTCACGACGGCTAGCGCTGTACACTGTTGGTTAATGTCCTATGATCTCTTTCTATGCAACAGTCTTCTACTTACGAACTTCATTCGTCCGTCGCTCTCATACAGTAAACGTGAAACATTCATACCAGTAACTTACATGATACCACCAGCTTTAGCACCTCCTTGTTCCTACCTGAGACCAACATCCCCTTTATTTACTTGAGATCAACATCCCTTTCCTAAATACTGAGTTGCGCTACCTAATACCTCCTTATGTTCCTTCCACCGCAGATTCAAACTTCTTTGGTTCCCTCTAACAGATACAAAACTCTTGGACTTTTGAACAACATACGTTCCAATTCAAAAATGGAATAAATTTGAAGGGTCTCTATGGATCGGCTAGTTTGTGGATTTTATGATCATTACTTTCTCTCAGCACTCACATCAGCCTATATTTCTGTGTTTATTGTGTTACGGCAAGTGAAATATTTACTTCTCGGTTCCATTATCAAATTTCTATCTTTCGAAACTTCGATGTGCTTTTCAGGAATGGTAAATTGTTTTAGATTATGACATCTTCCACCATTAGCCCATATTTTTGCATTCCTATTGTTACGGCAAGTGAAATGATTTATTTGTCTGTTCCATCATTAAATTTCCATCTTTCGAAACTTGGACGTGCTTTTCATGAATAGTACGAGGGCTATCTACAAAATACATTACGTTTTGGAATTAAAAATAAATAAAGTATTGGAATTTTTTAAAATTATATACAGATGAAAGCCACACTTAAATACTACTTTTCTACACAGTTGCCATTTGAATTAAGGCACCTATCGTAGCGATGGACGAGCTTGACAATTCCTTCGTCGTAAAATTCGGCCGCCTGCGCCTTCAACCACGTGGTTACCTCTTCTTGAAGCTGTGCGTCGTCATCAAAACGCTGCATAGCCAACCACTTCTTCATTGCTGGGAATAAGTGGAAGTCGCTCGGTGCCAGGTCGGGACTGTGCGGCGGATGAGGAAACAACTCCCACTTAAAAGATTCAAGAACTTCACGAGTGGCATTTGCCGTGTGGGCCCGGGCGTTGTCGTGAATCAGTAAGATCTTTGAGCCCAACTTTCCCCTGCAATTGTTTTGTATTGCTTTTCTGAGGTTGTGCAGAGTTTGGCTATACCTTTGAGAGTTAATTTGTAGTGACTCTTTCCAGGAAATCCACAAAAATCACACCTTTTCTGTCCCAAAAGACAGTCGCCATCACCTTCCTTGCTGACATTGTCTGCATGCATTTCTTGGTTTTTTGGGGGGAATTTGTCTGCCCCCACTGCATTGACTGCAATTTTGTCTCGCAGTTGACATGCTTAACCCATGTTTCGTCACCAGTAACGAAGTGATCGAGTAATGAGTCGCCATCTATCTCGTAAGCGTCCAAAATCGTTAACGCTACAGCCATTAGCTGATTTCTGTGAATCTGTGCCAAGGTTTTTGGTATCCATCTTGCACAAAACTTGTGGTAACCAAGCTTTTCGGTAGTGATTTCGTGCAGCAAACTTCGTGAAATTTGTGTAAAACTTATAGAGAGTTCCGTTATTGTGAAATTACGGTTTTCACCGACCGCGGCATCGACTTTTTCGACAAGTTCGGCAGTCACTATGCTGGGTGTTCCACTTCGCTCTCCGTTGTGAACGTTAGTTCCGCCATTTTTAAATTTTATGACCCATTGACGCACTCCACCTTCAGTGATTATGTTGTCCCCATACACTTCACAAAGCTGCCGATAGATTTCTGTCGGTGTACAGTTTTTTGCAGTCAGAAACCTTATTACAGCACGCACTTCACACTTCGCGGCATTTTCAATTAAAGCTGACATTTCAAACTGTCACGGTTTTTTCCGTCGGAGGTTCGAGTCCTCCTCGGGCATGAGTGTGTATATTGTCCTTAGCAAAGTTAGTTTAAGTTAGCTTAAGTAGTGCGCAAGCTTAGGGACCGATGACCTCAGCAGTGTGGTCCCATAAGAACTTACCACAAATTTCCAAAAATCAACACGGTTCTATAAGGAGATGCATCGTACGCAGCAAGAACATGAAATTGAAGGAATCACGTCACTGTGGTAAACAATGTGATGTGGTACAGTGTGTTGTGCCTCGTTTTGAATTATATAACTCAAAAAAATTTCAGAAATGTCTTCACTTTAATGTTATCTATAGGGAGCAATCTATAAGTAATGCAACATATTTTTCTTCTCGGCCGCTTTAGTGGTTGAAAAAATTCGGGATTTGTTGTGGAACATTGTGGAATATTGCCGCTTCAGCCCCTATAGTTTCATGAAGTTCCAGTCGGTGGTGGCACTATACGTACCCTTCAAAAGAGCGTCTGTAACGGAGGTGCATTCAAAGCAGAGAGCTGTAACTGAGTTTCTTTTGGCGGAAAATCAGCGCATCATTGATATTCATAGCCACTTGCAGAACTACACTAACTGGCAATGTAGAAAAGCATGGTGAGTGATTGGGCGAGGAATGTGTCAACAAGGTCTCACAAACCTGTCCAGTCTCCCGCGTACCGGCCTGTTGCACACCACTGTGACTCCTCCAGTATCGGAACGTGACGACGGATCCCAATCAAACACCTTGCTGCACAACTGGATGTCTCTGTTGGTAGTGTCGTCCACCAGTTGGGTGGCAGTATGCCCACTGGGTTCATCGCACAAGAGCATGAAGAGCAACGGTGGGCCAGCTGTGTGGAATTGCTTGCGCGATATGAGGATAGGCGATGAAACATGGGTTCATCACTTTGAGCCAGAAAAAAAGTGGCAATCGATGGAGTGGCGCCACACCATCTCTCCTCCGATGGGAAAGTTCAAAGCTGCACCCTCAGGTAAATTCATGCCTCCGGTCTTCTGGGACTCTGAACGATTTATTCTGTATAATGTCCTCTTTCGTGGCACAACGATGAACTCTGAAATGTATTCTGCTACCTCAGGAAATTGAACAAACTACTTCAGCGTGTTCAGTGCCACAAAAATGTAAACGAGCTTTTCCTCCTAGATGGCAACTCAAGGCCTTAAGTACACGCGCCCGAGAGGAGCTCACAAAACTTCATTGGACTGTTCTTTCTCATCCTATATCTCGCACCTTGTGATTCCCATTCTTTGGACCAAGAAGCAGTACATGGATGATGTTGAGTTTATTGATTAAGATATTCAAACTGTAAAAGAAGATAGTCAGAACAATTATATTCAAAAACAAAGAGACACTTGTAAACCATTATTTAAAAAACTAAATGTTTTGCCCCTCCCATGCCAATACATACTAGAATTATTATTCTTCACCAAAAAAAAGTATCAACAAAATTATCAAAAATATGGATTACCACGATTATGACACAAGATCAAAAAACTCTCTAAGAATACTTCCCCACTCAACAAAACTGTACAGTGATGGTGTCAAGCGCATGGGAATAAAATTATATAACCATCTTCCGACTTTTATACAAGAAATCCAAGAAATAAATAAATTCAAACAGAATCCAGGAATATTTGGAATCAAAATTGTCTTAGTGCATGATAATGTATCAAAGCTGAATGTTGTTAAGTCAATTTTGTCACATCATGTAACAATTCTCTGTAAAGCTGTAACTGTCTTTTAACTTCTACAAACTTACAGATAGTGGGCCATAAATTGTTTATATGGAAAGTCTGGATAAAAACATCGGCCATCTGTACCATAAGGCTCTAGGTAAACTCTTGCGTTTGTCCTTACCAAAACTGTAGAATTCTGTAATTAGTATCTCTTCTGTGGGGAAAAACTAAAGTGAACGTCGAACTGAAAACGCCTGACAAGGCTAATTTCTTAGTGAACGGTGAAGAATTAAAGACTAAATTATTGAAGCGTACATTCCTTCTTTCTTGTTCACAAACTGGTAATAGTCGGAAAAGCAGATACCGAATTTGAAGAAGCGGAGATTTTGGAAGTCGTGCAATCTGTCTTCCCCGTTATGGGTGTTCACAGGTTTACGAAGAAATTTTCAGACTGCATACCTGTTTGTTCATCTTCGACTCTCAAAATTTAGCGGAAGCTGTGTTTATCCATGGAACTAGATGTCCTGTAGATCATTATGTGCCAACTTTCAGGCATTGCCTTAAGTGCTTTTGCCACAGAGACATCAGTAAACAATGTCAGTCCCAGAAGAGATTTGTCAAATGTAATGGGTCTCATCTTTTGAATTCTGCATCTCTCCTATTGCTATTTGTGCTCACTGTGGGAACACACATCCGCGGATCAGTCCTTCAGGGATGCGCTGAACATTGCCTGTATGCCAACTTGTCTGTCACTGGGTGGACAAAAGCGTTCCTGACTGCGCCAATCATTGCTGCTTGAACAAATTTCAGCACTCCAGATTTTCAAAACCCACAACCCACAAATTTTCCCGCCGCTGGCCGCCACAAGAAGGTCAACAGTGCAGAAATAGGGACGGAACTGGATATGTGGATGTGCATCAGTAGACAAACGCCTCTCACCGGTCTTACCGGCGGCGGCGGCACCAAGGTAACACAGTAATGCATAAGGGGCGTTCAAAAAGAACGAGCCGGAGGCATAATTACAGAAACCAGTAACTGTATGTTAGAAGTATTGACTCTGGCTGTTGAGACACTTGTCCCACTGTGACACAAGGCGGTGAATGGCTGTCTCATAAAATTCCTGGGGCTGCGATGTTAACCTGTTCCTTACGTACAGCTGGACGTCGTCGTCCGAGGTCAATCGTTTGCCCCTCAGAGCCTATTTAAGGGGACCAAAAATGGCGTAATCACAGGGAGAGATGTCCGGACTGTATGGACTGTGGCCGAGAACCCCTCATTTGAATTACTGCAGGAGTGCCGCGACTGTGTTGGCCGCATGAGGCTCTGCATTGATGTGGAGCAGAATGTGAGATTGCCTAGTCGTTTTGATTTGATCGCTTGGTTAAGGGTGTTCAAGGTTTGCGAGTAACGCTGGGCATTCACTGTTGTCCCGTGCTGCAGGAAGTGAATCAGAAGAGGGCCACCTTGGTCAAAGAAGAACATCAGCATAACCTTTCCTGCACGAATGCGAATGGCCATGGCTTTTTTTTATGGTAGTGACCCTGGATGCTCCCACTGGAGCCTTTGTCGTTTTTATTCTGGCTCAAAGAGATGACACCATGACTCAACTCCAGCCACCACTCGTACCAGGAACGCATTCCTTTCCCGAGCAAAGTGCTGCAGATGAACAAGACAGTGGGCCATTCGACATTCTTCCTGGTGTAGTTGAAGACTGTGGGGCAACTATTGGGCACACATTTTGCACATTTGCAATCGTTCCTTCATGATCGTGTGAACACTTCCGACGCTCAAGCTCAATCCAACCATGGGGGCTATGGCGTTCACTGCCACTCGGCGGTCCTGGGTAACGAGTGCATCCACCAGCTGGACGATGTTATCGATAATGCAGTGTGGTGCTCCAGACAGTGCATCATCGGCTAACGACACACGTCCTTCCCTGAAGCGCTTGTGCCACGCCTTGACCCTTGCAAGGGACATGCAGTGTTCGCTGTACTCTTGTGTCATTCGTCGACGAATGTCCGTTTCTCTTACTCCTTCCGCTGTCAGAAAACAAACAACACCTCTTTGCTCTTCTTTTGACGCCTCCACGTCACTGTTTGCAATGCAACTAGTAGCGTTAGATGATTGATGCATGCTGCTGCTCTAGCTCTCTACAGTCACGTGACGCGCATGTGTGCCCTCTAGCGACGGGCTGTGAACTTCCACGCTCTGGTCGGAACCACACCTCGTTACCGGTTTGCGCATTCCAGACTCCAGCTCGTTTCTTTTCGAAAGCCCCTTATACTTGTGTGGTCTCAGTAGTGCACACTGCTATACCTCACTCAACATTCAACAACACCTGTAAGCCATAATCCCTTTTAGCCTGTTGGTCACAGATTACCAGCGCCACAAGTACAAATCAACGACACCCTCTAGTTCGTGCTATGGATACTTCCCCGAGGCGTGGAAGATTGCCAGAATAATGCCAATACCAAAGCCGGGCAAGGATCTCTCACACCCTGACAGCTACAGACCCATAAGCTTACTGCCGACGCTGGGAAAGGTATTGGAAGGTGTTCTCCTGAAATGCATGCTGGACATCCTTGTGGCACACAACATCATGCGACCGGAGCAGTCTGGCTTCCAGGCGAAGCTATCGGCTCAGTTACAACTACTCCGCGTCACGGAATCTATCCAAGACAATTTCAACAAGAAAAAAAACATACCATTGAAGTCTTTCTCGATATAGAGAAGGCTTACGATAAAGTATGGCGACGCAACTTGATCGTCAAGCTCCGACGTACCACTCCCCTGCCGGACTGCTATTTAAAACGTCTCGACAATTTTCTGCAGGATCGTAGATTATATATCCGCATTAATGACATGAATTCAACAACATGGCCTGTCCTTGAAGGACTTCCACAAGGATCGGTCATATCTCCACGGCTGTTTAATTTATACATTAACGACCTCCCGACGGTGCCACATGTTACTGCCAGTTTCTATGCCGACGACACAGCGCTCCTGACTGCAGGAAACAGAATGGACCACCTCGTCACACGGATGCAGCGCCAACTACATTTAGCGGACCACTGGGCCCACAGCAACAAAATAACGGTAAATGCAGAGCAAACCAAAGTTATTGTCTTTACACGTCGGAGACACACTGTCAATGAATGCCTACGGATATAAGACCAGCCACTCTCCTGGGCAACAACTGCAAAATACCTTGGAGTGCATCTGGACGCCAAACTGCCGTATGGTAATCACATTATGGAGAAGAAGACACCTGGCCTTCAAATGCTCGGAGCTCTCCTGCCATTTCTGAAGAGCTCGTACCTCAGAGAACGCATGAAACTCCAGCTGTACCGCGCCATAGTCGAACCATCTATTTTCTATGGATCGACCTCATGGGGTATTACGTGTGCCACTAACTACAAGAAGTTACAGGTTATACAAAGCAGATGGCTACGATGGATCACTGGAGCCCAATGGTAGATCCGAAATCATGATACTCATCGAGCCTTAAAGCGAATCTTACCTCTCAGGCAAGGTCAAGGAGAAGGCACGAACCTTATTTCGGAAGTTGGACATGATACGCGATAGTACACCACAACTCACCACAGGAGGTACTGTAGAACCCTCACGCAACCATAAATATAACGTACCGAAGGCGATAGTATTTGAGCCCCCGTAAATGTTATCCCTACGTAATTCTACATAATTTACGGACATAAAATCCCTTAGCACTTCAACACACTGTTTTCAAACACACGCCAAAAGTAGCGAGTTACAGGACCCCTCTGTGTGCCCAAACTAAAGCTGATAGAAGAATAATTAAATAAAGCGAAAATTTTTACCCTTTCCATTAAAAATCAACGAAGTTGATCGCACTTCAGCACCACACACACACACACACACACACACACACACACACACAGAATAGTTCGTGCTAAGCTCATCGATATCATGATATATGTTTCTGACATAGTCATTCAGAATATGCGACAGAATACTGTTACGAACGATACTAATATTCGATAACTCTTAACAGGCATATTTCGTTCTTTTTCTGCCTAAATTATGAAGCCTATATTAGTATTTCAGTGGGATGCTAGATCAGCTAACTCCATCAGAGAGAGCTTGCAACGAGAGTTGTTCATTAGTAGCCTGACATAGGCCTCTTATGCGAAACATGGTTCAAGTGTCAGCAGACTGTTCGCTTTGAAAATTATTTCGTAACAACGGAGAGCCACCTCCACGGGAAGGGTGGTATTGCGATAATGGTAAAACATTCGCTGCCACATTAGCAATACGCACCCAATGTAAGAAACAACGATACAGAAGTAGGTGCTGTGCGGATACAACACGCTCACAAAACCTTTACGGTTGTATGAACTCCCAAGCATGCTCCAGATAAAAAATTAAAAAATAGGTCCCCAACTTATTTTATAATTGAAATAAATGATTGTAGCTCCGTCATGAGTTGCACTAAGAAGTATCTTTTTTATTTGTTGATGGTGACAAGTTGTCTCGGTGTATAAGGCTCTCTACCGCAGCAACGTGGAAGGCGACTGTAGACGATTAATAAGCTTGTTTCGGTCTCTGTTTATAATAGGTGGAGATGGTTCAAATGGCTCTGAGCACTATGGGACTTAACTTCTGAGGTCATCAGTCCCCTAGAACTTAGAACAACTTAAACCTAACTACCCTAAGGACTTCACACACATCCATGCCCGAGGCAGGATTATAACCTGCGACCGTTACGGTCGCGCGGTTCCAGACTGTAGCGCCTAGAACCGCTCGGCCACTACGGCCAGCAATAGGTGGAGAGCTGAATTCTGTTAAGTACCGTGGGGAGGAAATATGGCAGACAGAAATGGCAGAGCTTTGATGAATGTTAACTGGCGATAATAAGCTACTGATTGTCAACGATGGAGCTCCGACAATGTTATCTGTGGTGTTGTTCAAAGAGTGAGGACCCGTGTTAAGGTTGGTACCTCACGACGGAACCACAAGCTGAGAATAGCCGCTTTCAGATGCAGCCACGAATGAGAGACGTTGGGGAACGAGCAGCCTCAAGAGGCTTAGTACAACGCCGCTGTTGGAAGTCTACTTACGCCAGAACGCAGGGCCGTCAGCCCCACCACAGAATACACAGTATATAGAAGGGAAAGCAGACGGCGGCTCCTTTGATTTGAATGAAGTCAAGCGTTGCGCTCGCCGCCCTATTGAAACCGAGTAAAAGCGAAACTATAGCTGCTGACTACTAAGGCACCAAAATGACATTCTTAAGAAACGGAAGTAATCTAACCGGCGATATTATAACTTTTACGAAAGGAAACGCTATTGAAAGAAGTTGTTATAAATCTTTAGTTAAAACTTATCAAATGAGCTCCTAAATTCATTACTGTTCACATCTTCAAGCTGTGAACTGCCACTGCTTTTAGCTTCGGACGACAATGAAGCTACTTTGTTTTGTAAATATCGTTGTTTCTCTTGAGCAATTTTATTTTACTTCTTAAATTTTCTTTTCTGGGACTTCGAGCTGCCACTTCTTTTCCAACAGAAACATTTGTTAAAGGACATTCTGCAGGCGCTGGAGTGTTTGTATCAGTGCTGGAATTTTCATTCATGTTTTCAACCTGAAAATAACACATAGGTATTATTTACTTGTATGTCTGGATGAACAGTCATTAATGACTGTTGACAACCGTCTGAAATTAATTCGAAATAAATTGACTTGCGCGGATAGTCAAAGCTGTTTAGACAACCGCTCGCATTAAGCGAGAATTCCGCATTCGAGTCCCGGACTGGCAGACAGTCTATCTATAACTAACACAGCTGATCCCAAAATATTCACAGTCGGCTAATATATTTCGATTTAACGTAGGCATTGCTTTAAGTGAAGATAGTAGGCTGCATTAAAACTTAATTTCTAAAAGTGTTTTGGCATTCTAGGCTCATTCAATCAAATTATGTAATATAAATCATATTCGTTTAATAAGTGACAATTGATAAGTATTGGAAATAAATTTTTGTCAATCTCTTGCTAAATATGAGATGTGTTTCAGATTTGTGGCATGCCTTCAACTTCACCATTCTCTTCCAGCAGTAAGTACAACAATAAATCAGGATCTCGAATTTGAGAAACATACGTTTAATTCCACAAGCTGTTCACGACTGAGCTGCAGGCTACTTACACATGGCAGCGCGCTCATATAGAAAGATTGTAACTTCTGTTTTCTCCATACTGAAGTGGGATGTGCTTGTTCTTCCAACTTTACAAACGGTTTCGATAGCTTAACCACATTTAGTACACAGCAGTGTATCACCTAAAATGAACCACAGTAGCCAGCGACCACATTTTTCACAGCAAACCTTACACATTTTATGTTGCAGAACACTAGGAAATTGAGTATGACAGCAATTGTGACTAATATCGAAAATGTAGGTACCTCATCATCGGGCTGTGATATGAAACTATAAGATATGAAAGAAATCAATTTTGTGCTCCAATTAGGTTCTTCAGAATCGAAAGAGGGGTGTTATATAAAGTAATTTAGGAAACGCACAAATGCGAAACAAATCTTGGTAATCATTTTTGGAAACAGTGATAAATAGAGTATTATATTTTAACTAAAGTTCAGTCTTGAACATAACACTTATGTCTCAATAACATAGGTGACCGGCTTCCTTCAAGGAAGCCATGGTTCTGAAGATGGTCATATAAATATAACCGAAACCGGTCACCTATGTTATTGAGACATAAGTGTTATGATCAAGACTGAACTTTAATTAAAATAAAAAAATTGAAACAAATCGTTTTTAATTTTTTTGAAGGAATAGGAGAACCCCTACCGAAAAACTAACTCCAGGAGTTGATTTAACTTTGCTTCATTTACATTCAGGATTTATTACGGTTTAGTGATGTTTAACTGTTCACTACAAGAAAATCGGAAAACTCATATTTTAGTGTACTGTTACCAGTGGCTCGTTAACTTTCCCGTGTGGCCTTTTCTCTTACCACTTCTCACTGTATGTTTCTAGCTTTAACAGTTCGTCAAATAACTGATTACTTGTGGATAATCCCAACAGCTAAAATGCACAACTAATAAAATAAACAAAACATATCCGTGCGCGTTTGGCTTTTTACTCTATTTCAGCATGATAGATTTCTCGCATGCACATTAAATGTTGGTGCATAGACTGCAACCGAGTTTCCACTGTTTATACTCTCTATTCTTTGACCCAGTTCATTGAAAGGTCGTTCTGACAGCAGCATCATACAATTCAGATCCAGGAGCGGACTTGGGTCATTAGTCAGAACAGTGTACTGGAATTTACAATTAAATATAAAGTGAGATCTGACTGTCATTCTGCAGGGTTTAAAACAGCTGTGACGTTACAGTGTTATTCAAGAACAGTTCATCATTGAGTTCTGCGATTATATCAATTACTGTATGTCGTCCCTCATGAGGATATGGATACCTTCCAAGTTAAGTATCCTGCAGTAAAGTATTTTACTGAAACTAATCTAATCTTCATTATATGCTGTAGCATCTGCTCGGCGTCCTTCAGAAGTTGAACCTATTGAACTGTGGCTTGCTATGGCTTGCTATGAAGTATAAAAATGACGACGAATATGTTCTCACGTGTGTTCAAGTGTGTTTCCTCACCTGTCATATACAGGGTGTCCCAGGAGCTATGATCAGTATTTAGGGGTTTGACAGAAACGACCTTTTGAAGCAAAAATGCCCAGTGAACGTGCGCTCTAAATCCCATACCGCAAGAGCTATGAGTACTATTTCATCTTAGATGCAATGAAACACATCTCTTCCACTGCAAGCTCATTGCTTTCCATGTTTTGGGAGGATGTAATAAGAACCAGAACAAGAAAAAAATTAATCGGCTCTAAAGTACACAATTTAAGAGCTATGAACACTTGTTCAGTGAAAGAGGTATATTTCACAGTATCGAAAATGAATAAATGTTCATAGCTCTTAAGATATGCGCTTTAGATGCCGTGTTCACTAGACAATTTTTTCTTGTTTTGATCCAAAAAACCACCTCTCAAAATTTGGAAAGCAAAGAGGCTGCGGTGGAAGACATTTGGCTCACAGTATCGAAGATGAAGAAGTGCTCCACGTTTATTGGACTTTTTTGCTTCGAATGATCGTTTCTGTCATATCCTTGAACACTGACCATTCCTCCTGAGACATCCTGTATAAACATGGCGATGAGTAAGTTTGATTAGACTTCCGCCCTCGTCTGCCAGTGTGAACACGCTTGTTGTAGCGCTAGATGTATTTAATCATGTCGCAGACCCCACGTAAACTATCACTACACGAAGTTGTTCAATTTCAGCCGCAGCAGATTGAATTGTTGCTGCTCAGTTTTCAACGGATGATGAACTTAACTGCACCACGGCCAGTTGCTGTACCAAAGTTTCGCCAGTTTAACTGCGAGGAAGAAGACTGGTCAGAATATCGCACTCAACTGGAAATCCACTTCTCTGCCTACAGCATTAAAGGCATGGCGCGCATTGCAATTTTTCTGTCCACTGTCGGAGCCGATGGCTATTGTCTACGTCTTAAATTGTTTTCCAACTCTCTCCCGGAAGATATTGAATAAGAAGAATTCCTTAGGAAATTCGAAGATCCTTAAGACGCATAGATTCATGTCGCAGTGGTGAGATTTAATTTTTTTGTCTTAAGAAGCACTCTGATGAGCAATTAAATCAGTGGATTGCTGAACTTAAAAGGCTAACAAAACAATGCAGGCTCAAGTGCTCGTCAGATGCACGCGTACTAGCTGCTATCCTAAAGTTGCCAGGCCCGGACTTGAAAACATTGGTGTCAATTATAGTGGCTAAACGTATTGTAGACACAACTGAAGTTGATTTTGAGTCTCCTTCGTTCATAGTTCACAAGGCACTTAGTCTACACTTGATGTTAAAGTGAGTAGAAACAGGGATCATTTTAAAGGTAAAGGTGAAACCTTCGAGTCTTGTTGTACACGAGGCGTACTACAGAATAATGTGCGGAAGTCTTGTCCAGAGTGTTTTCCTACTCATGATAGGAAAGCATGTCCTTCTTGTGAAGCAAAGTGCTTCAATGTGCTAAGCAAGGTCACATCTAGACCATCTGTTTACAATGCCGCCAGACATGAAGCCAGTCTAACGTGAAGCCACAGAGTGGCTGTCAGCAAGTTTGTGTTGGCACAGCCAAGTCAGTACGGCTGGCACAAACTCTTGCTTTTCCGCTTCACGGAAACCTTCTTCTGTGGTCCAGAGGAGAAGAACAAACAGGTTATGCAATTCAGGAAGGTCCACAAGGCAAATAATTTTCAATTAGAACCAGGTGGGTCTTTTTCCCTCATTAATAAAGGCATCTATGATATGATGGGTAGCCCATAGCTCCAAAAACCTACTTCTATTTTGTCTGTTTACGACAGAAACAAAATGCCACTACGAGTACTTGGCGTGCGCAGTTTGCCGGGGATTATCCTCTAGAAACAGTACGAACATTTTTGGCTTAGACTTGTTTGATTTGTTCGAGCTGTGCATAAAGGACAATGTGTTAAAATCAGTCTTTCAGTGACCCATAGGCATGTTCCTGATTGTGCCAGAAGTACAGTAAACTTTCTGAACCAGTGTTAGGAAGTGCTAAACATTTTGAGGCGCACGTTATTGTTAAAGACAAAAAGCAATCTCGATTTTTTCATGTTAGGCCAGTCTCTCATGTTATACTTGAACAGGTTGCAAAAGAACAGCTATGATGAAATGACAGTAGCGCAAAAAAAAAATTTCTGCAAGCCATTTGGCAGAGCCCCTGGTAATACCTAAAAAGGCATCAGGAGGTTTATATATGTAGACTGATTTCAGAGCCACGATAAAACCACAAACTGTCATGGATTTTTCTCCTCTCCCAAGACCGGAGGAACTATTGGACAGATAGGGAATAGGCAGATTCTTTTTGAAGACTGATTTACGTTAGGCACATTTACAGTTGTAGCTGGACGAGCAATCTAAGCAATGTTTTGTGATCAACATTCACCTGGGATTGTTCCAGTTTCAAAGACTACCATTCAGAAGTGTTGCAGCTCCTGCTATTTGTCAAAATTTCCTGGAACAATTAACAGCTTAGCTTCTCTCGTTGTAATTGCAATAATCTGCTCAGATTTTTTTTCTTTAATTGAATTGTTATGTTGTTCACCAATTGCATCTTCTAAACTTTACACGTTAGTTAAGGCCATAGGAGAATGGTCTTTTGCGACTTTACTTCTGACCAAACAGCGATTCTGGCAGCTAGACTACGAGATCTTTCTTAATTCTGCCTTTTGAGTTCCTATGGCGATACTTCCACAGAAAATTTCATCCCGTAACACAGATTTATTAAGAAGTCGGATTCACATTTTCTTCGATTTAGCTTAAAAATTCTTTCATAATGAAATATTTTCCTAAAAATTTCCTTCCCCTCCTTAAACTGCTTAGGGGTTGAATTTCCAAATACATTAGAACACTATTTTTTTAATTTCTAACTGAGAAGTCAAATACTAGTTTTCATAGACGTAGCCTTTCTCTGCCCGGGGACTGGGTGTTTGTGTTGTCCTCATCATTTCATCATCATCTTCATCATCATCATTCGTGACAGTGGGTAGATTGGATTGTGTAAAAAAAGTTAAACTGTGTGTAAAAATTGGGACTTTGTATGGGCGCTGATGACCGCGTAATTGAGCACCCCACAAACCAAACATCATCATTATCATCATCATCATAGACATAGATTTAAAAAAGCTTTATTAGGATTTTAGTAATGATTTATTTTCTAAAAAAGCTGTTACCCACTATTGTTCCCCTTAGTGGTTGAATTGCCAAAAATGCTGAAGCACCTACTTTAATTTCAGCCAGAGAATATAAATACCAATTTTTGTAGCTCTACCTTCAAAATCGTCTTATTAGCAACACATTTTCAAGAAACCTTTCATCCCCTGCTTTCCATCCACGCAATGGAATTTCGATAAATCCTTTATTAAACGACGCATACAGTATGAAATCAACACCCTCTGCAAATTTCAAGTTTCATCCTTACTGGTTTGGTCTGGGTGATGATGAGTCAGTGAACGAGTTAGTCAGTCGGGACACTGTCTTTTATACAGGGTGAATTACCTTCAGCTTACACAGCAAATGTTGCGGAAATGCAAAAGTAACACTGATAAGTGGTTTTCACAGAATGGATTGGTAGTCAGTAGCTCGTACTGTTAGCCAATCAATAGACTGTAATAATGCGTAGAAAGTTCATTTTTTATGCAAATGTACACCTTTTTAAATGAAACAATGCCTATTGACAGTAACAAACAAAGTAGGGTAAATTAGAATGTCAGTGGTGATCGTTGTAGAATATTAGTGGGAGTCGTTTACAAAATGTCGCATTTTGAAAAGTTTCCACACCGACACCTGTTTGCGCCATCCAACTTGCGTAGCTGCTAGGTAATATGGTGTTATGTTTGCTTACAGTGTGCTTGTGCGATACTTGAGTGCAGTGTGACTTGCTAGTCAGTTAGTGTGCGATAGTCGACGCAGTAGGTCGTGAGTGGACGATGGGATTTATCAACGCAGACAAAACCAACATGCTCGTGGTATATGGGGAATGTAGGAGAAATGGAGTTCGTTCTTGTACAGTGTATGCGGCAAGATATTCCAATAAACGTCAACTATCTCGGCAATTATTTATCAACCTCTTCAACCAGTCAGTGAAATTGGTTGTGCAACACCCAGACAACGTAACGGAAGGAAACAAGTGAGGCAGAAGAGGAGGAATTTAATGTTCTTGCTGCTGTTGCAGTTGATCTGCACGTTAGCTCCCCCGCAATGAGAATCATGTTAACGTTTCTGTACATGGGCAGGATCTCCAGATGTATCACGTACCTTGTTTAGTGATGTAGCCACAGTTACCAATCGTAGCCAGGTAAACCACCTAAACATGCACTATTGGGCTGTTGAGAATCACCAATGGTTTTGTCAGGTGGAACGTCGGCGCCCCTGAATTGTCAACGAGTGTGGGATAGTGAACAATCAGATGATAGACCCGTTTTTCCTAGATGGAACACTGAACGCGCACAAGTATGGCAGCCTTCTAAAGTTCCATCTTCCACGGATGCTAGAAGAGATTCCTCTGCAGACCTGTGATACCAACATGATGGTAGTCCAACGTGCTACAGCATGTCTTCACGAATTGTTTCCAAATCGTTGGGCTGGACGGAGATGACCTGTACCTTAGCCGGCCCATTCACCTGATTTGACGTCTGTAGCCTTTTTTTATGCCGAGGAAGCTGAAAGATGCTGTGTATAAGGACACACCAACTACACCCGATGATATACAATGACGTATTACTGCAGCCTGTCCGCCCCGACAGCTGAGTGGAACGAGCCGCGTGGTACCAGGTGGTGAACGGGAAGTTTGTAACACGACAAAGACTACACGCTATTGGGATGACGGATTCCCCCCTTTGTCCACGTTGCCATCTCGTGGATACTGACGGATACCGTTTAACATGCGGATCGGCGTTAGAGGTATGGCTGCTAGTGCAGAAGATCCTCGCCTGCTACCTACGAATCGCGCCTCGCACAAGTGAGCCATTGCTCCTCCTTTGTCCAGACGAATACTTATTTCCCACCTGCGAAGACTCACGCTCTCACATGGTTTAAAGGATTGTCCATATACCCCTTTCGAGATGATGAGAAGATGGTGCTTGATTACTGGCAATTTCACCAGGACAGTCATAGCACACTTGAGTGTACACCCCAATACCGACAACTATTTGCGAACTATTTGTGGTGTCTTCGATAACCCCCCTCACAGTTGGGGAACACCGGACAGAGCATGACCGCCTTCATGGGGCTCCACACGCTGCGAAATGTTGTACCAATTGGGAACATGGAATCTGTACGCAGATGGGCCATGCACATGGAATGGCGTGCGGGATTTGGTTACATTTTTCTTTCTTTATTAACTATCATCACACTATTAGTTTCAAATTCTATTTCATAATTTAGAAGGAACTCTTGTTCTGTTGTTGTTACGGATGTACATTCAATTTTGTTTGTCGTAACTGAAAGACGCCTTTTTCCATACAGAGAAAATAATTTACAATTAAAAAAAAGTTGGTAGAAAAATATTGTCAGCGTAAAAAAAATAAGAAAAAGTGGTCAGCGTGACGGATTATCGTCCTACGGGCCCGGGTTCGATTCCTGGCTGGGTCGGAGATTTTCTCCACTCAGGGACTGGGTGTTGTGTTGTCCTCATCTTCATTTCATCCCCGTCCGGCGCGCGGGACGCCCAATGTGGCGTCGAATGTAACAAGACCTGCACCAAGGCGGTCGGACCTGCCCCGCAAGGGGCCTCCCGGCCAATGACACCAAACGCCAATTTCCATTTTTCCACTGCAGCCTGCTCGGACATCGCTGAAATGCTCGCACGTGTGCAGCAGTCGTTCCATACTAGATTGGAAGCGTGTACTGTCGCTGCCGGTGGTCATTCTTAACACAAACTGTGATGATCAGTTGTCTCGTTACTGGTCAGAATCCACATAGCCAATGCACGCACTTGTATTGCTTTTTAATGTGTGCTACCACTTGTATTGTACAAAATATGAGCCGGCCGTTGTGGCCGAGCGGTTATAGGTGCTTCAGCCCGGAAACGCGCTGCTGCTACGATCGCAGGTTCGAACTCTGCCTCGGGCATGGAAGTGTGTGATGTCCTTAGGTTAGTTAGGTTTAAGTAGTTCTAAGTCTAGGGGGCTGATGACCTCAGATGTTAAGTCCCACGGTGCTCAGAGCCATTTGAACCATTTTTGAACAAAATACGATATCTTGTAAACGACTCCTGCAACAAACACCACTAACATTCTAATTTATCCTACTTCAGTTTGTTAATGTCAGTAGACATTGTTCGATTTAAGAACTGTATTTTTCCACAAACAGTACACTTCCTACGTGTTATTACAATCTGTTTATTGGCTAACAGTACTCGCCCCTGCTAACCCATTCTGTGAAACCCGCACATCAACAGCACCTCCCACTTCCACAATATTTGCGGTGCAAGTTTTAGGTGCTTCACCCTGTGTTCAAGTGTTCAAGTTCTCACACAGGCTGCCTTACAAAGTAAAACAGAGAAAAGTTCTTTTTCTTCCACGAGGAACTTGAATGTTTAGGACATGCCTTAAACGCACGGTTTTTTTTCGAAGCTCATTCGCACTTGTTTGCTGGCACCCTGTAATGCCAAAGCGTTACAGGCCATTATGGGGAAATTAACCCATTACACAACGTTTCTTGCTAACGCATTGCAAATGGCTGTTTCGCTGAAGCGGTTGTGCTGGAAAGGTATTCCCTTTGCGTGGTCCCAAGAATGTCAGGGCACATTTCAGCAGTTAAAGGACGCTTTGTTACGTCTTCGTTATCTGATTCATTATGATCCAGCGAAGCCTGTTGCGTTAGCTGTGGATGCAGCATCTTATAGGATTGGAGCTGTGTTCTGCCACAGAATTGGTTCCTCTGACAGACGCGTTGATTTGCCTTGGAAACTCTCAAAGCGCAGTACTGTTATAGTCACCTTGAGAAAGAGACGCTCGCCGTTGTATATGCTGTCACCAAGTTCCACCAATATTGGTACCGTCGGAAGTTCTATTTGATTACGGATCATTGGCCTTTAACGGCTTTGTTCAATCCTTCCAAGCCTGTCCCAGCATGGACAGCGCAAAAATTGCAACGCTGGGCTCTGCTATTGTCTAATTATCAATACGAGTTGTTGTATAGAGCTGCTGCAGAACATACAGATACTGACTTGTCTCGGTTATTGGCCGGTACCGACAAAGCATGTGATTCGTCTGAGTAATCATGTTATCAAATTGACACTCAAGATATTGAAATTTATCAAAATTTTCCTCTTGACTTTCGGTGTATTGGTTGAGCAACTGCTTCTGGCCCAGCTCTTGCGTAGTTTTGCAATATGAGCACCATGGATGGCCATGTAGTTTGAAAAACACTCTCCTACCCAGTAGCGAGTCGCCAATTTCCGTATCGTTATAGCTATCCGCACGGTCAGGTGTTTTGCTTTTACATACAGAGGGAAGTTCCGTCTGTGTTGCACAAAGGTTACATAAAGCAACTGGCCCTGTATCATTGTACTTGGCAAGATATAGACGCCCAGTTTCAGCAAATTACCTCTCGTTGTAATGAGAGTCTAGAACATTAATCCGCTACACCACAACGCTTTTTTCAGTGGCCGCATCTGCCCGAACCGTGGGAACGCATACGAAATGATTTCGGGAGTCCATTCTGAAACTTGCGATGGTTGTTGGTTGTAGACGCATACACTAAATTTCATGTTGTGGTCCCCATGACATCCACAACTACTGCCAGTACGGTATCGGTATTGTCTTCTATTTTTTATCTCGAAGGCCTTCTTGAGCTCCTTGTCTCAGACAACAGACCACTGTTCATGTCAGCCGATTTTCAACGGTCTCTTGCAGACAATGGCATGCACCATGTAACTTCTGCTCCTTTTCACCTTCAGCCGATCGGTGAAACTGAATGGTTCGTTTGAAGGTTCAAAAGTCACATGGAGGAGCTGCTTTCCTTCCACACACGGAAATCAGCCTTAAGGACTTGTCTTTCCTCCTAACGCTCCTTGCCACATGGTGGGAAGTCACCGGCAGACTTACTACACGGCCGTCGTCACCGTATCCTGTTGCATCTTCTGCACTCGCTACGGAAACATTTGGCTGCGCCGGGCCACAGTTGCAACCGCAGGACGATTTTCCTTCAGAGTTTGTGGCAAGAAACAGCACTGGTAGCACAGTGCCATCATAAAAGTTCCGGATCGTAAGTCGTAGGTCGCTCAAGGTTCCTCTGTGCTGGAGCGCACTGGTATCAATAATTCTTCTGCAGAATTTTTGTCTCTAGACTGAGGACGCCGCTGGGGTCCGCAACAGTAGTCAGCTCCATCTCTTCGCCCGGCGCGGTCGGCATCGTACAGCACGGTGCCAACAGAGACTGACTTCTCGTTACAGTTGCAGACGCCGCCACCGATCCTACAGCCAGAGCCCTTGTCCGTGGAACTATCATCTCCGGACAGCCACCACGACACCTCGGAGTTTCGCCTGCTGTACTCCCGACCACAGCTTCTGCGTCCCTGGATGCAGATGTGAACCGTGAGACCGGTTTTTCAGCCGGTGTTCCCGGTCACTCACAAGGTGGATACCAGGGTGTGGACAGGAAGAGGCCTCCCCTCCTCCCCCCCCCCCCCTCCCCAACAGCCATCGTCACGTTGTGATGTCGTTCGAAAAGTGAGATCCCATACCTCACAATGGCCGGCCGGAGTGGCAGAGCGGTTCTAGGCGCTTCAGTATGAAACCGCGCAACCGCTACGGTCGCAGGTTCGAATCCTGCCTCAGGCATGGATGTGTGTGATGTCCTTAGGTTAGTTAGGTTTAAGTAGTTCTAAGTTCTAGGCGACTGATGACCCCAGATGTTAAGTCCCATAGTGCTCAGAGCCATTTGAACCATTTTGAACCCCACAATGGAACAACAAGCCAAGAACGTCCGCTGCCAGATGCAGCCACAAATGAGGGACACACCCTCAAGAGGTTCCGTACGCCGCAGCTGTTGGAAGTCTACTTACGTCAGAACGCAGCAACGCTAGCCCCACTCTTTGACAGCCCACTCTCATAGCATCATCATCGTCCTTTCAGGTCCAGGTTGTGTTGTTAGTCAAAACAGTGTACTGAAGTTCATACTTAAATGCAAAGTGGTATTTGACTGTTATTCAACGCAAGGTCTAAAACGGTTGCGACGTTACAGTATTATTCAAGTAAACAGCAGTTTATCATTGTGATGTGCGGTTATATGTTACGAGGTGTGTGAGAAAAGTACTGAGACTAACAACACTGAGAGCGATCTGGCCACGATGTGTCGTTCTATTTGTGCAGGCAGGTGTGTTCACCCCTTACAGATGCTCACTCCGAGTTTCAGCTCTTTAAAACCAGCACGTGATTTTTGAGAGTGCCGTCAGTGAAGTTGTGTTTTTATTGTGTGTCATGAAAATGGAACAGCGAAATTTAGAGCAACGTTATGCCATCAAGTTTTATATTAAACCTGGGGAATCTGTAAGCGTGATCTTTGAAAAACTGAAACACGCCTATGGGGAACGTTCATTATCAAGAGCACAAGTTTTTCGCTGGCACAAATCATTTCTCAAAGGCAGAGCACCAGTTGAAAAATGGTTCAAATGGCTCTGAGCACTATGGGACTTAACTTCTGAGGTCATCAGTCCCCTAGGACTTACAACTACTTAAACCTAACTAAACTAAGGTTTCTCTGCCTCGTGATGACTGGGTGTTGTGTGATGTCCTTAGGTTAATTATGTTTAAGTAGTTCTAAGTTCTAGGGGACTGATGACCATAGATGTTAAGTCCCATAGTGCTCAGAGCCATTTGAACCATTTAACCTAAGGACATCACACACATCCATGCCCGAGGCAGGATTCGAAACTGCGACCGTAGTGCTCGCGCGGTTGCAGACTGTAGCGCCTAGAACCGCTCGGCCACCACGACCGGCGAACCAGTTGAAGATGAACCTCGCTCAGGGAAACATTCCGCTTAAAAACCGACGAAAACGGTGAAAGTGAGCTTGTTCTTGTGTGATCAGACTGACGTTTTACAAAGATGTCTTTTAAAGGCACAGGAAAAGGGTGAATCGAGTGAGACCGGTCATTGAAGGATAGTGCATGCTGCACAGGACAACGCCCCACGTCACACGGCCTCAAAATGCTTTCCCGTTGTTTCACTGTCCCCTATTTACCTAATATGAGTCCTCGTGACTTTTTTCTTCTTCTAAAATTGAAAGATGTCTTAAAAGATATGGGGAACATTCAAAAGAAAGTGACTGACATGTTAAAGATACTAACTACATTAAGAAAGGTTATTAAAAAGTTCAGAAGCATGTGCATCATGTCTGAGATTAATACCTCTGATAACAAAATCAAAACAATTTGGAATATTAGTACAAGGAAGACAGAGCAACCAAGAGTACAGGATGACGGCATCGCCATCAAAGCGAATGGAAACTTGATAAACAACAAGCCAGAAGTCGAAAACATTTTGAATAATCATTTTCTAAACGTTGTAGAGAAAATAGGATATAAATGTTCATTACAAGAAGCAAGGCAGTTAATGGAAGAGGACTTACCATTTGATACAATCGAAATTCCACCAACCTCTCCATCTGAAATTGGGAAGATAATAAACTCTCTCAAGAATAAAAGCTCACATGGAACTGATGGCATTTCCAGCAGGATAATAAAAGCTTGTTCCCAAGAAATAAGTGGGATTCTTAGCCACATATGTAATAGCTCTCTGAAGCAGGGTATTTTCCCAGATAGACTGAAGTATGCCATTGTTGAACCACTGCATAAAAAAGGGGATACGTCTGTTGTCACCAACTACCGCCCAATCTCTCTTCTGACTGCCTTATCCTAAATTTTTAAAAAAAGTAATGTATTGTAGAGTAGCTTCACACCTTTGTAAAAATAAAGTTTTAACAAAATTTCAGTTTGGTTTCCAAAAGGGTTTTTCAACGGAAAATGCTATATATACATTCACTAATGAAATATTAAATGCTCTGAGTAACCGGAAGTCACCTGTTGGGATTTTTTGTGATCTATCAAAGGCTTTTGATTGTGTAAATCATGGAATACTTTATATAAGCTCAAGTACTGTGGTATGAATGGGACAGTGCTCCAATGGTTTAAATCATACCTAACTGGAAGAGTTCAGAAAGTTGAAATAAGCAGTTCACATAATATGCAAAAAAACTGGTCATTTCTCAAACTGGGGAACAATCAAGAATGGGGTGCCGCAAGGTTTGGTCTTGGGTCCTCTGCTGTTCTTAATATATATCAATGACTTGCCATTCTACACTCCTGGAAATTGAAATAAGAACACCGTGAATTCATTGTCCCAGGAAGGGGAAATTTTATTGACACATTCCTGGGGTCAGATACATCACATGATCACACTGACAGAACCACAGGCACATAGACACAGGCAACAGAGCATGCACAATGTCGGCACTAGTACAGTGTATATCCACCTTTCGCAGCAATGCAGGCTGCTATTCTCCCATGGAGACGATCGCAGAGATGCTGGATGTAGTCCTGTGGAACGGCTTGCCATGCCATTTCAACCTGGCGCCTCAGTTGGACCAGCGTTCGTGCTGGACGTGCATAGCGCGTGAGACGACGCTTCATCCAGTCCCAAACATGCTCAATGGAGGACAGATCCGGAGATCTTGCTGGCCAGGGTAGTTGACTTACACCTTCTAGAGCACGTTGGGTGGCACGGGATACATGCGGACGTGCATTGTCCTGTTGGAACAGCAAGTTCCCTTGCCGGTCTAGGAATGGTAGAACGATGGGTTCGATGACGGTTTGGATGTACCGTGCACTATTCAGTGTCCCCTCGACGATCACCAGAGGTGTACGGCCAGTGTAGGAGATCGCTCCCCACACCATGATGCCGGGTGTTGGCCCTGTGTGTCTCGGTCGTATGCAGTCCTGACTGTTGCGCTCACCTGCACGGCGCCAAACACGCGTACGACCATCATTGGCACCAAGGCAGAAGCGACTCTCATCGCTGAAGACGACACGCCTCCATTCGTCCCTCCATTCACGCCTGTCGCGACACCACTGGAGGCGGGCTGCACGATGTTGGGGCGTGAGCGGAAGACGGCCTAACGGTGTGCGGGACCGTAGCCCAGCTTCATGGAGACGGTTGCGAATGGTCCTCGCCGATACCCCAGGAGCAACAGTGTCCCTAATTTGCTGGGAAGTGGCGGTGCGGTCCCCTACGTCACTGCGTAGGATCCTACAGTCTTGGCGTGCATCCGTGCGTCGCTGCGGTCAGGTCCCAGGTCGACGGGCACGTGCACCTTCCGCCGACCACTGGCGACAACATCGATGTACTGTGGAGACCTCACGCCCCACGCGTTGAGGAATTCGGCGGTACGTCCACCCGGCCTCCCGCATGCCCACTATACGCCATCGCTCAAAGTCCGTCAACTGCACATACGGTTCATGTCCACGCTGTCGCGGCATGCTACCAGTGTTAAAGACTGCGATGGAGCTCCGTATGCCACGGCAAACTGGCTGACACTGACGGCGGCGGTGCACAAATGCTGCGCAGCTAGCGCCATTCGACGGCCAACACCGCGGTTCCTGGTGTGTCCGCTGTGCCGTGCGTGTGATCATTGCTTGTACAGCCCTCTCGCAGTGTCCGGAGCAAGTATGGTGGGTCTGACACACCGGTGTCAATGTGTTCTTTTTTCCATTTCCAGAAGTGTATATTCACGAAGATACAAAGCTGGTACTGTTTGCCGATGATATAAGTATAGCTATCACACCCATCAGACAAGAATTAACTGATGAAATTGTAAACAATGATTTTCAGAAAATCATTATGTGGATTTCTGCAAATGGGCTCCCATTAAACTTTGACAAAACACAGTATATACAATTCCACACAGTAAATGGAATGACACCATTGATAAATGTAGACTTCGATCAGAAATCGGTAGCTAAGGTAGAAAATTCAAAATTTCTAGGTGTATGCATTGATGAGGGGTTCAACTGGAAAAAACACACTGAGGATCTGCTGAAACGTTTGAGTTCAGCTACTTATGCTATTAGGGCCATTGCAAATTTTGGCGATATACATCTGAGTAAATTAGCTTACCATGCCTATTTTCATTTTCTGCTTTCCTATGGCATCATATTCTGGGGTAACTCATCATTGAGTAAAAGAGTGTTCATTCACAAAAGCGTGTAATCAGAATAATTGCTGGAGCTCATCCAAGATCATCCTCAGACACTTATTTAAAGAGCTAGAGATATTCACTGTAGCCTCACAATATATATATATATATATATTTCTGCAAATGGGCTCCCATTAAACTTTGACAAAACACAGTATATACAATTCCACACAGTAAATGGAATGACACCATTGATAAATGTAGACTTCGATCAGAAATCGGTAGCTAAGGTAGAAAATTCAAAATTTCTAGGTGTATGCATTGATGAGGGGTTCAACTGGAAAAAACACACTGAGGATCTGCTGAAACGTTTGAGTTCAGCTACTTATGCTATTAGGGCCATTGCAAATTTTGGCGATATACATCTGAGTAAATTAGCTTACCATGCCTATTTTCATTTTCTGCTTTCCTATGGCATCATATTCTGGGGTAACTCATCATTGAGTAAAAGAGTGTTCATTCACAAAAGCGTGTAATCAGAATAATTGCTGGAGCTCATCCAAGATCATCCTCAGACACTTACTTAAAGAGCTAGAGATATTCACTGTAGCCTCACAATATATATTCAATTATGAAATTTGTTATTACCAATCAGAACGAATTCAAAAGTAATAGCAGTGTACATGGCTACAACACTAGGAGAAAGGATGATCTTCACTACTCAAGGTTCAATCTAACTTTGGCTCAAATGGGGGTAAATTATGCTGCCACAAAGTCTTTGGTCACTTACCTAATAGCATCAAAAGTCTGACAGATAACCATATAGCATTTAAAAGGAAATTAAAAGAGTTTCTTAATGCCAACTCCTTCTACTCATTAGATGAATTTTTGGATATAATAAGTGGGTAATTTCGCCAAGCCCCACAAAAAAAAAAAAAAAAAAAGTGTCATGTAATATTTTGTGTAATGTAATATCTTGTATAGACACCTTTTATTAACCTGACACGTTCCACATCATTACGAAGCGTCGTATTTACGATCTATGGAACAAGTACTAATCTAATCTAATCTAATCTAATCTAATCAGCGATGCAACCAAGACTGGGAACAAGGAATCAACCGGTGTGTAGAAGCCGAAGGGAATTACTTTGAAGGTGATAATATTGTTCTTTGACAAAAAATAAAAAGTTTTGTCGATAAAAAACCAGTCCCACTACTTTACACACATACCTCGTATACATCGTGCCTCGTGTGGACCTGGATGACCGCTGAGTTAAGTATCCTGTATTAAAGTGTTTTACTGAAATTGATCTAATCTTCACTATATGAGGCATCTAGTCTACCTCCTCCAGACGCTGATTCCACTGAACTGTTGTCTAGACCTGTTGGACACATTAACGTATATTCACCTTTCAGCACAGGTTCTGCAACAGATGTAACACTTCGTTTTCCCTCTTTTACTGGACTTTCTAATTGGCACTTTAAAACGGAGTCCGCAGGATCCGACCACTTCACAGCAGAGTTCCACATTAATATAAATGTTGATACAACACCAATATCTTACGTTAAACGTAAGTGGAAAATCGTGGATCCCACCAGAAAGAGATAAAAGGGCGCAGTTCGACAGACATTCGAAAACATGCGGCGTGGTTTATGGGAAGAAGACGTGTAGCAAGCTTTAATCAGTGCTGTGGAATTCGCAGTGGACGTTAGCATTTCTAAGAAAAAAGAAGTTTACTGTTATGCAGCAACGTTCCACTTCTTGATGGATTCCAAATACTCTCGATAAGTTGGAAAATGCAGAATTCGTTTGAAAAATCTTTCGCCAAAATTCTACTTTGGATATTTTCTTTGAAGTGCGAAAAGTAAGGGTGCCCGTTAAAATTTTTTTGAAAAAACCGAGTAATTTGATTGAATTTTCTCTTCATTCAATAAAGCAACCGGTATGATCAGTATTTGGTATAATACAAAGGCTTTTAGAAACAGTCAAGTCTTTCACCTCTTCCCGTTTCATCACCTCGTTAGAGAATTTTACCGGCATGCTTCTGCTCCTATGGTGCCTTTCCTAAATCGTCCATCAAATGACGATGACCGATATTATATCCTAGTTAGTCCTTTTTTGAAAGAAAAACTCTATGAAGCTTCAACTTCATCGAGTGACAGCTCTCCTGGTATTGAATTTACTCATTATCTACGTTTGTAGCCTACCCATTGAAGCCGAAGTTTTGTTCCTTTACATTTTTAATCGGTACTGGAGGCAACAGGACCTCATGGCAGCTTGAACGACACAAGTCATTATTCCAATTCTGAAAAGAGGGGAAGATCCAATTACAGCCTCTAATTTCCGACCCGTTGCGTTGTCGTCATGTGTTGCAAGAGCTTTGGAATGAGTGGTAAAACGGAGACTGCACTGGTATGGGTATCATGTATCCATTTCAAACGAAAAACCGCTTTTTTTGACGTTAAGGGAGCTTATGATAACATGGGCATACCGATTTTCTGATTTCCTTCAAGGATGGTATATGCTATCATTAGTCTGGTCGCTCAAAGAACAATCTGTGTTAGATTCAAAGGCAACTCGCTCGGACCTTTTCTTGTCTCCCGGGACTTGACACAGAGTGCAATTTTAATCTCTCTCTTGTAGGCTCTGTATTCTCATGATTTAGAACGCACTTTCCCCACTAATATTGCAGTATGCGGCTTGCATATGTGTTTATTCCAATGTCGAGTAGTACCTTCAGGCCGAAACGACATTACTCACTTCCATAGCACGCATCGATGCGTGGCTGTCTGCAAACGGGCTGAAGGTTTCGACTGAGAAATCGGCGACCGTCTTTTTTTACAAATCGAACGCTGTTCGCATTGATGACCAGATGCTCGATTACTGGGAATGATATCTGACTCTCGATTAAGCTGGGCGCCTCATATTCGGTCCATTGTTACTAGGAATAAGTGTGAAGAAGGTTTAAATTTAATTCGCTCTCTCAGTGGTGTGTGGTAGGTTGCAAGTCAGAGCACCTTCCTCGCCATATAGCGAGGGATTATTTGATCTCGAAGTGATTATCGCTGTCTGCTGTATCATATGCCCGTAAGTTTTCTCTCTCCAAATTAGATACTATTCAATACAGAGCCATCTGTACCTGTCGTTGAGCCATGCGTTCGACGCCCACAAAAGCCCTTTCATTGGATGCAGGGCAGATGCCCCTGAGCATTAAACACCAAATGTTGTCGGATAAAGTTTACACTCAGGGCATGGCCTTCATGCGCAGTTCTGTCTATAAAAGTCGAGACTGTATTTAATGATTATAGATTGTCTCCTACAGAAGAAGTAAATTTTCGGTCGCCTGTACCAGCTTTGACACTAGGGGGCCTTTCATAAGCTCTATTCGATGTTCTTCGCATTCGTCTTTATTTGAATATGATCTCGACACACTCAGCTGCCAGATTGCAATCTGTTATTTTCATGCAACTACCTCAGACAGTGTTCATGTCAATTTCCGCTTTCATCGTTTCGTTGCAGCTCAGTGGTTGATTATCCATATATTTAGATTGATGGATTCAAAATTCCAGAAAGGAAGTATGTTGGATGTGCTTTTCTGTGCCCTCCACTCCAGGTCCAGAAAGCCTCCAAACTGCTTAAAAGCGCTTATATTTTTACAGCGGAGACAGTGGCACTTTTGGAAGAACTCAAGTTTGTACGTTCAGTTCCTTTTTCAAAGATAATAATCGTGTCCATTCCCAGAGCACCCTTAAAAATATTCGATACTGGAGATGGAATAAAACAGCCACCCGTTATACAAGGCGTTTCAAACATACTTTCACAAATTTTGGGGACAGATTCCTTGCACGTAAACGAGAAAAAATATCCAGTAAACACGGATCTAAAATACATACATTAAGAGCTATGAGCACTTGTTCTTCTTCGATACTGTGAAATATATCTTTTCCACTACAAGATTCCACATTTTGGGAGGCGGTAATGTAGACCAAAAAGAAAAGTCCAGTAAACATGGGCTCTACAACGCATACCTTAAGAGCTGCTCAATATAACAGATGTGTTTCAAAGTATCAACGTTGAACAAGTGTTCGTAGCTCTTACGCTGCAATTTATTTGCATTTTTTCTTGTTTTGGTACATACCACCTCCTCCAAAAATACGGAAAGCAAGGAGTTTGTAGTAAAAATGTGTTTCACAGTAGCGAAGATCAAGAATTTCTCATAGCTTTTTAGGTATGCATTTTAGAGACCGTGTGTACTATACATTCTTTTAATGTTTTGTGTAAGGAATGTGTCCTTAAAGCTTGAAAATGTATTTCTGAAACATCCAGTATATTGGCTATGGTGTTGGAATATGTTCACAGTATATCGAGGGGGCCAATCAGCCATTTACTGCGTGTGCATTCCGATACTAGAATCCGCTATAATGAGGAAGCTGACACCTTAGAGAAGCAAGCCGCCTCTACAGGCACTGTTTTTCATTTGAAATTGCCGCATACAGGTTATTTACGTGAGGTCAGGTGCCATGGAAAACATCAATGGCAAGAGATGTGGAATGTGACCCAGCAAACGAAAGGTGGTTATTAAGCGTGGTTTACCGAGGACACATTTTGACCGATCAACGATATCTAAAATCATTCGACTCCGTTTCAGTCACGCATCTTTTCCTGTCCATCTACAGTTCTCCTGCGTGCGATGGTGATTCTGAATCGGAAGCTATTATAAATCAAATTATGTTTTCGTGTCCCAGATTTGAGTGTGAAAGGTTGGGCTTTTTGAACACATTGCTGAGTATGGGTTTCTGTGTAAAGAAGTGAATGTCGTGTGACAAGGGCCTCCTGTCAGGTAGACCGTTCGCCGGGTGCGTGTCTTTCGATTTGACGCCACCTCGGCAACTTGCGCGTCGATGGGGATGAAACGATGATGATTAGGACAACACAACACCCAGTCCCTGAGCGGAGAAAATCTCCGACCCAGCCGGGAATCGACCCCGGGCCCAGAGGATTGACATTCTGTTGCGCTGACCACTCAGCTACCGTGGGCGGACTTGTAAAGAAGTAAAATTGAGGTGTTGAGATTAAAATCTGTAATCCCAGAACAAAGGCAAATAATCGAAAATGACTGATAGTTCCCATTTTTTATTTAAACAACGGTCGTGTTATTCATGAATATTGAATAACTGAGAAGAAATAGTATATTTTCCGGAAACAAATTCTGTTTAATCATTTCAACGTGTTCATACTTGTACACACGTACCTGCATATACATCCATAACTAAACAGGACGTATCAAAATAGACATTATAGTGGAAGTCTGTATCCTTTTTAGTGCCTTGGCTTCTATTGTGGCAAAGGTGAAATGTCAAATCACATCTTCAGCCGTCTAAATTTCCAGTTTTATTTTATTTGTGCTTCCAGTTTCAGCCATACATGACCCCTGACCGACGTGGAAGAAGAATCCCACCTCTTGTACAATCGAAATAGAGGCCGGCATACAGTCTGTGGTATCCCATAGACTTCTTTTTAACTCAGCAATCCCTTCGGACATCAGTTGCAATCTCAGAATTCAATATTCTGGCGGTTATATCCGTTATTAATGCACCAGAATTTCATGTTTTCAGTGGCTTATCTCTCGCTTACATTAATCTGTAATTTTGCCATGTTAATCACTTACAAGTGTTATGTACGTAAAGGTATTCCTGAAGTTTGATTAATTTACATAAATTATTTTGTTGTATTTCGATTTTTTTTCTCTTAGTATATTATGTACAGAGAATACAAACAATGAACATTGTATGACTATTTACCCACAATATGCACCTGTTTTCGTTTTAGGAACAATGTTTTCTTTCCAGTTGGTATGCTCCAAACCCCAGCCCTCTTTTTGTTCTATCGCATTTCTTCTCCATAATTAAGAGCGTCGTTTCTTTCTTCTAAACTCAAGTAAATCGCGTTTGTAAACCTCACAGCTGTTTACTGTATCCTGGTGCAGCGCTGCCAACAGGTATCAAATTCTTTCGTGCAATATAGGGTACTTGTCTCTGTGACAAGTCCTCTTTCTGTACGAAATGAAATTACGACACTGGTTTGGATAGGGAAAAATCACTCAACAAGTCCATTTTAGAACCAACAGATGCGGAATCGTGCGAAAACAACTACTACAGCGATAACTTATATGCCTAAAAAATTATGACAAGTCCCATTTTTTATCTCAGCGCCCCAATTTGATCCTTCTTAAAATAACAATAAGACATGTTTGTCTTAACACACGAGGAAAAATACCACTCTTCCTTAAAGCAGAGAAATATTTGGGACTGTTAGAAAAAGTTTTCCGGTGGATGCAAAAGCTTTTGTTATACTGTACGAGGTGCATTCAAGTTCTAAGGCCTCCGATTTTTTTTCTCCGGACTGGAAAGAGATAGAAACATGCGCATTGTTTTAAAATGAGGCCGCGTTCATCGTCAATACATCCCAGTGATGGCAGCACCGTACGGCATATGGAATTTTACCGCCAGCGGCGAGAATGAGAACTGTTTTAAATACTTAAAATGGCGACGTTTTCCTTACTTGAACTGCGTGCAATCATTCGTTTTCTGAATTTGCGTGGTGTGAAACCAATTCAAATTCATCGACAGTTGAAGGAGACATGTGGTGATGGAGTTATGGATATGTCGAAAGGGCGTTCGTGGATGCGACAGTTTAATGAAGGTAGAACATCGTGTGACAACAAACCGAAACAACCTCGTGCTCGCACAAGCCGATCTGACGACATGATCGAGAAAGTGGAGAGAATTGTTTTGGGGGATCGCCGATTGACTGTTGAACAGATCGCCTCCAGAGTTGGCATTTCTGTGGGTTCTGTGCACACAATCCTGCATGACGACCTGAAAACGCGAAAAGTGTCATCCAGGTGGGTGCCACGAATGCTGACGGACGACCACATGGCTGCCCGTGTGGTATGTTGCCAAGCAATGTTGACGCGCAACGACAGCATGAATGGGACTTTCTTTTCGTCGGTTGTGACAACGGATGAGACGTGGATGCCATTTTTCAATCCAGAAGCAAAGCGTCAGTCAGCTCAATGGAAGCACACAGATCCACCGCCACCAAAAAAATTTCGGGTAACCGCCAGTGCTGAAAAAATGATGGTGTCCATGTTCTGGGACAGCGAGGGCGTAATCCTTACCCGTTGCGTTCCAAAGGGCACTACGGTAACAGGTGCATCCTACGAAAATGTTTTGAAGAACAAATTCCTTCCTGCACTGCAACAAAAACGTTTGGGAAGGGTTGCGCGTGTGCTGTTTCACCAAGACAACGCACCCGCACATCGAGCTAACGTTACGCAACAGTTTCTTCGTGATAACAACTTTGAAGTGATTCCTCATGCTCCCTACTCACCTGATCTGGCTCCTAGTGACTTTTGACTTTTTCCAACAATGAAAGACACTCTCAGTGGCCGCACATTCACCAGCCATGCTGCTATTGCTTCAGCGATTTTCCAGTGGTCAAAACAGACTCCGAAAGAAGCCTTCGCCGCTGCCATGGAATCATGGCGTCAGCGTTGTGAAAAACGTGTACGTCTGCAGGGTGATTACGTCGAGAAGTAACGCCAGTTTCATCGATTTCGGGTGAGTAGTTAATAAGAAAAAAATCGGAGGCCTTAGAACTTGAATGCACCTCGTATTACGGGCACATTGAGAAGTCTTAAACATGCCTGTATCTTGAGTTCCCAAGAGCGTTTGACTCACTTCCGCAATCTGCATGTTTTGTGGTATTTTTCATGCTTTATGACTGACAAAGTTTTGTAATTAGTACTACAGCCGACGGGAACTGCTGGCTGGTTCTCTGAACTTGTGGAATTTCCGCAGGTAACTGTGCCTTTGCGGTAACGAGGTTATATCGAATATCATGATCAGTGTAACAACCTCGGTATCAAATTCTCAATTAAACAAGAAGAGTAGACGCAACCATAAAGCGCGTGATAGAATTTGGTTCTTGCATTTTCTTGATAGGCGGCAGCCTTCGCTGCTCAGATTGCGCATAAATTTTCATCATAACACCCGAAGATAACGGTATTGCACTAATTAAGATGATCCAACTTCCCAGTGAAATATGGATAAAGTGTCCCTGTTCTGGCTGATTACCACAGTACAGCTTCAAATCTTTTGTAACACGTGTTTATGTAGAATATATCGCAGACCCTTATTACGCTACGCTGTATGTTAACATGTGCTCCCAGTGCAACGTTACGGGCAATGAATACCCAAATGAAACCGATTTACAACAGAAAATAGTCGTAACAAATAAAAGCGACACTTACGGTGGGGAATGTGAAATAATTTAAACAGTTTTCAAGCTGATTAACTGGTAGTGAGAAGGACTAGAACAAAGTCTGCTATGATGGCGAATTTAAGTTCTTGGATTTTTTATGACGTTAATATTTGTTGCTTGGGACTAAAATCGTCTTACAACTTTCTGGTTTAGTATAATATTATTAAAAATCTAAGATGAGTTTAAAATATTGCATTCCCAAGAAATAAAAAGGAACTGCAGGTAATCAACTTATCGAGAAACAGAAGTAATTGCATCAGTCGATTGTCATATGAAAAAAATCTAAATACTACGTTTGCGAACAAATAGAGAAGTACTCCAGGTAACCAAATTGCCGAAAAACAAAAGTAACTGCACTAATCGACGTTTTTGAAAAGTATTTCATGACTATTTCATGAAGAAATTAAATACACTCAATGTACGAAGGACATCACTTACGAAGTAGCTCCAAAAACCAACACACAGTGAGCTCCAAAGCATTCCACTGCTTAATGAGAAGCATACAAATGACTAGATAAAATATTTGGGCTTGACAGACTCGGCCTGATACTGGAGATCATTATTGATGTACACACAAAATCTTCACCGATCACTACGATCGTAAATTATGAAGTTCATCATTTACCTTTGTAGAGATCACAGTGGTAGAAATCTGTGCAAAACATTTAAGTTCTACGAAGCTGACAAAAGCAAATGTTCGAAAAAAAGCAAGTAACATTAACATTCCTTGATTAGCGATGTAGATTGGAAGTTGTCAATAAATACTGATAAACAACATTCTTTGAGCTCCACTAAATATAGGGTGCTACAAAAAGGTACGGCCAAACTTTCAGGAAACATTCCTCACACACAAAGAAAGAAAATATGTTATGATTCAAATGGCTCTGAGCACTATGGGACTTAGCATCTATGGTCATCAGTCTCCTAGAACTGCTTAAACCTAACTAACCTATGGATATCACACAACACCCAGCCATCACGAGGCAGAGAAAATCCCTGACCCTGCCGGGAATCGAACCAGGGAACCCGGGCGAGAACGCTACCGCACGACCACGAGATGCGGGCAAATATGTTATGTGGACATGTGTCCGGAAATGCTTACTTTCCATGTTAGAGCTCATTTTATTACTTCTCTTCAAATCACATTAATCACGGAATGGAAACACACAGAAACAGAACGTACCAGCGTGACTTCAAACACTTTGTTAGAGGAAATGTTCAAAATGTCCTCCGTTAGCGGGGATACATGCATGCATGCATCCTCCGCCGCATGGAATCCATGGAATCCCTGATGCGCTGATGCAGCCCTGGAGAATGGCGTATTGTATCACAGCCGTCCACAATACGAGCACGAAGAGTCTCTACATTTGGTACCGGGGTTGCGTAGACAAGAGCTTTCAAATGCCCCCATAAATGAAAGTCAAGAGGGTTCAGGTCAGGAGAGCGTGGAGCCCATGGAATCGGTCCGCATCTACCAATCCATCAATCTGTTGTTGAGAAGCTTACGAACACTTGGACTGAAATGTGCAGGAGTTCCATCGTGCATGAACCACATGTTGTGTCGTACTTGTAAAGGCTCATGTTCTAGCAGCACAGGTAGAGTATCCCGTAAGAAATCATGATAACGTGCTCCATTGTGCGTAGGTGGGAGAACAAACTAAAATGAGCTCTAACATGGAAATTAAGCGTTTCCGGACACATGTCCACATAACGTCTTTTCTTTATTTGTGTGTGAGGAATGTTTCCTGGAAGTTTGGCCGTACCTTTTTGTAACACCCTGTATATAACGTTACGACAGTTACAATTGGTGACCCCGACTTACCAGGATTTATGTTTCTCGACGGAAATATTTCTTTGCTTATAGTCTGATAAAAACTACAAAGTTCATAAAATCTTTACAAAAAACTGCTCATAAACTGCATTTGATTCCTGTAGTGCGTAATCATAGTATTCCGATAAAGTAAAGCCAAAATGTGTTATCCTACATCTAAAATGGCACTTGGATATTAACCAATAAAGAAAGTAACTTGATTCACTTTCCTAACACTCCCCTCGTTCCGAGAAGATGTGTTAATTGACAGATTGCACTGAAGTTTTACAAAACCATATCTCTTCCTACTACACCATGCAGAAGTGAGACATGACTTCAAACAACAGAGAAGAACATAAACTTATAGGCTACACAGCAGAGAGCAGGATGTTAAAGAATAAAAATAGGAAAATAAATGTAGAAATAAGATCCGAACTGCAAATACAAAGTATAAGAAATAAAGATAATAAAACAAGAAAGATCAGTTATTTGGATCCTATTTGTATACTTACATATACATTGGTCAACAAGAAAGTGAAGTACCCAGAAGACATGGTCAGATATTAAAATAACTCTCCACAAACGCACATCATCTGCAGGTATGTAAGTGATGGGAGTTTCAATATCTGTGACAGGCAGAACGGTCACAGCGGTGAATTGATGTTGTTCGCGTTTAGTGTTGTTGCCAGGGGGAGGGGAAATCGCAATGAGGTCGTCGGTCCCATCAGATTTGGTGAGGATGGGGAAGGAAGTCGGCCGTGCCCTTTCACAGGAACCGTCCTGTAATTTACCTGAAGCGGTTTCGGGAAATCATTGAAAACCCAAATCAGGATGCCCGATCGCGGGTTTGAAACATCGTCCTACCGAATGGGAGTCCAGTGCGCTGACCACTCCGCCACCTCGCTCAGTGGGTAGGTTCAATAGAAGGCTGTGAACAGCGGCGGACGTTAAGTGGTCAGTGTGTCCATTTGATCTGCTGGTCCAGTCATGCAATATCAATATTTGTGGGGCTCTCGGATGCAACAGTGGTCTCATGCTGGACTGCGTGGCAACGTGGGGGCAGATATACTAGTAGCCAAGGTTCCACTCAACCACGTCTGACCAACACAAGGAAGGCCAGTTCTATTGTGCCCAAACACACCGAACTGTTTCACATTTGCATCTACTATACGAGGACAAAGGATGGACTCCCTAAAACATATCACTGGACGGAGAGTAGCAGCAGCCAGGCTAGGGAATTACCGCCAAAGGCTGCCAACACCACAGCACAAACGGCTGCTTTTGGAGTGGTGCTGTAACCAGGAAACAAGGACTGCTGATGAATGACATCACACTGTATTCAACCAAGCACTACCCTGAACGACCACTGTCGGCGAGCGTCATATCGACAAGGGAAGAGGTCCCATTATTTCAATGTTTTGGAGAGAAATAGCCCTGTCATTCCCGGCGTTATGGTGTGGGAAGCCATCGGGTATGCCATCAGGTCACAGTTGGCAGTGACTGGGGGAACGTTGATGGAAAACTGTGAGTCAGGGAGATCGTGCCTCCTCATATGTTAATCCTCGTGCGACACTATCTGGTGCAATTTTCAACAGAACAATGCTGGCCCACATAAGGCACATATCTCTATGAACTGTCTACATGTTGTAGTACTTTAGTGGGCAGTTAGATCTCCAGATCTGTTCCCGTTGAACGTGTGAGGGACTAGCTCGAACGTCACCTCCGTTTCGGCACCAGTATCCGGGATATCGAGGACCAGTTACAACAGTTGTAGCTAACTTGCATCAGAAGAGGATACAAAGAGTTTATGACGCCTTTGAAACCGAACCAGTGCACGCGTCCAGGCCAGATGAGGCGCAACGTTATACTGATAAGTGAACTCATACTGCCAAGATTTTTGTGAATTTGAATAGATTTTGTAATAACTGAAATAATACCACATACCTTCTCAATCCCTGAAGTTTCATTTCGTTACTCCTCCCCTTCTGGGCTATTCACTCGGGCAGTCTACATGGTGCATCAGCAAGGAAGAAGTCCAGACGGTGGATCCGATAGGTGGTGTCGTGTGCTTATTGATCATGGATATTGCGGCCCTTGGCGTTGGTGATGTTTCCAACCATAAATATATTAGCCGTGGGTTTTCCGACCGTCGAAGGAAGTCACAATAGTGGGGGAAGCTCTGCTAACTGTTTTGTGGTAAGAAAATCCCTTGAAATTTTATCCAGGCTAAGAACAGCCTACGCACATCCCAAATAGGCATGTTTTAATATATTTTATTTTTACTTTATTTTTACCATTTTTCTTTCTGCAGCAAATGACTGAATGTTATGTCTTATTTTATAAATTTTAACCTCTCACTAATTTTTTTTAGATAAGAAAGCTATATATTTTAAACGATTTAAAGCCTCAGACTCATTATACATTCCTGAAACGCCTTTTAACATTTTGTCAGTATCAATGTAACTTTTTCTTCTTTTTTTAAAGAGGCCTGCCAATGGAATCCTTTTTAATTGCAGATACAGCATTTACTGATTTCTTCTTCAGTTTATGCATCAGAATACATAGATTCGAATGTTTTTGATTCATTGAGGAATTTAGTTTCCTACGCCAGCCTTCGGCAGCATTTGTGGTCCAGTGGATACACAGATAGAATTAGTTGCCAGAATTGTAGCTGCCTGTGATGTGATTCGAAACACAGCAGCTGTATTTCTCAGGGTGCGTCAGAATCTTGTTCGCCGATGCCATGCTTGCATTGAGGTTGATGGCCGTCAGTTTCAGCACATTTTGTACGATACAGTGCAAATGGTACGTTCATTGTGTCAGTTATGGTATTTGCAGCTAAGTGCAACTAATGCAAATAAAAAAAGTACACATTAATGTGATTTCATTCCTACTATCTCCTTAAACTGGCTTCTCCGATCCCAGGCTCACTACCTCAAATTGTTCAGTGGAGCAGCTTCTATGTGCCGTTAAATTTTTGCACGCTCTTACGGAAACACTCTGTATAGCGGTACATTATGCAGTTCTATAGCAATGACGTACTTTTCAGGTAGTACTACAGGATCAGACATATGTCCCATAACATAGTACACAGTTTGTCATTGTATATTAAATATTCTAGAAAAAATTGATGTATACACCCATATGACAAAACAGCCGGACAGAATGTTTAATGAACAAACTGAGTTACGGAGTAAGATGCGTATACAAATTTTGAACTGTGTTTTAACCGAATAATTTTGTTTTTGGTATCTATGTCCGACATGTAAAATTGTCTAATTTGATGTGTTATGTTGGATTATTTTGCAATCTTATTCCTATATCTAGCTTCACATGCCAGTTTTCAAAATTGTAATTTATATAATCATGTGAACTCATGTCACAGATGTACATAAATATAATCTTAGAAATAACTAAGGGTTGGTAATGTAGATTCTTTCAAGAATTGTCACTGTATAAAACTTGGCAGAAGTGATATATATGACGAACAGTGTCTTGCGTTATAAGACATATTTCAGATCATGTCATTGCTATACAAGAGCCTAATGTAAGTAGGCTGATATTACCACTATATATGTACAGTTATCTTTTTGTAGAAATCGGTGCACATACAATTGTTTGTTCCTCCGTATCAGATACAACTGATGATGGATTAAAAACCTGAAGACCGGTTTCGGAAAATAAAACATTTATAGTGCAGCTGATGGTGTACAGAAGATGTCTTTTAATAAATTTCCTCATTTGCAATTTTTAAGCGGCCTCGGCACTTACTCAGTTTGGAATTCGCGCACAACCTGTCGTATGCTCATCCCATTTTCTGTGCAACCTTCTACATCTGCATATACATTTATACTCCGCAAGCCACCCAACGGTGTGTGGCGGAGGGCACTTTAGGTGCCACTGTCATTGAGTTCCTTTCCTGTTCCAGTCGCGTGTGGTTCGCAGGGAGAACGACTGCCGGAAAGCCCCCGTGCGTGCTCGAATCTCTCTAATTTTACATTCGTGATCTCCTCGGGAGGTATAAGTAGGGCGAAACAACATATTCGATACCTCATCCAGAAACGCACCCTCTCAAAACCTGGACAACAAGCTACACCGCGATGCCGAGCGCCTCTCTTGCAGTCTGCCACTTAAGTTTGCTAAAATCTCCGAACGCTATCACGCTTACCAGATAACCCTGTGACGAAACGCGCCGCTCTTCTTTGGATCTTCTCTATCTCCTCTGTCAACCCGACCTGGTACGAATCCCACACTGATGAGCAATACTCAAGTATAGGTCGAACGATTGTTTTGTAAGCCACCTCCTTTGTTGATGGACTACATTTTCTAAGGACTCTCCGAATGAATCTCAACCTGGTACCCGCCTTACCAACAATTAATTTTATATGATCATTCCACTTCAAATCGTTCCGTACGCATACTCCCAGATATTTTACAGAAGTAACTGCTACCAGTGTTTGTTCCGCTATCATATAATCATACAATAAAGGATCCTTCTTTCTATGTATTCGCAATACATTACATTTGTCTATGTTAAGGGTCAGTTGCCACTCCCTTCACCAAGTGCCTATCCGCTGGAGGTCTTCCTGCATTTCGCTACAATTTTCTAATGCTGCAACTTCTCTGTATACTACAGCATCATCCGCGAAAAGCCGCATGGAACTTGGGACACCTTGAGAAAACACGGCTACTATTTCATTGTTATAGTTAGTTCCATTACTCAAAGCGTATAGACCTCAAGTAGCTTAGGTCTACGAAAGTATCCGGAGACGAAGGCTGCATGCGAGGGCACTGCCTAACACGACAACAACACGTCCGCTTCTGGTGAACGACTGGCGTAAAGCAGCAGAGTGGGAGGCTCTGGTGGGAAAACCTGCGGTGCAAAACTGCTCGTCCGGAAGTCCCACGTACCTGCAGCTCCGGGAGCGCAACGCTCGGAAGGCCATGCGCTGGCTGATGCAATAGAAACTGAAGTAACCCCAGAGCCAGTTGGCGGGCGGAGTGAAGCTGCTCACCTGGACTTGCCCGGGTGGTCGACGTCGTGTGCGGCGGCGGCGATGAGGCAGGTGGCTTCGTCGAGCGGCTCCAGAAGCTGGCGCAGCCGCTCGCGATCCAGGAAGTTGGCGCACGCCTGCAGGACGTCGGCCGCGTGCGTCGAGTTGTGGTACGTGTTGGACGTGTGGTAGTTGATCTCGATGATGGTGAGCCAGTTGTGCAGGGTCGCTTCGTCGCAGCCCAGCGTCTGCGGCACCTCGAAGTGCGTCATCAGATTCATGCCCAAGTATACCAGCGGCCTGCAACACACAGTTCGTCATTACGCTGCCACGCGTCACTGGACATCTGGCCTGCTGAGTGGGAGAAAAAGTCCTTTATATAACAATCCCGGAGACCGGGACTCCACGAAAGTTACATAATAGTGTTGATTTGTCAGGCCAGCAAGACACTCTTAAACATTGTCCAGAACCGACTAAAATCACAAGTAGACAGATAGTTACTACGATCAGAAGCAAAGTTCAGAGGAGGAACCGCTACTGGGGACTAACTACCAAAAACCAGATGAATTATGGGAAAAATTGGGTTTCACCATAAAAGCACACCGGACCAAAGTTAGTGACCCTCAGCAGATTCAAAATGGTCCAAATGGCTTTGAGCATTATGGGATTTAACATCTGAAGTCATCAGTCCCCTAGAACTTAGAACTACTTAAACCTAACTAACCTAAGGACAGCACACACATCCATGCCCGAGGCAGGATTCGAACCTGCGACCGTAGCGGCGTAAAGTTTCGTATTACGAACAAAGTGCGAAAGCTATATTTTTCTGTGTCCAAAAGCAGCCGAAAGCCGTCCAAGGAGCGTGAGTAAATGAAAAATTACGTAACAACCTAGTACACACCAAAACTGTATCCACAACACTACCGTAGTCCCAATTGTATAATTCTGACATACATAAGTTCGCGTAAGCTTTGTTTACTAACAGCTACTCATACAGTCGCAGATGGCATGATGTAAGCTGACAAAGAAAAAAACAAAACAAAAAAATACTGGAAACAGAGATAACAGTCGTAAAATCCACGCTATGACGTGGCAAGCTGTTATGAAACTATTCACAAAAAGCAATATTTGGAACCAAAAAGTACATGTTTAATGATATTTTACAGTGGTTATAAGTATATTACTTCTACACGATTTAGAATTAAGGAACCCACTGATGATGGCGATATTGTCGCTGAAACTAGTTTGGGAATAAATAACAGAAATGTTTTGCATCAAGGCGGGGTCATAATCCCATGTTGTTGTTTTTATGCAGACATTGACCAATAGAAGAGTTTTAAGATAAAATTATTGTTATCAGCAATTTCTTGGGATCGAAACCGATTGTAATTGACTTGGTGCGAACTGGACTCCGGACCTCGTCGGTTACTACCAATGTTCTTTCTCTGTGTTACATGGCTACGTTACATATCGAGTAAACAAGCAATGTCATACAGCAACGATATAAGTTATATTCCTTTCACGTTCGGGTGGGTGTCTAGGTCTAGGAGTTGCTGAATTTAACCGGGCCTAAGGCTATTGTTAGTTTAAGAATTGGTTATTTCGGCAATGGCAGTTAAACTGTTTAAATTTTATTATGTGTTTGTTGTCACAATACCCGTTAAACGTTCTTATTGTGTGGGATCACTTATTTTAGTGCCGTAAGCTTTCTCTATTTCTTTTGAATTTAGTTATGATACCTGAAGCGAGTTACGAAAGATTACGGTTAGCAGGTAAAGCCTTGTGGGTCTCTGTCTGCGAAATTGAGTTTACACATGTTGCAAGCGTTAAAATCCTACCTAAAGTGTATTTTCTATTAAAAATTTGCTTTCATACTCCTTAAGTATTTAGTTTTATTATGGGTTCTTAAACACATCTAATTTGATCTGCTTTTTATTCCAAGACTGGATACGTAAAATCAAATAATTTGCCTTTAATTATGTTGAATGATTATTTGTCAGTTTTCCTTTGGTAATTTTTTAGTATGTGTGTGTTTCAGATTTGCCTATAAGTGAAATATGTTAATGCATTCTGTGGAGGCAGCGGTCAGCGGTCAGCGATGCCGGTAGAGGCTGTTAGTTCGGAGGCTATGCCGTTCCTTGCGTGCCAGCGTCACTGTCATTAGAATTTTTTTCAACTATTCAGATTATTTGTTGGTTATTTACTGCTGAATAAATCTATGTAATTTATATGCGTTTATCTGGGTTTGTGTCCGCCGTCTTTCCACGACAGAATTGAGCGTGCTTAAGTTTTTATTCAATAGTACTACCAGGACTGCTCAACTTCAGCTCAAAAATATTTCGCAGTTTCCTTTGGTGGTACGGTATTCATTACCTATTTTTACTTTGGCATTTAGAGAATGTTTGATTATTTGCAGAGACAACTAGAAGCATGCCAAAATACAAAGAATACTTGGCATATGTGAGGCAAGCTGTTTTGTATGCTCTGAAGAAGGAAAAGTCGCAGTATAGCGTAGCTAGAGACTGTTCTTTTAATTTCATTTTAAATGCTATATGGTTATCTGTCAGACTTTTGATGCTATTAGGTAAGTGACCAAAGACTTTCGTGGCAGCATAATTTACCCCCTTCTGAGCAAAAGTTAAATTTAACCATGAATAGTGAAGATCATCCTTTCTCCTAGTGTTGTAGCCATGTACACTGCTATTACTTTTGAATTCGTTTGGATTGGTAATAACAAATTTCATAAGTGGATATATATGAAATTTGTTATTAACGATCCGAACGAATTCAAAAGTAATAGCAGTGTACATCGCTACAACACCAGGAGAAAGGATGATCTTCACTACTCAAGGTTAGCTCAGAAGGGGGTAAATTATGCTGCCACAAAAGTCTTTGGTCACTTACCTAATAGCATCAAAAGTCTGACGGGTAGCCGTATACCATTTAAAAGGAAATTAAAAGAATTTCTTAATTGCAACTCCTCCTACTCATTAGATGAATTTTTGGATGTAGTAAGTGGGTAATTTCCCCAAGCCCCATAAAAAATTTAAAATATTAAGGGTCATGTAATATTTTGTGTATGTAATATCTTGTATAGACATCTTTTATCAACCTGACACGTTCCACATCATTACGAAGTGTCGTATTCATGATCTACGAAACAAGTATTAATCTAATCTAATCTATGGCATGTCACAACAACTAATAAGTGTGTAGTGTCAGTGGAAAATGGCCAGGGTTAGGTCGTACTCGTAAAGCAACAAGGAGGCTGGACAGAATGATTTGTATGCAGTTGGCTGCTGATCAAAGAAAATCGGCTCAACAAATGGACTGAAACTACGTGTCTCTACTGTAAAACGCCGCCAAGTGACGGGTGATTAAAATGGTAGACGACCATCACGTAACCCACTCATATATTAAAGAAAAGAAGGCAGGCCAGCAGTGAGTTTACAAAGAAACATCAAACTTTGAATGCTACAGATTGGTCTCACTTATAAAGTGTTTTGGAGTGACGGAAGTAAATTTAATGTATTTTCTTTTGATAGTGTACAATACGTAAGTTGGCCAAAAAAACCACAGGGACAAAAAAAAAAAAAAAAAAAAAACTAACGAGTACCAACCATTAAGCACGGAGGTGGCAGCGTCGTGGTGTGGGGATATTTTTGTAGACGTAGGGTTCAGTCCAAGCAGAAGGCAAAATCGATCATTTACTGTACAGTGACTTTTTAGAAAAGAAGATGGTTCCACATGGGAGAAAGAATATGCCACTTAAGTGGATCTTTCAGCAGGACAATGATTCAAAACACACACCTACGGAAACTTAAGAAAAGTTTTTCCAGATAAAAAAAAATTAAACTTTTGGAGAAGCAAAGCCAAAGGCCGGATCTAAATCTAGCTGAACACCTCGGGATGTATTAAATACATGTGTTTGTCGTAGAAGCTATTCCAACAAGGATCAGTTTGCTGCTGACTTGCGGGACGAATAGTGAAAACATTCACTCGCACTATTAGAAAAGCTTGTGGATTCAATGCCATGTGCATGTGCAGCTGTGTTCAGAGCCAATGGGTATGCAATTAAATACTGATTCGTTCTTCAGATTCCGAAATAGTGTTCGTTTATTCTTACATACAAATCACTATTGAGCGAGAAGAATCGTTATTTCTGTTTTGATGTAAAATAACTTCATGTAAACGAAATGTAGTTTTGTACTAAATTGATTATAATTACACACTTTTCAGTTATTTTCTATTACACACTTATCTTTGTGTATTTGTAACTACTGTTTTCTAAAAAATATTTCTGTGCGCTACTGTACACCAACACGATTTGGGGCACGTCATTAGTCCCTTTCTGGCAACCTTTCATATCCTCATGTCTTACTGCGCTGATTCCGTACAACCGACGGACTCAAACACTAGGACTATACAGAAAAGAAGAAGTTATGCCTCCACAAGTGCGAGACGTCAGTATTACATCGTCGACTGCCAGTACAAGTCAATAAGGCGACAAGGCAACGGACCGTCATTGCAGTCATCCCGCGATCGACCCACTACTGAGTTAAAACGTAATTTTTAGTATGAGTTGTCTGTACTGAATTTTTAGATTGGTGGAAGTAGTTGATCGACGAGTCTTGTGATTTGTAGAGTTGACAAGTGGTATGTTATATGCATTTTTTTAACAAAGGTTTTCCTGTATTAAACATCACCTTGGTAAAAGAGTTTTGGAGTAGATAGTGGGTGTGTTTAAATGAGGAGTGTAATTTGTGTTTTGAAGTATATATTTAAAAGAAAAATTAGAAAATTAAGGGAAATCTAAAGGAGGTGTTTACCAAGCTAACTGCAGGACAGGAACGGTTAAAAGAGAAACAATTAATGCAAGAAATTAAAGAAATCGGGGAAAATAACTAGGAAAATATAGGCAGTAATTTTTAAGACCTACAAGACGGTGAGCGGAAAAAAAAATTCGCAAGATAGAAACGGGGAGAGAAAGCAAGTCAAGAAGAAATCAAAGGCATAGGAATCGTCGTCTGTGCAAAGTTGCAAAAGTGGGTATTTGAGAAAATTAAACATTAGAATGTTATTTTTTTTATGAGAAGGGTGAAATACACAACAATGACGTGAATTTGAGTAGCTGGTGCTCTGTAGCTTCAACTGCAGGCAGCAGACAAGTATGAGTAATCGTAATCATAGTAGGGGTGCTCCTAACGAAATCCATGGTTCCCAAGACGCCTACCATCACAGAAAAAGTACTGCGGCCGCAGAGGAAACAAAATTGCCCACTAGAAGGATACAGCGTTTGGAATGAAGACGAAGGAAGCCGTGCTCCCGGTTTTAACCCAAACGGAGAAATACACCCTGCCCTACATAAAAAGTGATCGTACATTGGTAGTGATGGTGATGGCTGGATTGCATGTTGGTTAAAAAACCGGAGAGTAAGCAACAGATTACACAGTCAGTTTGGATTAGTAGAAATAATAAGGATGAGGTAGACAGTGTTACAATTAGAGAAATAGAGAAACTCAGTAGTATTGGTTATGCCACTCGATAAGAAAAACTAAGAGAAGGGTGAATTTCAGGTGTCCATGAAAATTTAGGTTGCGCGGTATATACAAAATAAGAAAAAATCGTATGGAAATAGGAAAAGAAAGTTTAAGGCAAAAAGATAGAAATCCTCGTGCCCGTATAAAGTGAAGAAGTAACAATGGATCGATAGGTGTATATTACAATGAGTGAACGGGGTAGCGTAGTGGTTAGTTCATTGGACTCGCATTCGGGAGGACGACGGTTGAAACTCGCGTTCGGCCATCATGTCTTAGGTTTTCGGTGATTTCCCTAAATCGCTTAAGGTAAATGCCTGGTGGTTCCTTTGAAAGGGCACGGCCGCTTTACTTCTCCATCCTTCTCTAATCCGAGCTTCTGCTCCATCCCTAATGACGTTGATGTCGACGGGACGTTAAACGCTAATCATTTCCTCCTCCTCATGCTCCATCTTACCGTGGGATCGCAGGTTACCTACGGCACCGAAAGGTTAAGGAAATGTGCCGCTTGTGAAGTTATGTTAGAAGCTGTGGAAAAACTTTTTCTATATTCCTATGGCAACGATCGACCCAATTAATTACAGAACATTAATATGTGAATATCGGAATACACAAAAGAGAATTCGGAAAGGAAATAAAGTCATAATGGTGTTCCTTTCTGGAGACAACTGAAGATAATCGGTAGTTTATACCCGGAGAAGGCACCTGGAGAAATATAAATTATTCAGCAACAGAATTCTGAATAGGATACAAGTACTGGACGTGAGTTTCCTATGTACAAATGGATAACTCTGGTTTAATCTGAGATCTTGAGGGGCAATGACTTAAATTTTGTTGGGAAAAATAAGATTTCCCTAAGTAGCAATTCTGTGGTTATATAGGACTGGTTAATACACAGCTGAAAGTCCTGATAGAGTGTAATGTGATTGTGAACCAGAAAATGGGTCTGGTGTCAGTAGCTATGGACGGGAGGAATTCCTGGATGTTAGTTTGTACTGGCGCAAGTATGTTAAGCAGAGCAGTAGGATGGGATACCACTAGTGAGCCTGGTGTAGCAAATGGCTCTAATAGAATACCATATATTTCCAATAATAAAATACCAACAGCTGTTATTTTGGTTTTATTTGTTAGGTAACCAGTTCCGACATTACATTATGTCACCTTCAGGCCTGCGTATATCGAGTAACCCTTGTGTTAGAAACTTACGCAGCACTGTCAACTGGTGTCGTAAAGATTTTTTTTCGATTAGCATGTGCGCTCCTTGGACAGCTGTCAGCAACTAAGTTGCTGTCCAAGCTCTATGAAACTCGGACCATATGTACAAGGAACTGCTACAGTATATTACATAAGGTGCCTGAAAGAAATACACTGTGAGATGAACAGAAATGAGACTTTCAATGGAAGACAGTAATTACACTGACGTCACTTTTATGGCACAAAGTCAAGCACCGGCTTGCCAGTCGGGAATGAGATAGCAGAGGGGGCTGTGAAGAAGACATCATCCAATTGCACGCTGACTCACCCCCTCCAGGACGACAATGTGACAGCAGCAGCCTCTAGGTGAAGACAACGTAACCGCGATACCAGACTGGCCGCGGCCCAGTTCTACAGAAGCTGAAAAGATTAGCGACCTGAATAGAAAAGTCAACTATGCTTGTGGTGCTTTATTGTGTGATGCGATCGTTTATAGTGTAACTGATATCAAACTTGGAGAACTGATTTTGAAACAGTCTTATCCAACATTTCAGCATGTAGTGCAAATACTGTATCAGAACGGTTCAGGTGCCGTGTCGACCGATGAATTTGAGCAGCCGCCAATTCCTCCAGTTGATCGTCCCTTGTTAGCAACTATCCCATTAGGCGGCAACAGCTCGCACACGCCACGCTGCATAAACAGTTCTCCATTCCGTGCAAACAGTTCTCTAAACAGGCGAACAAAATTAAGTCATGCCCTCAGTGCTATTCACGGCACAAATAGGCTTTAAGCAAAGGTAATCCCTTGCCTTGTGCCTAATCCATGCTTTTTTCGATACTTGATTCAGTTATCCAGCGTATGTACTTGATTATTGCTCAGTATTGATATGTATTGCAACGTGTGTAGCTGTTAAATATTCACCTTAACTCCTTAGTAATATATTGTGTCAAAGTGAGAGGTAGTAAGACACAACTGAATTACAAACATTCCCTACGAGTGGGCATTGATGTAAATCAATGGGGAAAATTGAAAATTCGTGGCGTACTGGGATTCGAACCCGTGTCTCCTGCTTATTAGACAGTTGCTCTGATCACTTAGCCACCTGTACACAGTGGTAAGCCTGGGGTGCATCTACATCCGCACTCGAGAGATCGCTGGCCGTCTTCCCATTAATTATATTTATGTGATGTCTAATCTTTTGGTCATGTCCGAAAGAACAGACACCACATATATATGAGAGGTAGTAGCTGATCTGTGTTCTTTCAGCCTTTTATAAACTAGGCAGAAACGGAACTAGTGCGTTCAAAGTAACGAATGTTTATGTGTCATTGTTATAGAGATGTGGTTTCCCCTTTTGTCTATTATATCGACGAGTAACGTTGGTTTTGCAGAAGCAAGTAACTTATTAGAGGCCAACTGGACGGTCACTTGTTGAGTTGGTTGGGAAGTCTATATCTATCAGTTTATCAACTTATGTGTTAGCTAATAGGATTATCTCCGGCATTAAAAGTCGATAAAGGAGGATCAAGCAAACTCCCTCGTTCTCGTAGCAAAAGCCAAATACAGAAACCATAACCTGCCACACCTTTGTGACCGTGACAGGGCCTTGAATTCGTCATCTACATGTACATCTACATGACTACTCTGCAAACACACTTAAGTGCCTGGCAGAAGGTTCATCGAACCACTTCAACACTGGTTCTCTATTATACCACTGTCGAACAGCGAGTGGAAAGAAAGAACATCGAAATCTTCTGTGCGAGCTCTCATTCGCTTTTCTTCATTATGATGGTCGTTTCTCTCTACGCAGGTCGGCGTCAACAAAATATTTTCGCACTCAGAGGAGAAAACTGGTGACTGAAATTTCGTGAGAAAATCTCCCCGCAACGAAGAACGCCTTTGTTTTAAAGATTTCTATCCCAAATCCTGTATCAAGTCCATGAGATGATAGTACAAAACGTGCTGCCCTTCTTTGAACTTTCTCTATGTACTCCATTAATCACATCTGGTGAGGATCCCATATGGCGTAGCAGTATTCCGAAAGAGGACGGACGAGCCTAGTATAGGCAGCCTCTTTGGCAGATCTGTTGCATCTTCTAAGTGTTCTGCCAATAAAACGTAGTCTTTGGTTCGTCATCCAACAATATTTTCGATGTGTTCTTTCGAATTTAAGTTGTTCGTAATTGTAATTCCTAGGTATTTAGCTGAATTTACGGCCTTTAGATGTCAAACAATGGAAACTACAGGTAGGAATATCAACAGTGTAGGAAAGGACAGATTGGTACTTACTGTAAAGAAGACACGTCAAGTTGCAGATTGGCGCAATTAAAAGACACTCACGTAACGCTTTCGGTCACGGTCTTTGTCAGTAAAAGACACACACACACACACACACACACACACACACACACACAAGCAAGCACATCTCAGGCATGTACGACCGCCAACTCAAGCGTCTTGGGCCGGAGACGTGGGATGCAAATAGCAATCTGGAGAGGGCGGAGAAGGGGAAGAACTAGATTACCAACAGGCGTAGCGTCAGGAGGTTATGGGGCATGGAGGGAGATGAAAAAAAGGAGAGGAGACGGGAAAGACTAGTGAATGCGTAGGCACAGGGCTGCAAATAAACAGGGTGGGACACAACAGTGGGGAGGAGATGACAGGATGGAGGGGCTGGAAACTGTTGGATGGAAATTGGCGGGGATAATTACGGGAGCGGAGAATGTGTTGTAAGGATAACTCCCATTTGCGCAGTTCAGAAAAGCTAGTGGTGGAGGGCAGGATCCAGATGGTTCAGGTAGTGAAGCATCCATTGAAATGAAGTGTGTTAAGTGGCGTGTTGTGCCACAGGGTGGCCTACTTTGCTTTTGGCCGCAGTTTGGTGGTTGCCATTGATTCTGATGGACTGCTGGTTGGTAGTCATAACAATATAAAAGCTATACAATGATTGCAGCTGAGCTACTTTTACAGGTGGCCTGCCGCCTGATGGGTTAGGATAAACCTGTGACAGGACTGGACTGGAATAGGAAGTGCTGGATGGACGGATTTGGCAGGTTTGGCACCTGAGCCTTCAACAGGCATTGATCCCTGCAGCAAGGGTTGGGGTTGGGAGTGGCATAGGAATGGACTAGGATGTTGTGGAGTTTGAGTGGGCAATGGAACAACACTTTACGAGCGGTTGGAAGTGGCAAAGGATGTGGTTCAGTTGTTTGAGCCTGGGGAGGTATGGGTGATGAAGGGGACATTCCTTTATGGCTGGTTTTCGGTGTGGAGGGAGAGTTGGGGGTGTGAGGGGAAATGGCATGGTAGATCTGTTTGCAGACGAGGTCTGGGGAGTTCTATCATTCTTTGAAGGCCTTGGTGAGACCCTCAACATACTAAGCAGGGGAATTTTTGTCACTGGAGATACACCATCCTCAGGTGACCAGGCTATATGGGAGAGATTTTGTGCTGTGAAAGGAATGTCAGCTGTCAAAAAGCAGGTACTGTTGGTGGATGGTAGGTTCGATGTGGATAGCGGTGCGGATGAAACCATCAGAGAGGGGAGGTCAACATTTAGGTAGGTGACATGCTGCGTGAGGAATACCACATGAAGTGGATGGAAGAAAAGGTGTTGCAGTTGTGAAGGAATGAAGATAGTGCGTCTTTGCACTGAGTCCACATCATGAAGATACCATTAACGGACTTGAACCAGACTAAGGGTCTGGTGTTTTGGGAGGCTTGGAAGGTCTCTCTAGATGGGTCATAAAAAGGTAAGCATAGGAGGGTGCCATGCAAGTGCCTATGGTAGTGCCACAGATTTGTTTGTATACCACCCTTTCAAATAAGAAGTAGTTGTGGGTTAGGATAAAGTCAGTAAGGTACATGAGGAATGAGGTAGTGGGTTAGTAGTCTGAAGGAGTTGGAAAAGATAGTGTTTAACAGCAGTAAGACCATGAGTATGTGGGATGCTGGCGTATAGGGGGATGGTGTCAACAGTGATGAGTAGGGATCCAGGAGGTAGAGGAGTGGGGATGGTGGAGAATCAGTGAAGCAAGTCGTTGATGTCTTTGTCGTGGGAGGCTAGATTATGGGCAATTGGTTGGAGGTGTTGGTAAATGAGGGCCGAAATTCTTTCGATAGGGACACAATAATCAGTCACGTTTTAGATTTGATTGATTTATTGTGTAACTGGAGCTTAATGGATTCCCTTTAGCACTTATGTGGACAACTTCACGCTTTTCATTATTTCTGTTGGCAGTACCAAACAAAAGGGAGCACGTCACTCCACCTCTCTATGTAGTCAGATGGGCTTCACCAACTGAGAGGAGGAGGCGTCTACCCTAGGGACATCCCCTCGCAAAGTGAAAGTCTCTGTCACTTTCGCTGCTTACAACTTCTACGGCAGCAGGGCACCGTTCATCTGTAAGTCACACGCCTATGTTCATTTAGCCGGCGGTCGAATATTGTCTCAAAAAAGCGCGTCTGTTGTCTCGCAGCATCCACTGCCTTTCAAGGACGCAGCAGCAGAGACTTTTGTAATACTCCCAGCCACCACCGCCGCCACCAACTAGACCGTCGTATCCTTCATTACGTTCCCACACGGCTGGGTGGACAGCAGGTGGAGTCCACCTACAGACAGGGTGTTCTGTGCGGTCCTTAGGTTAGTCAGGTTTAAGTAGTTCTGAGTTCTAGGGGACTGATGACCATAGATGTTAAGTCCCATAGAGCTCAGATCCTTTTGAACCAACTACCTACAGACGACGGTAGCAACACACAGCTGGACGAGTCGCGGCTGTGAACGGGCTGTTCCGTGGCACCAGTCGGCAGACAGGATCGCTTGTGATTGGGAGCCTTCGAATAAAAACAGAGTCAGGGAGTGGCTACTTGATCGGGCTGTCCGTGCCGCGGTCATCCGTGGAACATACGAACAAGCCCACGAAAGAAAAGAAGATGTGAGAATGGAGGGCGGACACCTGAGCAGAGGCCCGGACCTCACGTCTACAGAGGGCAACCTCACGGGAAATGGCGGTCTCGCAGCAGTTGGTGCTACACACCCATGCATCACGACTGCCGCCGGCACCTCCGCCACCGTAGCAAGCCGCCTCCTTTGTCGCCGACGCCGACACAGCTGCAGTCGCCGCTCTCGCCGACGCCGACGCCGCACAACAAGCGTGACCGCAGCTGCCCCACACGAACAGGACAGTAACAGCAAACCTTATAACGTATCTGGCCTCACCTTGGCAGATTTACTCGCTACTGTCCATCTTAAAGAGGCTAGTATCAGTGTTACTTTGAGCAAGAAAAGCGCGCTGCCCTTGGGAACGTGACTAACACGTACCAATGGCAGTTCGAGTCATCAGAGAAAGAAATCGAACAGTTTGATGATATACGAATGCTGTTTAACAGTTTGATGAGACTGAAAACCGTAAGTCGGTTAAAGAAGGAGCTATTACGGTTCTGCATTAACATCTTGGTGAGTTGCGGAAAGAATGTGATACTGATACTGGCAAATTCAGCAGAAAATCCGAAATACAAATGGCTAATTTAACAACAGTAACAGTAACTTCTATTTTCAGTTTTTTGGTTACTTACGCTCCAAATAAACCGAAAGAATGCTGAATATATTGTATTTATTAATATTTTCTTAACAGTCATGAAGAGGAAAGGTAAAGCAAATTTTGGGGTTGCAAATAGATTTCAGGAAGTGTCTGTAAGATATGTACGAGAACTTCGTACATAAAAATAGATACTTCATTATTTTTCACTTGATGATTTACAGGTGCTGGGCTGATAGTTACTGTAGAAGCTGCAGAAGCATTAATTTTCTAGGCATCTAGCACACGTTCTAAACGCCGCATTTTTACAGTTACGCTGTTGTTTCAAAGTTTATATAAAAAATGGTTTCCATTAATAAAAAGTTCTCTCTCATCGCACAGCTTGGCAGCAAATCACGCGTAACGCATCATTTCGCTAAATATTGGCGAGGGCGGATGGTGAGATACAATGGAATGTTTTATACAGTCTTCTGGGCATCTGATTTCGTATTCGCTCTCGATGAGATAAGAAGGGTTTTCGAGCTTTTTGATCAAATTGTTTACCTGATGATGAAAATATACATCGCAGGGTTGCACTGGCGTAGTGCGTTTCAGGGGAATCATTCTACAATTGCAGGATGGCAATTCCAAAATTTCCTTTGGCTCTCCTATCCGTGAATTTTAATAAATGGAAGGCGCGCGGGGTAGCGTGCGGTCTGGCTCCTTGGCACGGTTCCCGCGGCTTCCCCGTCGGAGGTTCGAGTCCTCCCTCGGGCATGAAGGTGTGTCTTGTCCTTAGCGTAAGTTAGTTTAAGGTAGATTAAGTAGTGTGTAAGCTTACGGACCGACGACGTCAACAGTTTGGTCCCACAGAACTTACCACAAATTTCTAAAATTTCCAAAAATAAATACAATGTATTAAATACAATATATTGATCATTATTTCGGTTTACTTAATGTAAAGATAATGTAAGACTTGAAAAAAAAATGTTTCCGCATAGAGACCTGATTTCACGACCACTGGATTACCGTACTGTCTGCTCCAACTGCAGCCTGAAGACTGAGCAAATACACTATAAATGCCCATGATTCGTCCGACCCGCGCCACAGCTGCTAATTTTCCCAAGCGTTTGCTCACCTGGAGCTCTTACTTCCGTCTCTTTCATTTCTGGCCAAGGCCTGCCTATACCATAAATTTAGACGAAATCTGTGACGGCGAGTAGAAATGTTCCGCTTCTTAGCAGGACTATCAGAAGAGACAGAGTGAGACGAGCGGCACTTTTCGTCAGGGGAGCGATCAGCTGGCGCGAGAGCCTTGCGAACGTATTGGACAAATTTCCGTGGCAGTCACTACACGAGAGACGCTGTGTCTCACGGAGAAGATTGCTATTGAAATTCCGACAGCGTACGTCCGAAGAGTCCTCCAACATGTGTCTCGCAAAATGACCACGAGGAAGGAGTCAGAAAAATTGGAGCTCATGTGGAACTTTATCGACAGTCATTTTTCCCAAACACGATTCGCGAATGGAAATAGAAGAGTATCCTTCGCCACACACCGTAACTTGGCTTGCGAGGTATAGCTATAGATGTATAGAAGCAAGCCTCATCTACACCGATTTTGCACTAAACTTACGGTTGACACATTGTTGAGGTATTTACACATACTGAAGGGGTGACTGAAAATTTGTACCAAGCCTGGGATTCGAATCTGGGTCTCCTGCTCGCAAGAGAAATGCGCTGATCACTACGCTATACTGCACGGACTACCCTGCCACGCCTCCCTCCTCAATCCAAATGCTCATCCACGCCTCAGTCCAATTGGAATTTCCCCTGAACTCGAACAACATTGCAGAGGCTCTCCAATTGCATCGGAATACCACCTCGGCGACGACAGAAATGGGGGATAATGCCTGAAACCGAGGCATAGGAGCTTTAACCAAATGAAACTATGTGATTTATTTATTTATTTACACGTTAAGTTCCGCAGGATCAAATTGAGGAGCAAGTCTCCAAGGTCACTACCAAATGGTTCAAATGGCTCTGAGCACTATGGCACTTAACTTTTGAGGTCATCAGTCCCCTAGAACTCAGAACTACTTAAACCTAACTAACCTAAGGACATCACACACATCCTTGCCCGAGGCATGATTCGAACCTGCGACCGTAGGCGGTCGCGCGGTTCCAGACTGTAACGCCTAGAACCGCTCGGCCACATCGGCCGGCCTTTTACTACCAAGCTAGTGTCACCAGCAGACAGAAATATTTTAGAGTTACCCGTAATACTAGATGGCACATTATTTAAATAAATATGGGAACTGGAGTGACCCCAACACTGATCCCTGGGGCAGTCCCCATTTGATCTACCTCACTCACACTCCACATCACAGCCATTCTCACCACTGTGAGTAATGACCTTTTGCTGTCTGTTATTAAGTTAAGAAGTGAACCAATTGTGAGCTAGTCCCCATATTCTGTAATGATCCAACTTCTGGAGCAATATTTTGTGACCAATACAATCAAATGCCTTAGTTAAATAAAAAAAATGCCTAGTGTTCGAAACATTTTGTTTAATTCATCGAGTACATCACAGAGAAAAGTCTCAAATATGTATGACGTTTATATGCAGACTGAAGTAGCAAATGAAATTCTGAACCAAGGGCAGGTTTCAAACCCGGGTATCCTGTTTACTAGGTGGATCCGCTAACCGCTACGCCATCCTGGCACAATGGCTGTGCAGACCTGCGTGCACTACCCTAGCACGCCTGCCCCCTCGATACCAATTCTCACTCACTTCTCAGCATACTTGGGGTGCAGTTGTGCAAAGCCATTGTGTCAGCCATTGTGTCAGGGTGGCGTAGTGTTAAAAAAAAAAAAATGCGTGTTAAATCTTATGGGACTTAACTGTTGAAGTCATCTGTCCCCAAGCTTACACACTACTTAACCTAAATTATCCTAAGGACAAACACATACACCCACGACCGAGGGAGGACTCGAACCTCCGCCGGGACCAGCCGCACGGTCCATGACTGCAGCGCCTTAGACCGTTCGGCGGGTGGCGTAGTGGTTAGTGCATCTGCCTTGTGAGCAGAAGGCACAGATTCGATTCCTGGCCTAGGTACAAATTTTCGTTCGTCGCTCTGGTCTGCATATACAGATGGTAGAAGTTTGAGACTTGAAAAGGTCCCTGTAATCACAAAAATTAAATTTGGCACTTTATTGGCTGAACCATTCGCAGCAGGGTACACATGCAGGAATATAAGCTGCTGATAGTGCCCGCCCATGCCGTTCTTGGTATGTATACAGTAGCTTCTCATGTTGTAGTCTCCAGACTGTCATGTCGTCAATATTATTTGTTGCGGCTAAGTGTCTTATGCTGATACTGAGGTTGTCGACAACTGCACGAACAAATGCCTTCTCCAGATGACGTTTTCTCGTCCTTCTAGCAACCCCCCCCCTCCCCCCAGTCGTGAGAGTAGTTCAAATTGCTCTGAGCACTACTTAAACCTAACTAACGTAAGGACAACACACACATCCATGCCCGAGGCAGGATTCGAACCTGCGACCGTAGCGGTCGCGCGGTTCCAGACTGTAGCGCCAGAACCACTCGGCCACCAGCGGCCGGCAGTCGTGAGTAGTAATAGGCTTAAACGCCCCATGCTCTCTAAGACGACGACCAATTGCTTCACATATCCAGAATGAGATTTTCAGTCTGCAGCGAAGTGTGCGCTGATATGAAACTTCCTGGAGGGCAAGTGCTCTAGCTACCAACTGAGCTGCCCACGCTCGACTCACGGCCCGTCCTCACAGCTTTACTTCTGCCAGTAATCTCGACTTTCTTACCAGCATGCCCGGATAAGGTCTTGCCTCACTGACCACCATTAATGGAACGCCTCTGTTCCACATCCGGCCATCTAGGTTCAGAATCTTATTTTCAACAGGTAGGCAATCTTATATATACATCCATCACCCTCCCCAACGATTTGTAACTATGTTTCCTGGCAAAAATGTAGAGTCGGTGTGTCGAGCAGACTTAGGTCATTACCTATTAAAGATTTTTCGTGTACGTAGTCCTAAGGCCGTTCTGCAATTTTTTTCTACTGGAATGTAATAATAACAGCTTATATGTTGATCTCGTGATCGTGACATCTTTTTTTTTTTTACTTCTTTAACTGCATGCTGATACACTCATAAATATAGACTATGAACAGAAGTCTGTTGCTAAGCAAGAATATTAAAAATTTCCGGGTTTGTGCATTGATGAGAAATTGAAATGGAAGAAACACATCTATTATCTGCTGAAACGGCAAGGTTCAGCTGCTTACGTTATTAGAGTTATTGCAAATTTGGGTGATAAACATATCAGTAAATTACCCTAGTGTGCCTACTTTCATTCACTGCTTTCGTATGGCAACATATTTTGGGGCAATTCGGCAATAAGAGAGAGAGTAATCATAGCACAAAAGCGAGTAATCAGAATAATAGCTGGAGCCCACCCAATATCGCCTTGCAAACATTTATATAAAGAACTCGCAATATTCACAGTACCTTCGCAGTACGTATATTAACTTATGAAATTTGTCATTAATAACCCACCCCCAATCCAAAAATAACAGCGAAGTTCATAGCTACACGCTAGAAGAAAGGATGACCTTCACTATTTTGGATTAAATCTCACTTTGGCACAGAAAAGGGTAAATTATGCGGTCATAAAAATCTTTGGTTAATTACCCAAATAGCATAAAAAATCTGACAGACAGCCAACCAACATTTAAAAGCAAATTGAAAGAATTTCTGAATGACAACTCCTTCAAATCAATAGGTGAATTTTTTAGATATGATGTAGTAGCTGTAAAAAACTTAATTATTTTGTGTAAAGAAAACTTATGTTAAAGTGACACATTCCACATCACTACGAAGTGTATTCATTATCTATGGAGCAAGGATTAATGTATGTATGTACGTACGTATGTGGCGCGAAACAGACAGAAGGGGTCATTACTATATGATTATACGACTACAGAACAATCAATGAACGCAGCCACATTCACAAAAATCTAGGTTTTCCTTGCGATATGCTACTGATAGAATAAGAGCAACGTGTTTCCTTACAGGTTCAGTTAGTAAGCACAGAGGTGATCAACCCCAGAGGCAGACGCTGTGCGAAAGAAGTTCTACATCACAATGTCATTTATAGTTAAACTCGCGAGTCTCTATGGGTGACTTCGTTTACACTTAGGCTTGTGAGGTTACATATATACAGGGTGTTTAAAAAAAGGACTTTACAATTTTGAAGGTTCATATAAATTGACTAATGGTACTTGCAGAGGTGATTGTAATGTCAGTTTGTAGGGAAATACATCAAGTTTTGTCTCGCGTAGTTTGCTAGTGCCGAATCGCACCGTAAGGAGCGCTAGAGGCACTTGCGTTAAAGATGGCTGCCTTCACTGGACCCAAGCTTGCTAGTTGTGTGTTTTCGTTTGAAGAATCGAAGCGGCGACAACAGTTCAGCGTAATATCCGTACCAAGTACGCTAAAGATACTCCTAGTAGTCCTACAATTTGTGAGTGGTATAAATTTTTTGTAGAAACAGGGCGCTTGGTAAGACACGGGAAATCATCAGATCGTCCAAGCACATCTGACGAAGTCATTGATTTTGTCAACAGCCTACGAAATCGACACGCTGTGATCTCGCCCACGTACGACTGTGTGGCGTGTTTTGAAAAACGGTTTGCGTTTGAAACCGTACAGGCTAACGATCGTACAAGCATAAAATGCACTGATAAAATTGCTCTCAAGAGCTTCTGTGCCGATATGTTAAATCGGTTACATGAGGATAAACACTTCTTGGACAAAATCATCTTTTCTGACAAGTCGACTTTTCACTTAAGTGGCAAGTTAATGCACATAACTGTAGGATTTGGAGCAGTGAAAATCCACATCAAACATTGCAACATGTTCGTGATAGATCTAAACTGAACTTTTTTAGGGACTGAACAAGAACAAAGTGTAGGTCCCTTTTTTCAGTGAGAGAACCATCAATGGGATTGTGTACCTGTAAATGATACAACAATTTTTGAAACCACAGATCGATGAGGATGACCAAGAACGAAATGTTTACTTCACGCAAGTAGGTGGACTACCCCATTACCTGGCTGACGTCTGGGATTTTCTCAGTGACCACTTTCCAGGTCAATGGGTTGGTCGTGATGCGCCAGTTGTATGACTCCCACGTTCCCCAGACATGTCGCCACCCGATTTTTTTTTATGGGGCTCATGAAGGGTATCGTGTTTGTACATCCTGTGCGGGCTTCTCTACCTGAACTTCGAGCAAGAATTTACACCGCCACTGAGCAAGTTACACCTTCAATGCTACAGCGAGTTTGGGAAGAAATTGACTTCTGAAATGATGTGAGCAGGATAACGAACGGAATCCACATACAACAGATTTAGTTCAACGTAAAAAACATGATGAGTTTCACTACAAAACAACACTAAACCCAGCTCTATATCTCCTTTCAATAAATTTGTATGAATTTTTAAATTTGTAAAGTTTTTCATATATATATATATATATATATATATATATATATATATATATATCCACCATTGGAGGTCATCCACGTTAAGCACTCAATCCCAAATATCTTACTGTAATATATAACCGTGGGATGTCTTGCTACACCTAGGGAAGCAACTGTTTACATCGGAAATTTACCTCAGCATATGGACACTATAATGCATGCTGTCATACCTGCAATCTAATACGATAGTAATTGTAAGGATAATGATAACAGAAAACTATGTATGACGTAGCCCTGTGACATTAAGATTTACCTAATTTTACCTTCATGCTCTATTTCCGTGAGGTGTACGTATAGGGAAGCAATATACTGTCTGACGCTTCTAGGAATGTACGCTCTCGCAAGCTTGCAGTTAATAACACTGCGATGCAGAACGCCTCTCGTGCAGAGTCTGTCACTGCCATTGGTTGATCATCTCTGTGCTTACTAATTGAAACTGTAAGGAAACACATTGCTTTTCTTGTATCAGTAGTCTCTCTTAAGGCAATCCGAGATATTTTACGGATGTGGCTGCGTCCACTGATTGTTCTAGAGTCTTGTAATCATACAGTAATGACTCCGTGAGTCTGTTTTGTACCACATTCAGTTAAAGGAGTCATAATATAAAAAAGACGTCATGATCACGATATGAATATGTAAGCAACTATTATTGTATTCCAGTGGAGAAATCGATCTTAGGACTACATATACAAAAAACATTAATAGGTAATGGCCTAAGTCTGCTCGACATATACCGACTCTATATCTTTGCCAGCAGACGCAGTTAGAAATCAAAGCGAGGGGTTTATACAGAAGGTTTACTACCTTTCCCAAATAGTTTTCCGAATCTAGGCGGCCGATGTGGAATGGAGGCATTCCGTTCATGGTGGTTAGTAAGGCAATACCTCATCCGGTCGTGTTATTATGACATGTCGAGATTCCAGAAACCAATGGTGCAGCAACGTCCAAATTGCTTTCTAGAATAAACGCCTGAATACAGTTCAACTGGAAACCTTGCTGGGGCCGGCGTGGTCTAAATACAGCACGCTAGAGACAGGGTTAGCTTCCTTCGATGAGTGGCCGTTTGCTATTACGCAACGAGCGGTTGAGCTCAGTGAAGAGGGGTCTTTTGCAACGGTAAAGGTGAAACACTTGCATGAAGAAGATGGTTCGTGATCAGCACATGCTCTGCAGTTCTCCAGATGTATGCTTCTGATTCGTGTCGAGGGTTCTGCTTTTGTGGACATTCTGTCGATCGCATAATGCGATAATTACATCAAACGATGGGTTAAATGTTAAAATTATCGGAAAAAGTCGGAACGAAGCAGTGTCATGCGGATGGCATGTGCTTGAGGGTATCTGTCTGTGTAAAATTTGCTTTCAGGATAAGTGGGTGCAATATTCAAAGCACGTGGGACACATCACTACGTGTGTTAAATGTACATTCTCTATTTCGTCGAGTGTTGCATGTTGGGAGCCTATAACAGCTACAGTTTGAGCATTAATTCAACGCAATAAAGACAGTATCACTAAGTATTGTATTTTTCCTTTGCAGCATGTAAACTCCACGTTTCACAAATTAATATGTTCACACGCAAATATCATAATGTGTTACAAATCTATAAGCAATGCTTTCAGTGTCTGAATCGTACATATTAAATTCAGATTATAAGTTGCAGACCTTATTGGGTTATGCAATTCATGTTAGCAAGGTTAGGTAAACTGGTAAGAATGCTTCCGGAGTGTTTCAATGTGGGCCTTATGCGATGTGTTTGGTGCTAGTGCTAATGACAGCCTGGGGTCGTGATCGCGAGAAAATAAAAATGCACGTGGTGTGAGTGCATGCACTATGTTGGTTGCTTCTGCTCGTAGTGTGTCAATAAATAAATCGTTTCTTCTATTTAAAAAAAAACTTAAAAAATCTTTGTATTGATTTATTCACCTCCTATTTTCCACTTCCTTACTTTCAGACTTCATGTAAGTACTGTATGTAATATACATCGTGTGAAGAGCCAGGACCCCCGGCTAGTTGTCTCTAGCAGATGCGACGCAGATGAAGCTGATAACTAATGAACCTTGCGCCAGCAGGCGCTGACAGGTACCAACAGGATCCGCCAGGCATGGTGCCAAGGCAGATGGTTCTCAAGCCCTCAGCTTTGCTTGACACGTAGAAGAACCTTGCGGACACAATCTGTCACAGATTGCATTCCTGACAACGTCCCGCCGTCTCCGTGTGTGCCTCCCAATATCGGGCGCTGGGCCACGTGCAACCAGCGGCAAAGCGTTTCCATGTCCTCCTTTAGTTCAACCCTGTGGGGGGCCCAAATAATCAAAAATGCATTGCACTTACTGCTCTGCTCGTGATTTTCTGTAGAGATGAGTCACGCTTTCGTAATAAAGTCCCTGAATAAACAGAAGTCGGCCATCATCCTTACATACCCGTTCCATTTCATACTGCTTTGCAAGGTTAAATCTAGATACGAGTATTTAATCGATGATACTGTCTCAAGCAGCGCACTACTAAAGCTGTATTCGAACATTATGTGGTGTTTTTTTTCCCTGTTCACCCATATTAAATATTACTTAGAGCAAGCTGCGAGGCAACGCCCTCGCCACAGTGGATACACCGGTTCCCATGAGATCACCGAAGTTAAGCGCTGTTGGGCGTGGTCGGCGCTTGGATGGGTGACCATGTCGGCCGCATGTGCGGTTGCCATTTTTCGGGGTGCACTCAGCCTCGTGATGTCAATTGAGGAGCTACTCGACCGAATAGTAGCGGCTTCGGTCAAGAATACCATCTTACGACCGGGAGAGCCGTATGCTGACCCCACGCGCGTCCTATCTGCATCCTCCACCGAGGATGACACGGCGGTCGGATGGTCCCGGTAGACCACTCGTGGCTTGACGACGGAGTGCTTTTTTTTTAGAGCAAGCTGCCATTCATCGCACCAACTAGAAATTTTGTCTCCCACTTTCACTCAATGAAGAGAACACAGAAGCATCAGAAAATAGCCACAAAGTTCATCCTGTAAGTCGGATCAGTTATATACATAGAAAATAAGAGCTGTTACTTAAGGAGTCTTCGAAACACTGGCAGATGTGAATAAACACAAGTTTCTCCCCTATGCGAAAGACGATCACACCGCCAGTTTTCCAACGATTTCACTTTTAACTCGGCAGTGACGGTAATATGTCTGTAACCCACTTCACTTTCTCGAAGCCGTTCACAGAGACCCGCGAGTCGGCTGGAGTAACTGAGCGTGTACAACTCAACATCGTCTCCAAAGCTTGCCAGCTGAGTCCATACTGTGTCGGTGGTGATTCACAATTAACCTTTTTGCGGAACTTAATCCAGTTCATGGTAGGGCGCTGTCGGCTGCAGCATTAAATCACTGGATGCTATCACGCAACTTCAATCGCCATCCAACATCCGAAATGCTATTTCTTTTGCAACAAATCGATTGTGTACCTAGCGCAAAATCCCTGGAAATTAATGAAGACTTATGGTGATGCTGCTGTCAAATCTTTGACTATGACTGATGTGCTTTTGTAGCTGGAAGACGATTACACATGCAGGAGTGCGCCAAACACCGCTTGTTGTCCCCTGTTGGCTTATAAAAGCGGTGATGGGTCCGTGTCCTCTCTACCGCCGCCCATGATTAATTAGGCGCTTAAAAGACACGCATTCAGCTTATTTGCGTTTAATGCTGATGTTGGTGATACAACCATTGTCGTCTAATTCGATTACTACAGACCAACTATGAGTGCCTTGATGTGAAAAACAACAGTATTTGCAATATGCTCTCTGTATTCTGTGCAAATTGCCAGCATATGGTGGTGTAAATTATAATGCAGATAGCAGTAGTTATGTTTAAAATGCAACTGTGTGTGTGTGTGTGTGTGTGTGTGTGTGTGTGTGTGTGTGTGTGTGTGTGTGTGTGTGTGTGTGTGTGTCTTGCTATAAGCAACTCAGAAGTTGATTGTTAACTGCTCACATACAGGTTCATTGGTAAGTAGCAAAGCTGTGTAGGAGGAAGTAACAACAATGGTCTATTTACAATTGCGTTGCAGTGCAGCAATTCACAAACAGTTGTCTCCTAAAAGCTTTAAATTCTGCCTGTGTTACATCGAATCCAGTAGATGCGAACACATCCATTCGAATAACGTCTGTAAACTCGGCCTTTGAGGACTTTGACAGGCTAAACAGTTAGACTTTTTGGTACATGAGCAATACAGGTATTGATGCATTGCTCTAATTGCTCCATAGTTACATTGTTGTCGTAGAGAACTTGACAGATTCATAGTACCCCTCTTATGTATGGACACCAGCTTGTTAGCCAATCGACTGCAAATAGTAGTGCAAAGAATAGATAATACATATTCAGAGCATTCGAATGTTTTAGTAAATGTGCACTTCCCCACATGTTGATTCAGGCATTGCCTCAATTTGCATATCAGGTGTTGAAACGTTAAATTCAGTCATAGGAGTATCAATAAGAGTATGAGATGGATCGTATTTGTCCATCATTTTCTTATCTATATAGTCCCTCATGCTGCACAGGCAGTGCCACTTGTGCTGGTGCAAGCTGTCGCCAGTACACCATGCACCAAAGAGGTTGCGAGAAAATTGATAATAGACGCCAGAACAAGCAAGCCCATTAGGAGAGAGGCCAATGACAGACTCACAAACAACGCGCCGCCAACGCCGTCTCGACCGCCAGTATTTAGATCGCCTCCGTGGGCCGGAGGCCCAGTCAGTTCCTGTCAGTCATCGAGTGAATCAACGAGTTGAGCTGCAGGCAGTCGCAGGTAGCACATAGCGACCAGAGTAGTGTGCATTGCGGAAGTGTGCTTCACCAACAGTGAGGCTAATGTGGAATATTACAGAAGAGCGTGTACCACATGGACTAGCTTCATGTAAGTAATTTCTTTTTCTTGTGGATGAGGAACCCTTTTAATACACGTGTGCAGTTTGTGTTACAGAGGAGGATACCGGCCACCAAACAATATCCTCTCCTTGCTTCCCACGGTACAGTTCTATAGTGTCAACAAGACGACACAAACAATTCATCCCATTAAATCTGCGTTTTGCACCAAATACATTGTGCATATTCTACCTCTATAACTACTTCAAAGTCATTGTCTGGTGTTAGGCCGACATTTACACGTCTAGAACCATTGTGACTTCAGCAGATTCTCTGCCGAGCATGGGCACGGAGACACAGGCGCGAGGGTATCGGATTACGATTGTGTGTATTGCACATTCACTAAAATTTACTCTCGTTCCCACAAAAAGCGCGAAAGCAGTGGCACTTGCCGACGAGCACCACATGCGCGACGAAAAGCGCGAATGCTGCGCTGTGCTCTACGCTGACAACACGCACATTGTTGGCTGCACAGCGGTAGCGCTCTGGGATTGGGAAGAAGGCCGCGGGGTGATTCATGCTGACAACGCGCACGCAAACTGCAGGGGAGCGAGCTGCGGAAGGAGATGCGTTGGGTGGGCCTTCCCTATCCTTCCCTCTCTCCTCCCTTTCTTGGAATTGACACACGATTCCTGCTATGAACTTGATCACACTCGGTGATGGTACTAACAAATCTCTCATCTATCCTATCTTCCTTTTATATTCTTCTTAAAAGACAACAAAATTTATTTTTATTTCAACCTTAAATTATTGTTATTTTGAAAAGTATTATTCTCTGTAAATGTTGTAGATAAAACAAAAAGAAAGAAAATTGTAAAAAGATGAAAAACGAAAATTGTAAGATGTACGACCTGTTTTTAAACAACAGGTAACAGGTCTATAATTGGGCAATAAAAAAAATAATTTGGCAATAAATATGGACTTGGAGACAAGGCGGTTGCATGAAATTTCCCAGAATGACTTCTAAGATGGCATCAAAGTTTTCTCGTGAGCCCAGTGTCCTAACACTTTCATTTACCTCTGAACAATTATCTTAGTTTTACATCTATGTGCTATAATTTTAGTTATGCTACAAGTAACTCAAGTTTGTAATCCATAATACAAATACTGTTATTGTTATTAATGCCATGATAAAATAACTTCAATTTTGTTAACTGTGATTTTCCGAACCAGTTCGCAAGAATGTAAAAACATTAGTGTGAACGTCAATATATCTCGTAAGCTAGCAAAATTATTGATATAAAAGTAACACTTTAGTATTCTAAATAATCGGAAAATTATATGAACTCTTGCAGAAGGCAGCACTGCAATCAAATACAGCTGTAATATATCTACTGTACTCATCTACAGACTAATTTACTATTACGAATGCATGCCGATGACATTGTAATTCTGTCAGAGACAGCAAAGGACTTGGAAGAGCAGTTGAACGGCATGGATAGTGTCTTGAAAGGAGGATATAAGATGAACATCAAAAAAAGCAAAACGAGAATAATGGAATGTAGTCGAATTAAGTCGGGTGATGCTGAGGCAATTAGATTAGGAAACGAGACACTGAAAGTAGTAAAGGAGTTTTGATATTTGGGGAGAAAAATAACTGATGATGGTCGAAGTAGAGAGGATATAAAATGTAGACTGGCAATGGCAAGGAGAGCGTTTCTGAAGAAGAGAAATTTGTTAACATTGAGTATAGATTTAAGTGTCAGGAAGCCGTTTCTGAAAGTATTTGTATGGAGTGTAGCCATGTATGGAAGTGAATCATGGACGATAAATAGTTTGGACACGAAGCGAATAGAAACTTTCGAAATGTGGTGCTACAGAAGAATGCTGAAAATTAGATGGGTAGATCACATAACTAATGAGGATGTATTGAATAGGATTGCGGAGAAGAGAAGTTTGTGGCACAACTTGACTAGAAGAAGGGATCGGTTGGTAGGACATGTTCTGAGGCATCAAGGAATCACCAGTTTGGTACTGGAGGGCAGTGTGGAGGGTAAAAATCGTAGAGGGAGACCAAGGGATGAATACACTAAGCAGATTCAGAAGGATGTAGGTTGAAGTAGGTACTGGGAGATGAAGAAACTTGCACAGGATAGAGTAGCATGGAGAGCTGCATCAAACCAGTCTCAGGACTGAAGACAACAACAACAACAACAACAACAACATTTGTACAGCAATGACGTAACAAAAAAGTATAATAACACATTATAAAACATTGAAAAAGACCTGTTACATAATAACAGTCACATTTGAAAGTAAGGAACATTGGACTGAGGTATTTAAAGTAGATTTTCTCGGGGCACACCTTACGACGCTATTAAGTTTATTATATGTTAGGTGAAGAGGCTGTATCCCATAGTTGGATTCCGTAATTATTCTGTTAGATGACTCTTAGTTCAGTGTTTGTAGCATGTGAGTGCTTCTTATGCAGATGATAACAGCACTCTGTATGAAACATTAGCTATTGTTCTTTATTTTTCGTGGAATACGAGGGGGCTAAATATACCCAAGGCGTTGAACGCACCTGGGATGCTTTTAAACCTATTTGTGAAACATATGAGATGCCGTAACTCGGTATCACACTTCAAGCGTGACATGAACTTCGTGATTCATTCATCATAGCGAATATTCCAAGAACCACCGAATGATAAGCTGAGAAAAGCTCGTACACTGACATGATTGGAACAGACGCTTTTATTTCAAGCGCTATTAACCACACAAATAAGAGGTAAGCAGAAAGTTTCGTAAATCATTACACGAATACGAATGGACAGTGACACATGATAATTCTCTGAAATACTGACAAATACATTTAAAAATACTGTTCGAAATGTGAGTCAAAACAGACTGTAATTCAGAAATCAAGGAAAGGTGTTAGTCTACATTATGTCGCTAGCCTCGGTGCTGCAACTCCGTCATGTATCAAAAGCAAGTAATCATTTTATCGCGCTTTTATCAAGCAATTGCATTCTGATCCAGGTTCAGCATTTTATCAGAAACAGAAAGCACTTGTTGAGACATATGATTCCAACGATCTGATAATTGATAACGAAGTTATAGTCGTACTAGCTTGAGTACCATAGACAATATATATATATGGTTAATCATAATTAATGGCGGTAAACACATAACGTTGAAAGTACACGATACTAGAAGCATAAAAGTCTCAGTAAACGTAGGATCGAAAATGCATTCCTTACGGGCTACGAGCAATTACTCATTTTCGGCACTGTGAAACAAATATCTTTTACTGCAAGTTCAAAAATGGCTCTGAGCACTATGCGACTTAACTTCTGAGGACATCAGTCGCCTAGAACTTAGAACTAATTAAACTTAACTAACCCAAGGACATCACACACTTCCATGCCCGAGGCAGGATTCGAACCTGCGACCGTAGCGGTCGCTCGGCTCCAGACTGTAGCGCCTAGAACCGCACGGCCAGTCCGGCCGGCTTACTGCAAGTTCTTTGCTTTCCATATGTTGGGAACTGGTAGTATGGACAAAAAAAAATCCAGTAAACATGTGCTCTAAAATGCATTCCTTCAGAGCTGTGAGCACTTGTTCATCTTTGCTACTTTTAAATATAACTCTTCTAATGATCAAGTGCTCGTAACTTTTGAGGTACGCGCTTTAGAGCACATGTTTGCTGGACATTTTTGTCTTATTTTGGCACTTTCAATTGTATGCGTTGACGGCACCCTGCTTTTGTATAAAAACATGGCACCAGATTTACTGCTAGGGTACTTTTCAATCTGAGTATGTAACAAGACTCACGTTTTTGATCAATAAGTAAAAAAAAAAAAAAAGGAATTTGAGAGTCATCAGCAACACACTATTAAAGACGAAGCACAAACGCTGTCAGTTGTGACTGCCAGTGATCTGCTACAGTGGTCAGGTTACTCTTTCATTTAGCGAAAACACAACAGTCACTTGACCAGTTTCAGTGCTTACACGGCCTAAGTACGTAGTCGTTCAAAAAAACTTACTTCAGTTCTATGAGTGCAGACTTGAATAATAAATCCCCAGTCATAAAACTGAAATAATTATTTTTCCTTCCTATGTGAATGGAGATAATAATAGTCAGTTTCAACAGGTAGTTTTTGTATTGTCTTGAGTAATGTTGATTATGATGTTCAGAAATGTTTTAAAAATCACGGTGTGAAATATCTGTCACTGTTTGGATTGTTATCCCCCACTCTTATCTCTAGTATTATATTGCGACTCCTTTCTCTCTCAGAATGTGTCCTATAACCGATTTCTTGTTTTATTCAAATTATGATACAAATTTCTTTTCTCACCAGTTATATTCAGTACCTCCTCATGAGTTACATAATCTATTCACCCAATCTTCAGCATTCTCTGGAGCACCACATTTAAAAAGATTCCACTGTCTTCTCGTTTGAACTACTTATCGCCCACGTTTCACTCCCGTATAAGCAACCCCCATACAAAATACCTTCAGAAAAGACTTAATAACATTTAAATTTGTATTCGATGTTAACAAATTTCTCCTCATCAGAAACACTTCCCTTGACATTGCTATTCCGCGTTTTAGATTCTGTCTGCCTCTGCCATCAGAAGTTAGTCTACTGTCCAAACAGCGAAACTTATCTATTAGTTTTAGTATCTTGTTTCCTAATCTAGTTTCCTAAGCATCACCTGATTTAATTCGGCTACATTCCGTTACCCTCGTTTTCCTTTTCTTAATGTTCATCTTAAATCCTCCTTTCAAGGAACGTCCACTCCTTTCAATTGCATCTCCAACCCTTTTGCTATTTCTAATAGAATTACAGCGTCTTTACCAAACTGAGAAGTACTCATTACTTCTCCCTAAATTTTAATTCCCTCTCCTAATTTCTCATTGCTTTCCTTCACAGCTAGCTCAATCTTCAGAATGAACAACATTGAAGACAGGCTACAATCTGTCTCACTCCCTTCTCAACCACTGCTTCTCTTTCATGCCCTTCGGCTCTTGTAATTTCTGTCTGGTTTCTATATCGTACAAATTGTACATAATCTTGAGCTCCCTGATTTAACTTAGATTTTACTTTCCTTAATCTATTTCTAACAGTTCCAATATTTCTATGGAAACCAAAATGATCTTCCCCGACATCGCCTTCTATCAGTTTTCAATTCTTTTGTTAATGATTGGTGTCACTATTTTGCTCCCCGACTTATTAAACTATTCGGTAATTTGCATATCTGTCAATATCTGCTTTCTTTGTAATTGGAATTATTACATTCTTCTTGAAGTATGAGAATATTTTTTCTGTCTCAAATACCGAATCGAATAATTTTCTCATGGAAGGCTCTTCCGAAGATCTTAATAACTCTGAGGGAACGTCGTCCACTCCAGGGGCCTTGTTTCGACGTAGAACTTTTAATGGCGCGTCAAATTCTTCTCGCACTATCGTATCTGCCATCTCATATTGATCTACTTCCTCTTCTACAATATGGTCTTGAAGAACATTTCGCTTGTACGGATTAGATTAGTCAAAAATTATTAGATGTTAGTCTCACATAATACTTGGAAATAAAGTAATACATAAAAAAATGCAATGACATATTACAGAATAGGGACCCCTCATTTAATTAGTGTTCACGCAGCCTTAGTCCGTCCGCAGAGAAGAGCTCAAAATCATCTGAGGCGCTGACAACCACGAGGGCCAAAAGTACAGATACAAAGTTCTGAAAAAAATAGATGTTTGTGAATAGTAAAATTGTACACAAAGCACCAGTCTCATAGATGTGACTTATTTTTTAACCAAGTTTCAACATCCTCTATTTCCTATGAAAAATAATGTGCACACTTTATGCTGTGAAAGTTTAATTAATATTTACAATTTTTATTATTATTAATGTTAATTCACAAAATTTTCATGAATTCATAATTAATGTGAAACTACAATCAGAAATAACTAAATGCACTACACACATAATTATGACCTGTGCCAAGACGTCATGGTCCTCATTATCCTGATTTTCATTAACCACGTTCTTTGACTGGTTCAAATAAAAGTATTGGTTCAGTTCAGGCAAGAGTCTAATAGTTTTGTTAAGTCTGTGTTTCAAGGTTGGAGGTTGTGTTCCACCTACGTATGCCGGTACTAGATTTTGCAAAACATGATGTGGGGAAATGACAGGCTGTGTGACATGAAGAAAATAGTGGCCTCCCATGATTCCAGTGAAGAATATGTTACTTGAAACAACAGTTCATGGCCACCGCATGAAGACTTCATAATTGTAAAATTTCTGAAATGTGCATTGTTGCTACCAACAGCAACTTCAGTTTCGTAATGAGGTCGGTAACATTCTTGAAGGATATAAACTCCTCAGCGTACATTTTACAGACCGGACTGCTGAAATCATGGAACGTGAGGTTGTGGTGGGGCATTCCTTCAAGAGCTTCCAGCTTTTATGAGGAAATAGGAGTCAATGTAGCCAGTGAGCGCTCCCACAAAAGTAAAAATTTATGGTTTGGACTGACATGGAAGCGAATATCAGAGGAATCGGTGGGATAGCTTTTCGCAAATATTCACATACAGGGTGGACATTAATAAAGCCGACAAAGTGCAGGGACGGATTTCTGACTGGAAATAGAGGGAAAAAAAATCTTATGAGCATGTGTACGGAAATTCATCGTTGTCACAGTAGGTGGCGCTGACGCAGTATAGTGTAAGCAGCAGAATGGTCCTGTATTGATGATGGAAAAAGCCGAGATGGTGTTTTTGTACGGCCAGGCAGATAAACGGTCGAGAGGCAGCATTGCTATACCAATACAAGTACCCCCAGAGACACCAATCACATCACACATTTCAGAAAGGCGGCGGACTGTTTTCACACCGGATATGGAGGACCGGGTTCTGCAGGATACTGAGAAGAACTCCAGTACAAACTCTAGGCAAGTGGCCCCCACTTCCGCATTACAGTTTGCCGACACCTCAACTTCACCCCCGGACGATGTATAGGATGCGGAGGCATTGCAGCATTGCCTGTTAGATGACCGGACTTAAACCCCTGGATTCTTACCTCTGGGGGCATCTGGAAAGCATTGTGCATGCTGAACCAGTACCTGATGTGCAGACCCTTCAACAGCGTCTTCACGGCGCCTGTGACGGTATTTGGAGAGAGGCTGTAACTTGCGAAAGAGTGCAGCAATCCATGATGCGACGTTTGAATTGGGTCCCATGGAGGCCAAAGTGAACATCTGTTGCGAAGTGTACGGTGTTCTGGGACGATTTGTTGTCGTTGCATGCACACTGTCCATTTCCAGACATATGTTCATAGGATCTTTCTTCCTCCATTTCCGTCAATAACTGGTCCCTGAATTTGTCGATTTTATTATTGTTCATTCTGTAAACAGTATATGGGTACACCACAGACAGCGATGGTTCTCTGTAAGATCAACACATACACACACTGAACAGCCAGAACACTATGACCACCTATCTAATAGCGGGGATGTCCACCTCTGGTACGAATAACAGCGGCGACGCGTCGTGGAATGGAAGCAATGAGGCCTTGGTAAGTCGCTTGGAGGGAGTTTCCACCACATATGCACACGCAAGCCTCCTGATCACCGTAGGTTCCGGGGAGAAAGGCGATAAGCTCTGACGTCACGTTCAGTCACATCCTAGACGTGTTCGATCGGGTTCAGATCTGGAGAGTTAGGGAGAGGGGGAGGGTGGCACACCAATTGGAACTCGCCACTGTGTTCCTCAAACCACTCCATCACAATCCTGGACTTGTGACACGGCGCGTTGTCTTGCTGAAAAATGCCACTGCCGTCAGGAAATATGATCGTAATGGAGGGGTGTACATGGTCTAAAATTAGCGTACGATACTCCTCGGCCGTCATCATTCCTTGCACGAGCTTCACTGGATCCATCGATGCTCACGTGAAGGTTACCCAAAGCATAATGAAGCCGCCGTAGCTTGTTTTCACCCTACAGTATAGGTGTCAAGGAGCTGTTCCCCTGAAAGGCGACGGATTCGCGCCCTTCCATCGGCATGATGATCAGATCATACAACGCTCTGCCACTGCGGAAACGTCCAGTGCCGATTGTCACGTGTTCATTTCAGTTTCACTTGCCGAGGTCGTGGAGTTAACATTGGCACATGCACGGGTCGTCGGCTGCGTTGGGAGTTTTCGGTGCAGTGTGGTTTCTGACACACTTACACTCTACCCAGCAGTTAAGTCTAATGTTAGTTTTGCCACAGTTCGCCGCCTGCCCTGTTTTACCAGTCTGCCCAGCCTACGATATCGCCGCCCAAACCCATGACGTCTGGACGTGGTTTCGCCACGTCTTGAAGACATTCACCACAGCACTCCTCGAACACCCAAGTCATGCGTTTCTGCAATGCTCGTGCCGAACTTCCAGGTGTCCCACTAGCTGGACGTGCATGCCAATATATCGGTGTTATTATATAACATGGGGTGACCAGTATCCAAGCAATGTTCGGCAATAGCAGATCTACTTGGCTGCTGTAACCGTGTGTGCCGTTTATGCCCAGTACATCGGTCCTCCAAGGTCCTGATAGTTTGACCAATATATGCCATGGAATACGATATGCCAAGGAATACGATGTACACCCACCTTACGTAGTCCAAGATCATCCTTAACGGAACTCAAAGGTGCTCTAATTTTAGACGGAGGTCGGAAAACGAGTATTACGAGCAGACAGATGGAGTTGCGATGGGTCTCCTGTGATCGCAAATTTGTTTATGGAAGACTTCGAGGAACGTGCATTGGAGTCGGCGCCTTTGAAACCCACCTGTTTTTTTAGATGCGTTGACGATACCTTCGTTGTTTCGCCTCATGATAGGGAGAATTTGAATATCTTTCTAGAACATCTGAACTGGATCCATCCGAACATTCGTTTTACGATAGAGGTGGAAGAGGATGGTTGCCTACCCTTTCTTGACGTGTTGGTTAGGAAGGAGGATGATGGATCATTGGGACATGCAGTCTACAGGAAACGTACTCACACCCACTTGTACTTACAGGTTAATAGTTGTCACCATCCGGCTCAGCGTGAAGGGGTACTTCGTACCTTGGAGCACAGGGCACATGTAGTTTCTGACGCTGAGACTTTACCAGCTGAGCTGTCCCATCTTGAAGTTACATTTCGTCAAAATGGTTATAGTGATAGACAGATTGAACGTGCGTTGCGCTATCGACCAACTGTACATCGGGTGATTGATGAAAATTCTGAGTCAACACGTAAGTCTACTGCCGTTTTGCCTTACCTAGGAAACACGTCCAACAAGATCGGTCGTATTTTACGGAAATACGATGTGAAATGTGTTTTCCGACCTCCATCTAAAATTAGAGCACTTTCGAGTTCCGTTAAGGATGATCTTGGACTGCGTAAGGCGGGTGTATATCGTATTCCTTGAAGCTGCGGCATGACATATATTGGTCAAACTATCAGGACCGTGGAGGACCGATGTACTGAGCATAAACGGCCCACACGATTACAGTAGCCAAGTAGATCTACTATTGCCGAACATTGCTTGGATACTGGTCACCCCATGTTATATAATAACACCGAGATATTGGCATGCACGTCCAGCTAATGGGACAGTGTTATTAGGGAGGCAGTTGAGATTAAATTAACGAGCAACCTCATTAACAGGGATGGAGGTTTCTGTGTAAACTCTGTTTGGAATCCGGCTCTCTCCCTTGTCAAAAAATAGAGGGACAGAGTCAATGCTACCTCACCTGCGAATTCATAGTCTCACTATCGATAGCTCTGACTTTGGTCATCTTTGGTGGCACTAGTGTTCAGTGTGTGTGTGTGTGTGTGTGTGTGTGTGTGTGTGTGTGTGTGTGTGTGTGTGTGTGTTTGCTATCTTTCCTGCTTCAGTCCGAGAACCGAGGTTTTAAATTTGGGTGTACGCCACCTGTCCGTTGCAGTTTGCCTTGAAAATGGCGGGGTGTTCTCCCGCCGAAATATCGGCCGTCGCTGGAAGTGTTACCTGGCTGAATTCCCGGAAGTTATTTGAAAGTTGTATACGCCATGAGAAACTCAGGTCTCACACTCTCACTGATACTACATCCACTATGCGTGTGTCTGACTAGCAGTCATTCCTCACAAGATGACGCTGCTATAGCCTGGGCGGCGTTGTATCGATAGTAGGTCGGTGGTCATAAAGTTCTGGCTGGTCAATGCATACGCTACAATCCCAGAATAGATGATGGTGTGCTTTAAGCCCTTACGGTTGTCAGCGCCTCATTGGTATTTTCTGCAGGAGTAAGCGACGGCGTGCGATTCAGTGCGCAGCCTTACCTGTTTGCGGAGAGCTTCTCGAGCTTGAAGACGTTGAACTCCCAGAGGAGGGCCATGTCGAGCACCTCTCGCAGCTGGGCGGACATCTTGCCCGCGCGCACCGTGGCCCGTAGACCGCCGCTCGAAGCGCCGCGCGAAACGGCCGAGTCGTTGGAGCTTCGCCGCGTCACATTCACTGGAGTCGCGCTGCCCTGCAACACGGCGGCCCGCTCAGCGCCTGCCTTCGCCCCCTCCAAGGAACACACTAACAAGGGAACCTCCCCGTCGCACCCCCCTCACATTTAGTTATAAGTTGGCACAGTGGGTAGGGCTTGAAAAACTGAACACAGATCAATCGAGAAAACTAGAAGAAGTTGTGTGGAACTATGAAAAAAATAAGCAAAATATACAAACTGAGTAGTCCAGGAAAAGATAAGCTTAGGAGCGCCGTGGTCTGCCGGCACGGTAGCTCAGCGTGTTCGGTCAGAGGGATAGTTGCCCCCTGCAAAAAAAAAAAAAAAAAAAAAAAAAAAAAAAAAAAAAAAAAAAAAAAAAAAAAACCAGATTCAACTAACAAAAGCGAACAAAATGAGATCGGTCAGAGAGCTGGTTGGCCTCTGTAATAAAAAACTGAGTGTAACGATCGATAAACGAACTTAAACGGATGTCATATGACGTCCGCAACGACCAATCACAACGAACAATATGAAAAAGAAAGAATGGTCCCGCGGTTAGCGTGAGCAGCTGCGGAACGAGAGGTCCTTGGTTCAAGTCTTCCCTCGAGTGAAAAGTTCACTTTCTTTATTTTCGCAAAGTTATGATCTCTCCGTTCGTTCATTGACGTCTCTGCTCACTGTAATAAGTTTAGTGTCTGTGTTTTGCGACCGCACCGCAAAACCGGGCGATTAGTAGACGAAAGGACGTGCCTCTCCCATGGGAACGGAAAACATTTGATCGCAAGGTCATAGGTCAACCGATTCTTCCACAGGAAAACACGTCTGATATATTCTATACGACACTGGTGACGGCATGTGCGCCACATGACAGGAATATGTTGTCGACCCACCTAACTTGTGCACTTGGCGAATGGGTAAAAAGATTCTTCTACCTTGCCCGATTTAGGTTTTCTTGTGGATGTAATAATCACTCCCAAAAAAGTGGTGAAAACATAAGAGTTTGTCACATAAACTGCAACAAATGAATGTAACAGTTTCACAGTCTCACAGTTTTCCCTGTCCTCTGTCAAAACATATGTTTTTAACGTTTTCAAATTTTTCCGTGTGTAGACCGTCAAATCCTGCATATGTCCAAGCAAATCTGAACATGTCCTGGAATCTTGGAGGGCGAAGTTGATTATGTGTGAGTGCCTGAACTTTCATAATTGTCTGAAAATAAAAAATTACTACTTTCACTCCAGGGAAGATTTGAATCAACGACCTCTTGCCGGCAGCTGCTCACGCTAACCGTGGGACCACGGCGTTCCTGAGCTCACTTTTTCCTCGAAGTTGCTTATGATACTCATGGACTACTCAGTTTGTATATTTTGTTTATTTTTTTCTTAGTTTCACATAACTACTTCCTGTTTTCTCGATTGATCTGTCTACAGTTTTTGCAAGGGTTATCCACTATGCCAACTTATAACTAAATCTGTGGGGGGTGCGATGGGGAGGTTCCCTTGTAAGTAGTGAATAAATGGCATCAGGCGCTCATATGACCCCCCACCACAGACGTAAGTCAAGGATGCGGAACGGTGACTGCGCGCTGGTCTGTTGTATGGAATTAGGGTAGTAAAATGGGTGGACGTGGGCACACGTGACAGGATGGCACAAAGAAGATTTTGAGTTTGGACGAGTCGACGTCCAAAGCTTGAATGAACTTGTGAAAGATGGCTGTCCTAAAGCGTGGTTAAAAAGAAAGGCGATTTTAAAACGGCTGGTAAATTTTTGTTTGTCAGATGGTGACATCGTTTTGATTCGTTTCAATTTCCAGAAACATTTCGGTTGTTGACTCACTTTCAATGAGTCAATTTGAACTTCTCGCATTCGGGGTCTAACCGTGAAGCAGTTCACTATTGATAAAATGAAGGCGTTCACGACCGGATGGTACTGTTGTTGATAATTCTTCCGGGTTATATGGCCGTGGTCCATAGAATACTTCTACTCCTAACGTTTCGTCCAATGCTACGTTGGACATCCTGAGCGGTATGGCTGGTCCTGTTGAGTCCTGCCGACTGACGAGTCGGGCGTCGGAGAGCGGCCTAAATACTGAGGAATGTACCAGAAAAATAGGACAAGTATTTCATTCTGTTAAAGATAGAAGGCCACCATTATCATCTAGCGGGGTGTATAAAATTCCGTGTACCTGTGGCAAGGTCTATGTTGGTACTACGAAAAGAAGTGTGAATACGAGCGTAAGGGAGCAGAAAAGTCTTTGCCGACTGGGTAAAATAGATAAATCGGCCGTTGCAGAACATGCACTTTAGTCCGGTGACCATGTAGTTAAGTTTTCTGAAACTACAGTTTGAAGTGCTACCACGAACTATTATCCACGACTGTATAGGGAGGCTATTGAAATTTATAAACATAAAGATATTTTTAATAGAAAAGAAGAGGCCCTGAAATTAAGCGAGATATGGACAGTGGCGTTACAGAATCGATAAGTGATTTTTATCTATGACGGACTATTATCGATAATTACATTTTATCTTTGACTAGTTTTCTCTCTGCTACTACGTGCAAGCTAGACCACGCCCACTGTCCTCGGTATTTAGGCCGCTCTCCGACGCCCTACTCGTCAGTCGGCAGGACTCAGCAGGACCAGCCTTACCTCTGAGCATGTCCAACGTAGTATTGGACGACACGTTAGGAATAGAAGTATTCCATGGACCACGGCCATATAACCCGGAAGAATTATCAACAGTTCACTATTGCACAACGTGTGATAATCGTGAAAACGTTTTATCAGAATGGAGAAAATTATGCAGCAACTGTCAGGCGAATTCGCTCGATTCTAGGGCGTGATGAGCCACAGAATGAATCAACTTATGACAAAGTTCTCTGACACGGTTCAAAAGCAACCCTTAGAAGACCTTCGCATCCACGTTCTTGCCGAAGTGAGGAGATCATTGCGTGATTCGTTACTGTGTGGCTATTAGTCCAATGAAATCAGTTAGTCGCTGTTCCCAACAGTTGCGCTTAAGCTGCTCTTCAGTAAGGGGAATTCTCCGGTATGATCTCCGTAACGATCCATATAAAATTCATTTGACGCAGCAGTTGAAAGTGACGAATCACCAGAAGAGGTGACAGTTCTGGGTTCTGAGAGGACTAAAGGAGGACGACAGCCTCGCAAACAAAATCATCTCCAATGATGAAGCACACTTCCACTTAAATGGTTTTGTGAATAATCAGAAGAGCCATATCTGGGGGGCCGAAAATCCTCGCATGATCCAAGAAATATGAAAACGCATCCACAACGAGAGACAACTTGGTGCGGCTTTTGGCTCTGAGAATTATGGGACTTAACTTCTGAGGTCATCAGTCCCCTAGAATTTAAAACTACTTAAACCTAACTAACCTAAGGACATCACACACACCTATGCCCGAGGCGGGATTCGAACCTGCGTGCGTAGCGGTCGCGCTGTTCCAGACTGAAGCGCCTAGAACCGCTCGGCCACACCGGTCGGCAGGTGCGGCTTTTGGTTGGGCGGCGTCATCGGGCCTTATTTTTTCTGAAGTTGAGGCAGGACAAGCTGACTGTCAATTCCGTGTGATGCTAAGGGAGTTTTTGTGGCCTCACTTGGATGGAATGGACACTGAAGAGTTGTGGTTTCAGCAGAATGGTGCCACCAGCTATACTTCCCGACAAACAATTCAGTTACTCCGTGAGTGGTTCCAGGATCGCCTCATTTCGCACAATGATGGCCATCAAGGTCATGTGACTTAACTCCTTGTGACTTTTTTCTTTGTGGTCATCTTAAGTCAATGGTGTATGCGTATAAACGACGAAACATTCATAAAAAAAATGGCTCTGAGCACTATGGGACTCAACTGCTGTGGTCATTAGTCCCCTAGAACTTAGAACTACTTAAACCTAACTAACCTAAGGACATCACACACATCCACGGCCGAGGCAGGATTCGAACCTGCGACCGTAGCAGTCACACGGTTCCGGAATGCGCGCCTAGAACCGCGAGACCACCGCGGCCGGCGAAACATTCATCACCTGAAGGAGGAAATTCTACGAGCTGTCAGCGAAATGGATGTGGAAATTTGTCATGCAGTCACAGTGAATTACATGGAGAGAGTTCTTGCATGCCAGCGCCGTAGAGGAGGTCATACGCCTCGCATTTTTCATATATGAAGTAGGAAGGATAGATGATCGAGTTTATGTATTTTGTTCGCGTTTTTTTTTTTTGTAAAAATAAACATCTTATTTTAATATATCAAAACCTGCGCTCTTTCTGAACTATCCTGTATTTGTCATAATAATTTTGAGTATCTCGTGGGCCACAAATGTGAGTTAATTAGTTTATTTGATAAATGTTCTCAAGCCTTGTAACATCGCTTTAACATTGCCTTTATAATTATACGCTTTGGAACTATGTTCGAGATAAGAGAGCTTGGTCGGAGAGGTTGGCTTTATTTTGTCAGAGTGTGCTAGTAGCAGCTGTATGATAATGTACTAGGTTTGAAGTGGACGGAAGCTGGCCTGTCCTGGAGTGGAGACAAAATTATTTGGAGTAATTTTTGTAATATGATGTTTAAAGAGAGATATTGAGCCGAAGGACTATATTGAATGAATGAGAAATGTAAAATTTGAAGGTAATGCGGTTTCTTATATTTGTAATAACTTAGTACGTTGATTCTTATAACACTGCTCATGGTTTAGATTTTCCGTAAGATTTTTGTAATAAAGTCTTGGGGTGTGCAATTATAAATACTAAAGAGACATTTACATTATCAGCGACCAAATGTTAGCATTTCTACCACAGCTTCATGCATGTCCCGTGGACGTCCCCATCTTCAACAGCTATGTTCGCAGGGCTGTACGCACATCTTCCTGGTTTGACACACGCCCAGGCACACTATTGCACCTAGACTGGTTTGCTAAATCACCGTATCTTAATCTCATAGAAAATGTCTGGGACTGTTTGGACTGCGGCCACAGTGTAGAGAACAACAAACCTGCAACTGGTTCCTCTACGGGATCTAATTATGAACGAGTGGCTTGCTGAAAAAGTACCTGAAGAAACTTGGCGACTCTCTTCTTCGCCGAACCACTATTGCCGCTAGAGGTGATGTTACTCGGTGTTAGCGCGATAATTTCTGATTTGTATTCTGTGCCATGTGCTTATAGGTAGAGCCTGGAAACTACCTCGCTTAACCCACGAACCATTAATAGTAATCACCCCCAATCTCTCTATAGTCTTTCGGTGAGTGGCGTCGAAGCAAGTGACGTCAAGAGTGGGTCAACACAGGAATATGTATGGGTTTTACATGTTGATTCTGTAGATGAGGGTATTCTATGTGACGTCTATTGAATAGAAACACACAAGACCGGCACAATAATTGAGAACATTCATCATGACGTAAGGTCATATTGGCAGGCAAAAGCACCTGGATCCTCTTGATGAACGATACGTTACTCTCTCCTGGTGTTCATATCGCGTTGCCGGGTCCGCTACTTTTGTTTTTATAAGGAGAGGTCAAGAAGTTTCAATTATGATGGCGCTAGTGCAGCGTATATGAAGTGCAGAGCGAGTCCAATGCGGATATACAGTGTGTACGAAAACTCCCGTTACAAACTCCCAGCACTTGTAGAGGGGCATGAGTACATAATATTTTGAATGGGAACCGATGTCCAGAAACGTCATCCAACGACGCAACATAGCATCAAAATTGTAGGCATCGGCACCTGGTAATTGTGTGTATATACAGGGTGATTCGGTGTTACTGTTGCAAACTTTCTACAATGAAGGCGATGAGAAATGTATTAATTTGAGTTGTGCTATTGTTGATAAAACTGTAAGGTAGGCAACTTTCAGAGCTGGTAGTATGGATCAAAATAAGAAAAAAGTCTAGTAAATATTGGTTTTAAAATGCATACCTAAGGAACTATGTGCACTTTTTCATCTTCGCTGTTGTGAAACACATCTATTGAACTAGTGCTCTTAGATTCTCAGGTATGCCTTTTACAGTCCATGTTTAGTAGATTTTTTTCTGTTTTTGCCCATACTACCATTGTAAGTAGGCCGTTTAGGTTTTTTATATTGGTAACGCCACGTAGCGCTCTGAAAATCACTGGTTGTGCTGTGTGCAGTCTGTGGCTAGTTTGCATTGTTGTCCGCCATTGTAGTGTTGGGCAGCTGGATGTTAACAGAGCGTAGCGTTGCGCAGTTGGAGGTGAGCCGCCAGCCGTGGTGGATGTGGGGAGAGAGATGGCGGAGTTTTGAAATTTGTAAGAATGGATGCCATGAACTGATATATATATATATATATATATATATATATATATATATATATATATATATATATATATATATATATAATGACTATTAAGGTAAATACATTGTTTGTTCTCTATTAAAATCTTTCATTCGCTAACTATGCCTATCAGTAGTTAGTGCCTTCCGTAGTTTGAATCTTTTATTTAGCTGGCAGTAGTGTCTCTCGCTGTATTGCAGTAGTTCGAGTAACGAAGATTTTTCGTGAGGTAAGTGATTTGTGAAAGGTATAGCTTAATGTTAGCCAGGGCCATTCTTTTGTAGGGATTTTTGAAAGTCAGATTGCGTTGCACTAAAAATATTGTGAGTCAGTTTATGCACAGTTATGTATAATTTTTCTAAGGGGACGTTTCATTTGTCGACCCTTAACCGAGGATAGCTCACTGGAATCTTCTGATTTTTTAAATTGTAGTTTGTGTAGTTAGTGTAGCTTTTGTTTATTGCTAGCGCGTAATCATAGAGAGAATTTCCTTTGTAGTTGCAGTCTTTCATTGTTGTACAGTAAAACAGTTGTGGCATGTATGTAGTTCTGCACGAAGTATTTCGCAGCTGCGCTTGCAGTTAACTAGATATTATTTTCAGTGCTATGTTAATGTATTCTCTTATTTTTGCTCTTCAAATTGTGGTTTTCTGTGTTATCGTTTGATATATTGTGAGAATAATGGCGTGTGAAAAACGTAATACTAGGCTCCAAAGTAAACTGAGAAATAATAATGACGACGAACGTAGCTTACCAGCACCACTGTGTAATGAATTAACAGACATTCAAAGTAGTAATTTGGTAACTATGCATAGGGAAATGGAGCGGGCGTCAAATAATGGTGTAGACAGTGAAACAGGTGGTGGACAGGGAAGCATTATCGATCGATCGGTCGGCAACAGCTCGCCTCAGGAATCGGGAATAACAGAGCACAATCTTGCAAATACTGTAGATTCAGGTTTTGCGTCCTCACCGTTTTCTCAAATAAGTCAAAACACATTTTCTGTTTTTCAAACTGCGAATATTGACGGTTCAAATGCATTGCCGTATAGCACTGGGGAACATGTTTCAGATACCAGTGCATTGTTGTTACAATTAATGCAACAAATGGGACAAAAGCTTCAAAAGTTAGACACAATGGAACAAAATCAGAGACAAACACAGCAAAAGCTTCAAAAGTTAGACACAATGGAACAAAATCAGAGACAAACACAGCAAAAGCTTCAAAAGTGAGACAAAATCAGAGACAAACACAGCAAAAGTTATACGCAATGGAACAAAAGCTTCAAAAGTTAGACTCAGTGGAACATACGCTTGAACAAACACGTGAAGATTTAACTACTGAATTACATAAAATCAAATCGAAATGTCAAAAAGTCTGTAATGACGTAAAAACAAAAATTTGTGAGCATTGCCAACATATTTTTTATCGGCATGAAAATGCATTACAGAATCACGAATCAGCCATAAAAGAACTGCAAACTGTTGTTCATGAAAATCATGAGACCTTGCAAGCTAAAATTGACTCAGTTGCATCTACCGATTCGGTTACGCAACTTGCAAAAACTCAGGAAAACTTATAGGATACAGTAGATACTCTGAAAATTGGTTCAGAAAGACACATGGAGGAAATCAGTTCATTATCAGAGAAAGTAGTTGAACTTTCGGATCAGCTAAATAATTTATCTACGAATATAGGTGATAATCTGAATGACACAAAACCGGTAGTCTTTAATGACACAGAAGAGTGCGAACAAATTAGGAAATTCAAACAAAATCTGAACCAAATTAATACGCAACACCAAAGATAAATCCAGGAAGTACAAGATCAGCTAACACAGGTAATACAAGAATTACGTATTTCAGAGAACACTCGCGCTCCAATATGGGAAGAGGGACATAGAAATACGGAACAGCCACAAAATAATAACACAAGGCACTTTGAAAATTATGAAAGAAATTGGCAAGGTACACCGAATTTTGAGATGGAACCGCCGAAACGATGTAACAATGACCGACATGCGACTCGCCGACATGATGATTTTGACTGTAAGCTGTTCATTACTACACGTAAATTCAAAACATTTAAGAATTCTGGCAACGACATTCATCCTCAAGTGTGGCTCCATCAATTCTCTCATTGTTTTCCTCCTAACTGGTAATTAGAGCACAGATTAGAATTTATGTGTGGCTACTTAGAGAATGAACCAGCTGTAAGAATGCGATCGGTCATTCACGATTGTCACAGTGAAGGAGAATTTTATCATGCCTTTCTGTCAGCATATTGATCTCAAGCTACACAAGACCGAGTGAAACATAGCATCATTATGATGAAACATTTCGAACAATCTGAATTTTACAGTCTTGTGAAATATTTTGAAGACATGTTACATAAGAATCAGTATCTTTCAAACCCATACAGCCCCTCAGAACTCATCCGCATTTGCTTAATCAAATCGCCCTAACATTTACGACATATTATTTTGGCAGGACGTTGCAAAGACGACATTGAAGCTTTTCAGGGACTCTTACAAGAATTAGAAATTGACACAGACAGTCGCGGGATGCGAAAACAGGAAAACAATCACTACAGGTCACATCCGTCGCAATTCCGCGATGAAAGAAACAATAACTGGACACGACAAGGCAATTATCACAACACAAATCGTGACCAAAACAGACACCATCCATATGACAACCACTGGCAGAGTAATAGTTACAGAGAAAGATCGCATTTCCGTAGTAATGAATATGACAGAGAGAATCATAGAAACAGACAATATGGCAACCAGAACTATTATTATCATGGGAGACACAATAACTTCAGACGGAACGGTCCACAGTGCAGTGATAATTCAGGGAGAAATTCTCCACCACGTGACCGACAAGAAAGAAACTATGGAATCTACCGACATGACGACAGATGATATGATCGAAACGACAGGCCTGAATTGCAGCAGAACCGGCGGGATTCAAACAGAGCAGGGCCCTCTCGGCAAGGTGAAGTTGTAGAAGTTAGGTCTCCTAATCCCAATAACAACGCACGCCAACAAAGACGCAGACAATGGCTCGCGCCGCAGGCAGCCACGTGCGCTGGCTGGCTCAAGAAAAATAACATAGACGCTAACCTTGAGAAAAGTTCCAGTATTCTTTACCGACATATACCGCATGATAATTGCGTTCAAGTTGAAACTTTGAGTACTATAAAGGGTAAAAGATTACACCACATTTCACATGTAAAACCGTTTATTGAAAGATAATCTGCCTTTTAATTTTGTCTTTGCCATAAAACTTTTCACTTCACATTTCAAGTATGCTTCGTCAGACTTAAGAAATAGTTAACATGCAACAATGTTTGAAGTTCCCTATCCAGTCTAGAACCTAGGGAACATACTTAAACAGCAATTACGAATGCATTGTTATTGTGAACAGACGACACAGTGTTATTGTGTGTGTGTGTGTACATTCTTGCTTGTTAGTAGCACGATTACGTAACGACTATAAGGCTTACATACTTATAACATATACTGTTAATGTGTTTTTAATGCAACGTTTTGGTTTAGTTGAAAAGACATTCATTATTTGAAGTACTTTCTGTGAGATTAAATATGACTTAGCATTTGATAGCTACACGATTATATCACGACGCTACTAATGTGTGACACAATTTACATTGTGCTTTTGCGGTGTATCTGTTTTATATCTGCACAGTTTTTCTGAATTATTCTGGAAAGTAAAACATGTTTTACTAGTAATTTTTGTGGTATAGCTACAATGCGACAGCCTTTTCCATAGCACAACAATACATTACATTATAGTACTTTCTTGATCACGATAAGGTACATAATAACTACGATATCTATGCGCAAAGCATTTCACTTTTGTTTATCATGAGGCAAGTACATTGACTTCTGCAGAACTTAGCTTTCGGAGGACGATAACTACGACACTTCCACAGAGATTATCTTACAACACGACGCACAGTTTAGCGCTACAGTACACGTATTTGAGTGACTAATTTTGTACTTAAATCATTTATTTTTAAAGATATTTGAAGTACGATGATACAAAGGTTTTCCATGATACATTTCATTCCATTGCTGTAATCTGTAACACCTGAGGGTATAATTACATTAATCCTCAGCGGGGTACACGCCTACTTTGTGTACCATGTGTGTGGCAAGCACAAAGAGCTCTAGCGAATATGGTATTTGCTTATACAACTTTAGACGTCGGTACCATATTTCTCTAACACAGAATTACACAGCTATCTGATCATTTAACTGGGAGAGACAAACATTTATTTTACTACATCAGTAACAGATGTTTACGTAATTACACAGTTGGATAACTTCACACTTACGAAATTGTATTTTGTCTGTACTTTGTGAACTGTTCATATTTTTTCGGAACCATTGTGATACTATGAGAGCTTTGAATGACATACTTGGTATGGGATCATGATTTTTAAAGTACGTTTGAGGCAGATGACACTCTTGACATGAGCAGAGAATTTTTTTTAGGTTATGAAATTATTGGAGGAAGCTACGACGATTTTGAGAGTTGACTGAGGTGCTATGATGTTATTATTACAATGACTATGTGTATTACGCTGTTGCGGTATGTTTATGATCAATAAGCTGATGCTATACGAGGAATTTGATTATGCTACATATTTATTATGATGAAATATTGAAGAAGTGTCTACGAATATGTATATCAGTAATAAAGCAAGGAATAATGAGTAGTGGTTAGGGACTCTGGTTTGTGAAAAAGGTTGTTGTAAACCAAGAATCGTACTTTAAGAGTTATGAAATGTGTGTATATGTGTGAATGTATCACTATGCTGGCGAAATTTTTTTGGACACTATTATATTAAAAGGATTTTGTTTCTACAGATTTGTAAAGCAAATTCTTGACCTGTGAAATATTTTTCTATGAGACTGCCACCGTAGCGGAAACTGCTGTCGTAAATACACTCCTGGAAATTGAAATAAGAACACCGTGAATTCATTGTCCCAGGAAGGGGAAACTTTATTGACACATTCCTGGGGTCAGATACATCACATGATCACACTGACAGAACCACAGGCACATAGACACAGGCAACGGAGCATGCACAATGTCGGCACTAGTACAGTGTATATCCACCTTTCGCAGCAATGCAGGCTGCTATTCTCCCATGGAGACGATCGTAGAGATGCTGGATGTAGCCCTGTGGAACGGCTTGCCATGCCATTTCAACCTGGCGCCTCAGTTGGACCAGCGTTCGTGCTGGACGTGCAGACCGCGTGAGACGACGCTTCATCCAGTCCCAAACATGCTCAATGGGGGACAGATCCGGAGATCTTGCTGGCCAGGGTAGTTGACTTACACCTTCTAGAGCACGTTGGGTGGCACGGGATACATGCGGACGTGCATTGTCCTGTTGGAACAGCAAGTTCCCTTGCCGGTCTAGGAATGGTAGAACGATGGGTTCGATGACGGTTTGGATGTACTGTGCACTATTCAGTGTCCCCTCGACAATCACCAGAGGTGTACGGCCAGTGTAGGAGATCGCTCCCCACACCATGATGCCGGGTGTTGGCCCTATGTGCCTCGGTCGTATGCAGTCCTGATTGTGGCGCTCACCTGCACGGCGCCAAACACGCATACGACCATCATTGGCACCAAGGCAGAATCGACTCTCATCGCTGAAGACGACACGTCTCCATTCGTCCCTCCATTCAAGCCTGTCGCGACACCACTGGAGGCGGGCTGCACGATGCTGTGGCATGAGCGGAAGACGGCCTACCGGTGTGCGGGACCGTAGCCCTGCTTCATGGAGACGGTTGCGAATGGTCCTCGCCGATACCCCAGTAGCAACAGTGTCCCTAATTTGCTGGGAAGTGGCAGTGCGGTCCCCTACGGCACTGCGTAGGATCCTACGGTCTTGGCGTGCATCCGTGCGCCGCTGCGGTCCGGTCCCAGGTCGACGGGCACGAGCACCTTCCGCCAACTACTGGCGACAACATGGATGTACTGTGGATACCTCACGCACCACGTGTTGAGCAATTCGGCGGTACGTCCACCCGGCCTCCCACATTCTCACTATACGCCCTCGCTCAAAGTCCGTCAACTGCACATACGGTTCACGTCCACGCTGTCGCGGCATGCTAGCAGTGTTAAAGACTGCGATGGAGCTCCGTATGCCACGGCAAACTGGCTGACACTGACGGTGGCGGTGCACAAATGCTGCGCAGCTAGCGCCATTTGACGGCCAACACCGCGGTTCCTGGTGTGTCCGCTGTGCCGTGTGTGTGATCATTGCTTGTACAGCCCTCTCGCAGTGTCCGGAGCAAGTATGGTGGGTCTGACACATCGGTGTCAATGTGTTCTTTTTTCCATTTCCAGGAGTGTATTTCGGTAACAAAGTTAAGTGACCACCTGCACGTAATGTGTCGTGGGCGCCCATGTGCGCGACAGACGCCTTCAAAAAGCCATTAGTGTGTGCCTGTCAGAGGCACAGGTGGAGAAAAAGAAAAGAGGCCATTATCCTCGCTATTGACAGTCCTTTGTAGGAAGCATCGTAAATACGACACCCTCAAACTTGAAAACATGATTACACTGTAGAGTTCTTAATTTATGATATTTACTGAAATGAAATGATGAGAAACGTTTCATGTCTATTGTCTTGCTAGTTGGAAGATTGTTTAGTTCACTATGAAATGCCTTATGGCTAGCGAATGACGTTTCACGCCTTGCTTTGCTCATTTTGTTTAATATCTAGTTTCTAGTTGCACTGCAGCATTGGTTAAAATAAAATTTTATAGATGTACTAATATAAATATTTTATGCTACAGATCCAGTACATAATAACTTTATAATCTACTTAAAAAAACGAGGGAGCAGAAAAAGACATTTCCCTTCACAAGAATTGCATACAGAATTTTCTCTTCAAGTACTTGGTAATTTCTTTTGTAGCATAAGTTGTGGTGCACCAGTTTAATTATATAGACATTAAGATGTGAATATACATTTCCCTTATCTGCGATGTTGTCTTTAGTGTACTATTTTTCTGCTTGTGGGTTTGTCATGTTTAGGTATAAGTTATTACATTTATTGCTTGCTTTGCTTACTTGCATTTTTTTGATATTGCTGTTTGTATTAATTGTTTTATGCTGCTGCATTGCGTCGTCTCTTAGTTTACCATCTGAGCTCAGTAGGTTTAAGTTAGCTTAAGAGGGGGTAGACTATATAAGAAACTAACTATGATGAATTGGAAGAAAAGCATTGAGAAGCTATAAGATGGTTTGGCCAAAAAGTAGTGTACAGTGGAGAAAAACTATTTTTGAAAGACGATGTGAACAGAATACAGAAAACATGCTTGGATAGGATTTTTTTTTTGGCTGGAGCAAATGTTGAAATAAGAGGGACGATCTATGGAATGAAGTTTTGGGTTGGACTGCAGTACCAAATGTTACCCTGAAAACAAACCCTTTCCTTTTGTGTTATCCCACTATGTGTTTGTGTACCCTTGTGTATTTATTTTCTTCCTGTCTCTGTGTACTGTTTCATAGAATTTTTTCTCTTCTAATACTAAGCTACATTCACTATGATGAGGAATACTGTTATCCTCAAATATAATTTGCATTAATAACATGTTATTTACTTCGTAAAGATGTTTACACATTATTTATTCTGTTTTGTTCTAATGCTCATGTGTGAAGTTGATGTTTCAAGAGTTATTCTAAACTTTTATGTATGTACTTATGTTGTAATTTTTGTAACTTTGATGTATTTGTTATTTCGATTATTTTGTAAAGCCTGTATTACTGCCAATGTTATCTGTACTATTATGTTCTTTAATGATATATTTTGTACCTTTGTTATTGTATTCTCATGCTATAAAATTGTAATTGACACTAGTTCAACAAATTAAGTAACTTGTAAATTACATCTTACTGCACACGTTTCTGTTGGTCATAGTATATGGACAATATGTGAGAAGTAGGGACTGTTAGTGCTTGCATGTGTGTTAATAATTCAGCAAGGGACTGGATAACAGCATTGCTGTTTCTAAGGATTATTTAAAAAAAACTTTGTGAGTGCAAGTGGTGGTTTATGGACTTGCTGTATTCTCCGCAAGACTCTTCGATGGTGATTGTGCACCTGCGCAGTCGCAACAGATGGCTGCTGGCCATCTCTACCAGGACTACAGTGGGTCTGCTCTGTGATGACCTACCTACCAATATTCTTCAACTTCGACTGACTCTGCTGTGGGTTTGCTCTGTTGTGGCCCATTACCTGCCTACATGTCAAGAGTCAGCACTGTCTTTCCGTTGGAAGGACAACACTACTTCTTCAAGACTGCTTAGAAATCCACTACTTCCGAGTGCATTTTCTTTTATTTCTCAGTCTTTGAGAAAAACACTGCAATTTTACTATGATGGATGATCAGGACTGTCTTTATGGACTGTGAGAAAATTTTAGCTTTTGAGCAACATTGTATCAATAAGTGTGGGCATTTGATATCTATGTTATTGTAATTATGAAAAATTTTAGTTTCAAAGCAGTAGACATCAGATATTATAAAGGAGCTCAGTGTGGATCAGACCACTATCTAGTTAAAATGAAGTCTTTCTGGCCATGGAAGAATGCAAGGAGTGGTACAAGTAATATAAAAAAACGAACCAGACTGAGAAAGATGAAAATTTGCCTTTTAATATTGGCAGCCTACAAGACGAAAGTATCAACACTCTTTGCGGCCTGGATGTAAAGGAAACTGGTTGAATCATTTGAAGGAAGTACAGAGGAAATATATGACTATATAAAAGCTAATGTGAAAATCATAGCAACAGAGGTGTTGGGTAAAAAAAATAGCAACCACGACCATGAAGTAGAGTGGTGGTCAGAGGAACTAGAGGTCCTCGTTAAAGAAAAACGAAATGCGTACCTTCAGTGGTTGAATGATAAATCAGAAGAAACAAGATCAATATACAAGGAAAAGAAGAATGAAGTGATGAAAAAATAAGATGGCAAAAAATGAAGCATGGGAAAGAACATGTGCCAAGGTGACTAGCAAATTAGGATTTGGGAGAGGAAAAGAAGCATGGTCAGTATTGAAAGGGCTTCGACAGGATACAAAAAGCAAAACTAATCTCCAACTGATAACACAAAAGAAATGGGAAGAGTATTTACGAAAATTATTAAATGAGGACAGAGAAGAATATCTAGAAGAAGGAACAGAGGAAGATAAAGGACATGAAGATGATGAGATCCAGATTTTAGAAAGTGAAGTACTTCAGGCATTGAGAACAGGAAAGAATGGTAAATCACCGGGACCAGGCAATATCAATCTGGAGTGTCTGAAATAAGGTGGTGACAAAATTGTGAAACTGATAACACAGCTCTTCAACAAAATGATACATGGAGAGTCAATACCCAACGAGATGAAGCTAGGTTACATTAATACAATATTTAAGAAAGGGGATCGCCAAATTTGTTCAAACTATCGAGGAATTTGTGTTACAAACACATTAATGAGAATTTTTGCGAAAGTAATTAAAAACAAACTGGAAAAAGATTTTACAACCCAAGAAGAGCAATGTGGATTCACGGCTGGGAGATCATGTGTAGACCATATTTTCACATTATGACAGATTTTGGAGAAACATAGGGAAAAATCAAAAAATATAGGATTAATTTTCATAGATCTAGAAAAAGCGTAGGATACTGTTCCAAGAAAATTACTTGGGAGAGCGCTACATTTGGCAAACATAAACTCTTCCTTGATTAAAATAATACAACAGATGTATAAAGATAACATTTGCCAAGTGAAAGTTGGTAATAAACTTTCTCAGAAATGTAGAACAAGCAAAGGCCTTTTCCAGGGCTGTCCCATGTCACCATCATTATTTAAAATCTATATAGATATTAGCCTTAGAACACGGTCTCGTAAATGTAATAGTATGGGATTTGAAATAAGAGATGGAGTTTACCTACATCATTTACTATTTGCTGATGATCAAGTAGTCGTAGCACAAGGTGGGGAGGATGCTAACTATATGTGCAATCAACTAGCAATAGCATACAAAACTTGGGGTTTGAAGATTAATTACCAAAAAACAGAATACTTGACTAATGATTCAGATGAGCTATACATTGAAGGAATGAAAATCAAAAAAGATAAACACTTTCTGTTATTTGGGATCCATTTTAGAAATCGAGCGAAAATCAGAATCAGAAATCAATAAATGGATTAGTAGCGGATGGAGGGTCATTGGGATGCTTAACTCAGTCGTATGGAGCAGGAATGTAATGAGCAGAACTAAAAAATTAATATACAAATCCATATTAGAGAGTGTGGTTCTATATGGAATGGAGACCTGGACAATTAACATGAAGCACATTAAAAAATTTCAAGCTCTAGAGATGGACTTTTGGAGAAGATCGGCAAGAATCTCCAGGATAGAAAAGATAAGGAACACTGAAGTAATAAGGATAATGGAAATAAAAGAAAGAATATATGACGTAATGGATAGGAAGAAATTACAGTGGTATGGGAAAACCAGAATACCAAAATTGATACTGGAGTGGGAACCGGAGGGGAGAAGAAGAAGAGGACGCCCTATGACCACCTGGATCCAAAATGTACAGCACACAATGAGGAGAATGGGTGCAGAGGAAGAAGACACACAAGACGGAAACACCTGGAGAAATATTTTGAGAATATAGTTTAAGAACGGTTATTGTTTATATTGTAATTTCCAAGTAAATTATTATGTTGGAGATAAACCTCTGTAATGAGGAAAAGCTCAAAATAATAAAATAATATTAATAATAAAAATTTTATCATATCATTATTGGCCACTGCCCAAAACAATTTGTAAAATTTTTGTGAGGCGCATGTTTACAGTCCATGTTTAGTAGATTTTTTTCTGTTTTTGCCCATACTACCATTGTAAGTAGGCCGTTTAGGTTTTTTATATTGGTAACGCCATGTACCACTCTGAAAATCACTGGATGTGCTGTGTGCAGTCTGTGGCTAGTTTGCATTGTTGTCCGCCATTGTAGTGTTGGGCAGCTGGATGTTAGCAGCGCGTAGCGTTGTGCAGTTGGAGGTGAGCCGCCAGCTGTGGTGGATGTGGGGAGAGAGATGGCGGAGTTTTGAAATTTGTAAGAATGGATGTCATGAACTGATATATATATATATTATGACTATTAAGGTAAATACATTGTTTGTTCTCTATTAAAATCTTTCATTCGCTAACTATGCCTATCAGTAGTTAGTGCCTTCCGTAGTTTGAATCTTTTATTTAGCTGGCAGTAGTGGCTCTCGCTGTATTGCAGTAGTTCGAGTAACGAAGATTTTTGGTGAGGTAAGTGATTTGTGAAAGGTATAGCTTAATGTTAGTCAGGGCCATTCTTTTGTAGGGATTTTTGAAAGTCAGACTGCGTTGCGCTAAAAATATTGTGAGTCAGTTTAAGCACAGTCTTGTACAATTTTTCTAAGGGGACGTTTCACCATCTCTGAAAGTTGCGTCCCTTTCAATCTTAGCAACAACAAAATCAGTACATATATTCCACTGTAGGGGTATAATAACGGTTCTCGCTTTTAACTCTCGACTCGTTCGTTTACCTCAAATTGATACATTTAACCTACTACATCATCCTAGAAAGTTTATAACATCATCGCGGAATTACTCTGTATGTACATATATTTACAAGCGCTGGCTGTGTGGCTCACGGACATGGATTCCTATTCAAAATATTATGTGCTCAGTCATGTCTACAAGTCCTAGACATGTGGAACGGGAGTTTCTGAACGCCCTGTATAAACACCGAAATGTAGGCAAGAGATCAGTGTGGCATTCGTGTCTTTGCAACGTGCGTGCGGTAAATGCGGAAATGTGAACTATGGCGACTTATTACGAAATGCGTCCAAACAGGGCCACCCTGCTACTATTCTTTCCTTGGTTGCTGAAGGACAAACTCCGGGAAACATCCATCTGAGGATGAAGAGTGTGTATGGTGCAGTATGTCTGACAAGAACCACCGTTGTGCAGTTCCGTGCAGTTCCGTGCTGCGTCCTCACATTACAAACGTCGTAACACAGAAGTTATGCCAACTCAAGTGTAATTTGTCTCGCTCTATAGTCCTGATCTCTTCCCTTGTGATTATCACGGCTTCGCTACCTGTTGAAGGGTCGACTATTTCTGTCGGAAGAGAATGTGCAACAGGCAGTTACGGTCTGCTTCACGCAGCAGGACACGGTAATTTACCATAGCGATATCTTCAATCCAGTGCGTCTGTGGGACGATAGCTTCAATACTCACCGTGATGTTGCCTGTTTGGAATACCGATTATGGACTGTACGCCCTACTAACGGAAGTTTTTCGATCACTCCTTGTGTGTTTTGACCTACAAATTTTATTTTGACTTTGTCGTGGGCGCCGTTTCTGTCAGCACAACCATCATTTAACCAAAAGAAGAGAAATCGTATGTGCCACCTGTTTGAGAAAAGTGTTCTTTGTGTTACAGCGTATAAACTGTCTACGTAACGTATCTTTGGAGGCAGAGTTTGGGGAATAAGTCACGGTTGGAATTAACGAACTGTGAAATCCGCAGAAAAAAACACATTCAGCCATTAACGATCCGTCGCGCGAATTCGACCCGTGTGTAGCTCACCTCCCAGTCTCGGAAGCTAGACCGCTGCGAGTTATGATGTGTGAATGCGTCTTGGGTAACGCACACCTGTAAACCTTAAATTGTTGTCAGCTGAATTCTGTTCCGTACCTCACAAAGATACACTTCAAATTCTTCGAGAGGCAATAAAAAAGCAAGACGGAAGATTAAGGTTCAACATCCTGTCGATAATGAGTTTATTAAAAACAAGAGTTCAAACACTAATTGAAAAGCAAGAAAAAGCAAATTAGCAGAGTCTTTCTCAGAGGAACTATCTTGGAATCTGCCTTAATAGATTTAGGGAAACAGTGCAAAAGCTGAATCGGTATGTTCGGACGGGTAACTGAATCGGCTTTTTCTCGACTGCGAGACTGGTGTGCTGATCTCGCTCAGTGTTATAGCATTCAGGAAGATGCCGATCGGAATAAGGGAGGCCGTTTTATTTCGTTGTCATTTCATTTCCCTCGCATAACACGGGGGAGAGATTGGGACAGGAAAGGATGGAGAAGTTACGAAAAGGATCCTGATTAAATCTTTTCCGTTGGAGGAGAATGGAGCGAGGGGAAGAGGCGCTCTAGCATTGAAAGAAATACGACGATTTTGGTTAGTCTAGAAAGATAGGTCAATAGTTATAGATAATAATATGAGTAACGCATTTGAAAAATAATGTAGAAAACTTGATTATCCAGCGAATTTTCTGTATTTCCCTTTTGAAACAGAATCCAACAGTGTTAGTCAAGATCCTCAATCCTGTCAATTTCAACGAAATTTGGATTGCAAGTCTTAGGCCACTCGAAAGTAGCTTCAGTGAATAAGTTTAGATCATAACACTTTCTGACGCAGGCGCTATTTTGGACCACGTGAAATTCGACCGCCATTCTCCAGAGTATTTGTCCAGCGTCTTGTCACTGCACCTTTTCGCTGGGTTTTGTGAGATACTGAAGGAGTGCAACAGTTAATGATGAGTAGGGACATACGAGTGACGATCAAACAGTTTCCGTTCGAAGACCACACAGTCCAGAATCGGTATGCCAATCAGGCAAAATCGCCGTGAGCACTGAGGCAATCATTTCATCGACGCACCAGGTTGAATATATCCATTTAATAAAAGACCGAGTCCTGGTGATTTCGGACGGTTTTGTCGTTATTTCTATTGCAACATTCGTATATATTGTTAGTTTAAATCCATTGTTACGGAAGTGGTAGGGTATATGTGTAACGAATAAAATATCCCAGAATCAGAAAGTGTATGTGTAGGTATATTTATCTGAGGCAGTTAAGCAAAGCGTCCGAAGTCACCCCATGGATTGGGGTGATTTCGGAAACATATGTTTTTTAAATCTCTGTCCGAAGTTACGGTATATAGAGGGTGAATTCGGGCAGTTACTGCCTTTTTTTCTACAGGCTTTTTATTTGATTTTGGTGACATTTTACACATTTTATGGTAGCCCTTTGTTACGAATAATAAGTGATAAGGAATGACGCTTTCATCATAGTTGATCATGTTGCTAGGTGGGATATTTTTCAGCTTTGCCTTGATATTGGAGAAAAACATCTTAACAGTCTCTTTGTTCACTTCTGCACTTAAATGTTTCCGCTTAAGCGAACAGAAAGATCATCTGACTGTCGTTTGAGGAATAAATGCACCCATTCTTCTCCTGGCAAATTATTTCGAAATTTCTTCTCTTTTTGGCCAGATTTATCAAGGTAACCTTTGACTAAATATCTAATACCCAGTTTAGTAAAGGGAAATCCCCAATGTGCAGCCCTCAAGATACCTTGCTTCAACATTTCTTCTTATTCTTTATTTAGCATTGGTTGTCCTCCCGTTTTTTTCTGATGTGCTTCCTGCACACGCTTTTCTGTACGATAATTTACCACTCCGAATATCACGAACAGCTTTATCTAAAAGTTGCGGGTCATAATTATACCGTACTGTAGCGCCTCTCCTGCTCTTGTACGTTCTTGGCATTGACCGAAGTCACCCCATACAGCACACAGTTTTACAAAAACAGTCGCTATTTTATAACCTTGCACGAGAAACTCGACAAACTTGTTCAGAAATTTTCTCAATGCTGTTAGCTTCGGAGCGCGTCGACGATTACCGCTACAATTACTTCCAGCTCGACGCAACAATAGAAAGTTTCCACTTTACGATAATGCATCGATTTTTAACACAGACTGTTCGTCAATTATTCACCTAGGGAAACAATTGACGCAAAATAAAAGTTGTGGAAAGCGATAAATGCAATCTTGCGCTTAAAATAACTGGCGCACAGACGTTAAAATAAGAAACTCTTTGTTTCTATGCACTGGAAAAGAGCAAATAAGTCATACTGTCCGAAATCGCCCCGGTGTCCGAAATCACCCCGTTTGAAGGTGTGCAAAAATCCTTAACTGCCTGCTGCACATCATTAATCCGATAGGAATTATCGACCCTTCAAGACCTATTTTAAGGGACCAGAGGTATGATAATCGCATGAGAAGAGATTAGGACTGTAGGACAGGTGTTCGAGTGTGTCTCACTTGAGCTGACATAACATCAGCGGTACGACATTTGTGATATTGAGACGTGCGTTATCACGAAGCAGTGGTCTCAGGGCGGTTTTCGACAGACGTGCTGCCCCATAAACATTCCTTATTCTCCGATGGATGTCTGTCGATGTTTGACCATTTGTAACCAAGAAAAGAATGACAAAACGTTGGTCCTCTTTGGACGCATTCGGTAAAAAGTTCACGTTTCCGCATTTACCGCACGCACGACGGAAAGAAACGAACCCCACACTAATCTTTGGTCTACTTGTCGATGTTTATGTACCTGCATCGTATACGCGCTACATCAGATATACGCTGCAGCAATGCCCTCAAACGGAAAAATTTTGACCGTCCCTTACACATCATTATGCCAAAGACCAAATACAATTGGTTTTTACATATTTTTCAACTCCTAGCTGATCAGAGATCGGAAACTATTTTCTTACGCCGGGAGCCCTTCCTCAAGCCACTAAGTCACCCTAACCTGGTATGGGGTGGAGATGGGAAACCAGCTCGCTATTCGGCCATTGAGTATAGGAAACTGCGTAAAAACCATTTTAAGACTGAAACTTCCTGGCAAATTAAAACTGTGTGCAGGACCGAGACTCGAACTCGGGACCTTTGCCTTTCGCGGGGAAGTGCGGGTCCCACACACAGTTTTAATCTGCCAGGAAGTTTCATATTAGCGCACACTCCACTGCAGAGTGAAAATATTTTTCTGGAAACATCCCCCAGGCTGTGGCTAAACTATGTCTCCGCAATATCCTTTCTTTCAGGAGTGCTAGTTCTGCAAGGTTCACAGGAAAGCTTCTGTATGAGTTTGGAAGGTAGGAGACGGGATACTGACAGAAGTAAAGCTGTGAGGACGGGGTGTGAGTCTTCCTTGGGTAGCTCAGTTGGTAGAGCACTTGCCCGCGAAAGGCAAAGGTCCCGAGTTCGAGTCTCGGTCCGGCATACAGTTTTAATCTGCCAGGAAGTTTCATATCAGCGCCCACTCCGCTGCAGAGTGAAAATTTCATTCATTTTAAGACTGGTTGGAGCCACTAGCGTGAGCAGAGAACGGAGGCCAGAGCAAGTGCCCTGTGCTCTGTTTCCGTAGCGACGCAGTTTTGTGACTGTTGAAAAAAATGACGAATTACGAAAGAAAAGGGGAACAGGAACGGGAAGCTGTAGAATAAAAAGAAGGGAAAGGATTGGAGGGCAGTGAAATGGAAAGAGGGTGCAGATGTATGAAACGAAATCCTGATGACTGGACTGTGTTCAGCAACGGCTCTAAGAGACTTACTTCTCACTGGTACGGAGACGCTTGTAGGAAGGAAGGAAGGTCTGCGTTGAACACACGTCGACATGGAAGTTACTAGAGATGGAGCACAAGTTCGGAATGTTTCAAGGATGGGGAGGGAACTCGGCCGTGCCTCGAGCGACTTACGGAAATAGCGGAAAACGTAAATCTGAATGGACGTACGCTGATTTGAACTGTCGTCCCCACGAATACGAGTGTAGTGTGCCGCTTAAGTATTATTTTCGACTACCAGCCGAAGTCACTATCGTCATGTCGAGTGGGCCAAAGCAACGAAAGTACGAAGACTGCATTTTGCGTTTCTTACATTACTTGTTAGGACTTTGCACTCATTGGGCAGTGAAGTAATGAAGAAAGTACCGCATTATTGTTGCAAGCATGAGACTTCGGACACTGAGTTTTCATGGTTGGAATATGTATCATACGAAACAGAATTGAAATGTGTACGTTTTATTTTGTTGTAAAATCGTATTGATCTCAATAAACGTATGAACAGCCTACGTGGAGGTATGGATTAAACAAGAAATGGATGGGGGGGGGGGGGGGGGGGGGAGGAGAGAAGAACGGAAGGGCTAGCGCAAAGTTGACGTATTACCGGTTTTGGTGGCAGTTCAAACGGCTCTAAGCACTATGGAACTTAACGTCTGAGGTCATCAGTCCCCCAGACTTAGAACTAATTAAACCTAACCAGCCTAAGAACATCACACACATCCATGCCCGAGGCAGGATTTGAACCTGCGGCCGTAGCAGCAGCGCGGTTTCGGACTGAAGCACCTACAAGCGCACGGCCACAGCGGCCGGCCTGGTTGCAGTGCTATGCCTTTCTGTTTATCCTGGCTGAGAACTGGGAGACCTACAGTTGGATATATTTATACAACTGTAAAGCGACTACTATTTCTCAGATTTCTGGTTCTCTGCAGCAAAGTGTGATGGAATACGTGTAGAATGTCATGCAAAATAGCCCAATTCTATTCCATAACGTGCTGCTGTCTAGAACGGTTTGAACCAACTATCACTTGCTGTATTCACGTGGCAGTGATATGCAATATGGGAGCAAACCAATGTAAGAATGTCACATGTTTTGTTTGTTTACGTATTAAAGGTGAAACATCAGTAAGTAATTGATAATTACGAGTAGTGTATTTTCTTGAATGTTACTGTTTAAAAAGACATACTGTTTTCATAGAGATGTTATCCAGAGGAAAATCCTTGATTTCTTGTGTTCGGCAGAAAATACTGCAAGCAGTCATTTTAAGGTCAGCGTGGTCATGTTGTAATATATGTCATGTTATAATAACATGTCAGTTAGTACAATTACTCACTAAGACATCTTAAATACCGTAAATAAATAATTATAAGCAACAGAATATGTAGGTCTGCGTCATTATACACATAAATCACTGTCATGCAACAAACCGCAAAAAACCACCCTCTTCAAATCGATAGGAAAACGTTTGTACTTCAGTGTCAGAAAAATGCTTAGTCAACAGAAAGCATGACACACACAACAACAAATTTCGTCAAGTAAGAATAACCAAGGAGAAACATTATTCATGAACAAGAACTTCGATGAGAATTTCGTTGAAGTAAATATTCAGAGACAGACTGCAGGACGGCCAAAGGCTTCGGCAAACCTGACAGCATTCTTGGTAACTTTATGGCCAAATGATAAACCAGTATCGCTGGCAAAATTGCAGGACATAAAATCGATAATGCATCTCATTCCAAGGGCCGCCAGGCAGTATTATGAGAACTTAACTTCAGACCTTGACGTTATGTATGATGATGATGATGGCATTGATGGATACTTGATTTCACTTTGGAGTAGTTTTCAAGTATTTTAGCGAGAAAAAGAATCACATAGGCATAACTTATTTACACAATTAACAATAGTAATAATAATATTACCTTAAGTGTTAAAGTATGTACTTGCATAAAATTGTATGAAAACCAATAAAATAGTAGTAAATTTCGTATAATCTTTCAACCATTTTTGTATTTACTTTTTCATTTTGATACTCTTACATTGACATTTGAATAAAAAGTTGTTCAAACATGAATTATGAAGTGTAGTTATTTCAGTTATATAAGTGTTGCCTCGTTTTTCTTATTTCCAACCACAAACCACAAGAACCACTTCCCGGTGTTAAATTTGAAGATAAGTAATTAGCAACCAACTCCTACGCTCTGTGGATTTATAAATGTTGAGACCTGTAGTACTGGTCTGACAGAGCATTAGAAAATGCTTATAATGCGACAATTGCTTTTGGACTATTGTCCAATTTGAATTTTGTTTGTAAAGTTCTACTAAAACAGCTCTCCCTCAAAATGCAGATTTTGGATAACATAACCACGACAAATTTTTGGGAAAAAACCGAACAACTATGGTGCTCTGTAATTTTCCCATGTATCTGGGACTGCCAGAGGCACAAAGCGCTTTAAGCGACAGAGAAACACAAGGACCTATAGGCAATTTACCTCTGGGCAGCTGGCCTTCTACAGTCTATCACCATGTCATTAAACATTTATAGTAGTCGCCAGACTATACAATTCGCAATGGACCGTAATAACTTATTCTCCTAACTAAATGTCGTTACATATTAACAAAAGTAACTACGGCTACTGTTAAAAGGATGTTATATCGGGAATGTGATATACGTAAAAGACCACTGCATGAAACCTCTCGCTGAAATTGGTTTTCTCCTTATTTTGGTAAGTACTTTATGTTGTTTTAGAAAGTAGTTTTAGGCCTTATTTAATATCCCCGTTGATGGCCGATAACTGTGAGGCGCTACGGATCACAATTGACGATCGCCACTTGGGGCGAGTGCGGCCTGACACATGGGCGAGCCGCTAGCACCTATGGGATCAGCAGGCAGTCGTGATTTCAGTCTGGTACAGCATGTTGTACGAACTGAAATCAATCATGGCGTTCTGCTTATTGGATTTCGAACCTGCATTGGACATGGGCTTTCTTGTTCTCGTTATTCGCTTTCTTTCATTGTTCTGCTCTCGAAACACAATGCTTTGTTTACGGATTACACGTTCGCATCGGGAGGTGATAGAAAACATTATGATATTTCTGATTGTTTTTGTTGCGAAGAAAATACATTACTAAGTTCAGGCTTTCCTGACACGTTCGTTTCTGATTTGGAAGTTCCTATAGTATCGCGTAGATGTAATATAGCCGTAGATCAAATTTATCTTTCTTCCGACGTGGAGCCATTATCCTGATTGTTTACTCGGTTGAAAAGTTAGAAATTGGTCTTTTAACCTCAGTACAAGAGAGTTTGTTTGGGTTTTCCTAGCTAGGAGCATTAGAAAATGAAAATTTGTAGTTGATGTTACCTCGCGACCTTTCATTATACCTAACAATAACTAACACAGCTTATCACAAAGAACCGTTAATGCTGGATATCGTAAGAGAGATACAGCTCATCTCTTATCAATGTAAGTAACAGTTAACACCTTCAAGGCGAGTTTTAAGACGGATCGGAAAACAAGTTAAGTTTTAATAGTTCTATAAAATTAACCAAACAAACACAGCTTTCAAACTGACAGAAAACATTTTATTTCAAATAACCCGAGACTATAACATAAAGAAGACTCTAGTATTGAGCATGCTGTTTTTTATGGGAACTAGACCAGGACAGAGGGAGCATCAGATAGGAAAAGAACTGAAGCCTTCGGCATGTAGCGCAAGCGGCGATTCTGATGTTATTTTGGGTGGAAAACGTAAGAAACAAAGAAGAACTAAGGCGAAATGGAATGAAACTAGATGTGTGGAACGCAATAAAGATGAGGTGACAACTTAGGCATGCCACCTATTTTAAGACATCAAATATGTGAAAATAATATTGAAATAATCAGTGAAGGGAAAGGACAACAGAGGAAGATCCAGGAAGAAACAAGCTGCACAATCGATGAAGGATAAACCATGACACTCACTACCATCTGAAGAGGGTTGTTTTGGGGAGGAGACCAGACAGCGAGGTCATCGGTCTCATCGGATTAGGGAAGGATGGGGAAGTAAGTCGGCCGTGGCCTTTCGAAGAAACCATCCCGGTTTTTGCCTGGAGTGATTTAGGGAAATCCCGGAAAACCTAAATCAGGATGGCCGGACGCGGGGTTGAACCGTCGTCCTCCCGAATGCGAGTCCATTGCGCTAGCCACTGCGCCACATCACTCGGTTTACCTTCTGAAGAGAGTGGCTACAAGGAGAAGTGAAATACCGCTACTGCAAACCTACCGAAGGGTTGAAAACTACATATCGTCTGATGTTTTCTTTCGTGTTTTTTCGGGTTCGACTCAGACGTAATGCTCACAACTTACAGGAAACTCTTCCAATAGCACATACTCCAATCCAGTGTCTAAATGCACTTCTTTCGCTTCCTGTAGGTCCTTCTTCGTGTCGACGCTCTCACTTCATGTTTCGTTACTTTCAGTCTTTCGAAGTTGATGACTTATTTTTCACTGGTTGTGCTTACGACGCTGGACTTATCTTCGAGAGAACGAACGGGTTCACATTCGACAGAAAGAAGGCTTCACGTTCCTGTCTGACCATTCAGATTTTGGTTTTCTGTGGTTTCCATACACAGCTTACATTAATTCTTGGATAGTTCCTCTGGAAACGTCATAACCGATTTGTTTACCATTCATCATCATTCCGGAACTATCGTCAGTGGTACGTAAACTCTGATTTTCGTTCCTTATTTTTTCATATTTTCCGAGCCTAGCGCAACTGTCTAATTCCCATGTTTTCTTCTAAATTATATTGTTTTAATTCACGGTACAGAAAAGTAACAAACATTAGATGTATGCCTGAACGAGTATGCTCACAGTGGCGATTTTTTAAAAATCATAATGTTTGTATTTATTCCTATTCCGTGGGAGAACCTATAGTTTTATTTTTCGGAAACTATGCTGAAAACCTCAGTAACAATGAAAGTTTCAATCAGACCTTACGATATCTTCTGATAACCCCAATGTTCAAGGCGGGTACTCGCCCAAATCTGGAAATTCGGGTTAAAATGTCGGTTTGGCACAAATTTTGATTAGTAACTACATATTCAGCATTAGCCATTTCGGTAATCATCATTCTCCTCATCGTTAACACAAATGCGACACTAAATTTGCACATCACTAACACACTACGCTGTGCAGTTAACATTTTGCACGTCGGATACAAATGTCGCTGAAATGGCGTTTGGGGAAGGCGCTATACAACATGGAAAGGAGGAACTGCGTGAGTGTGATGTGCTTGCAGACCTGCAAACTAGTGAAATGTTCTAAGCCCCTAAGGGTGTTCCAGGTCTTTCACTAAGTGTAACATTTGAGCTACTGGGCATGAAAAGTCCAGCCGAGGTCCTTCCTCGGTACGTTTCACTTAACGCTTCGAAGAGAAAACAATACCTGCAAAGAAAATAAATAACCAAGATAAAATTCCCTAAATATACAGGGTGTTACAAAAAGATACGGCCAAACTTTCAGGAAACATTCCTCACACACAAATAAAGAAAAGATGTTATGTGGACATGTGTCCGGAAACGCTTAATTTCCATGTTAGAGCTCATTTTAGTTTCGGAGGTATGTGCTGTACTTCCTCGATTCACCGCCATGATTTCATACGGGATACTCTACCTGTGTTGCTAGAACATGTGCCTTTACAAGTACGACACAACATGTAGTTCATGCATGATGGAACTCCTGCACATTTCAGTCCAAGTCTTCGTACGCTTCTCAACAACAGAGAAGATCCAACGGAGAGCAGCGCGCTTCGTTACAGGATCATTTAGTAATTGCGAAAGCGTTACGGAGATGATAGATAAACTCCAGTGGAAGACTCTGCAGGAGAGACGCTCAGTAGCTCGGTACGGGCTTTTGTTGAAGTTTCGAGAACATACCTTCACCGAAGAGTCAAGCAGTATATTGCTCCCTCCTACGTATATCTCGCGAAGAGACCATGAGGATAAAATCAGAGAGATTAGAGCCCACACAGAAGCATACCGACAATCCTTCTTTCCACGTACAATACGAGACTGGAATAGAAGGGAGAACCGATAGAGGTACTCAGGGTACCCTCCGCCACACACCGTCAGGTGGCTTGCGGAGTACGGATGTAGATGTAGATGTAGATTCGGTGACCGCTGGATTGGTGTAGGCGGACCAACTCCATGGCCTCCACGCTCTCCTGACCTCAACCCTCTTGACTTTCATTTATGGGGGCATTTGAAAGCTCTTGTCTACGCAACCCCGATACCAAATGTAGAGACTCTTCGTGCTCGTATTGTGGACGGCTGTGATACAATATGCCATTCTCCAGGGCTGCATCAACGCATCAGGGATTCCATGCGACGGAGGGTAGATGCATGTATCCTCGCTAACGGAGGACATTTTGATCATTTCCTGTAACAAAGTGTTTGAAGTCACGCTGGCACGTTCTGTTTCTGTGTGTTTCCATTCCATGATTAATGTGATTTGAAGAGAAGTAATAAAATGAGCTCTAACATGGAAAGTAAGCATTTCCGGTCACGTGTCCACATAACATATTTTCTTTCTTTGTGTGTGAGGAATGTTTCCTGAAGGTACCTTTTTGTAACATCCTTTATATGCTGATAGCTAAATTGCCAAGTGTGTATTTCAGATCACAGGATGCAAGAAATAAACTTGTACTATGTGTTGGTATTACGTGAGGAAGCTCATTTTGCAAGGTATTCAAAGTTCCTCGAAATGGCTATTCTTTTTACTAACTTTATATTTAATTTAGGCTGAAAATGACGACCCGTCGTCAATAGCGACCTACAACACATCATTTGATTGAAGACAAATCTGGCGATCTCAAGCGGCCGTTAATAGCATAGGACTTGTCTGTCCTTACTTAAGACGATGAAATTGCGAAGGGCGATGAAATTGCGACAAAAATATGCCACAATGTTATTGAAGGTCGCTATTGACAGCACATACGATGACGAAACAAATTCAGCGGATGATACGCAAACACTCCACTCTCTTCACCTGTGATCAGTCATAGGGTGGTTCGCAGCAGCCTTTTTCCAACGTGTTTGGTCATCCGCAAATCTCCTCAACGCGGTCTCGCTTCTGCAGCCTTTTTCTTTTATTAGCTGCTCGATGTACTTTAGACTGGGTCGCTTTCTGCTATTCTTTCTTTTTAAGCCCCTTTCCATAATCATCCTTACCAGTCCTTCATGCCTTTGTTCACGTCCAACCAATGCATCTCTCCGCCTAATTAATATCTTTCACAGGTCAACTTTCACTCATGTCTGTGCCAAGACTACTTCAATAGTTATTTTGTCTATCTATGATACATGTATAGTACTCTTCGTTAACGCAATAGCTCAGACGCTACAGTTCTTTTGTTTTTGCTTCTTCACTTGTCGACGTCTCATTTCCGTACAGCATTATGCCCCGTACTAGTGATGCCTCCTTCTGACTAATGCTGTGTAACTTGACTCGTTTCCCTGAAAGCTGCCTTTCTTGATAGGATTGGTGGAACACTACATGTGAGTGAATGAATGAATATATATTAATACGTCTTTACCAGATTCATGATTATTTCACACCTAATATTTTTAAGCAAACAATTTTCTTTTCTTGTCGAAAGCTAATTTCAGTTCTTCTATTCTACTTTATAACCCATCATCGTAGCCGAGGTCGCTAACATACGCCCTTGAGATGGCTCTCGACACGGAGGTAATCCGATTCCAATCCTAATGGTGGACGAAATTTTCACTGCGGGTATTTAACTGGCCTGGGAAGCAGAGGTGGTGGCGCAAAGTTCCAGATAACGAGGCTTCACGCCGATGTCTGGAATTAAATTCCAAACCTCTCCTCAGTGATCCATGAAGTGAAGACATGCGACACTGTTGATGGTAATCTGTCCATCGGACGGAGACGTTAAGCTCGACGGGTCCTCGAAAACAAAACACAGCCAACACTACACTGTACAAGCACTCATTGCAGTCATCCACACGACACAGATAAATATCTGACTCTCCACAACAGGTAGGAGGGGGAATACGACACACCGTCTCCACTACGACCTTGCATAGAGCGGCGTTGTAGGTCGTGAGCTAACAACCGGAGTGTAGGACTTCTTTGATTGTACTTAAAATCCAAAATTATTGGTGCTGGTATTTTTCTTTTTTTTTTAGAATAAAATTCATTCGTCTGATGCACTTAATTTTACTGTGAAATACATACAACAGTTGCTGAAAAAATAACAGCTATGAATAAAATCGTAAACAATGTGTGTGTTTGCATGACGTACCGCATCTCCTCATCAAATTGTTGCATCAGACGTCTAGATCGTGTCACTCCCAAGCACTACATGGCCCTTGTACGACTCCTTCCAATCTTGAAATATTTGCGTGGATTCTCTCTCTCTCTCTCTCTCTCTCTCACTCACACACACACACACACACACACACACACACACACACACACACTTAGGCGCACGCCCGGGCCCGTGCGCTGGCGTATCGTTTGACCAGTATTTTATCTTGTTCTGTAAGATTAACTATGTCACGTCATGTTTATTGCTGGAATTATGCCTTTACATTAATTTTTCTTTTTCTTTAACTATTTTGGTAGCGAAATGACAGAATCCAATTGCGGAACTCAGAACTTAGCGACACAGACAGATAAATCGTGTAACTCCGTAAAGAAAAGTTTATGCAACTGCTCGGAGACTGAACCTGTTCAAAGGGTCAAGATAACAATCACTTGAGAACCAGTGTAAGATAAGTAAATAAAACAAGTGTTACTCAGAACGACATATATGTAGACTTGTGTTCCAAAAGCCAAGTGTGATATCTTCGGTAACTCATGCTGATAATACTAGAGTGCAAACGATATGAAAACTCGATGTCATCTGTTGCTTGATAAAGAGAGCTGCTGAAGGAATTGTTCGAACACTGTGAATGGTGAACGAATGACTTCCGAGAAGTATTACGTATTGTAATGAAATTGTGGGAGTAAGAGCAGTTTCCGAATTAATTTCTTATGTACAGAGAAGCACATTAAGGAACCCAAAGGGCTCCACAAAACCAGTGCTGAGTATTTCGTCTAGCGTTGAATGGTGCTCATCTCCTCATTTCGACTGTTGTAAGTGATGTAGTAGTTTGGTTGTCACACTGCCGTGACTCACAATTTCATACAAACGCCCTTCATTGCGTGTAGTAAACAGTATCTTGGCGTGCCTTGCAGTTTACTGTGCTCTCCTTTAACGCTAACAGGCAAAGCCAGCAGCGTGTATGGGAGGATGTGGGTAAGACACCGAAGTTTGAACTAATGAGAAACAGCCGCTAGAGACGGTACACGAGTTGAGTTAGACGACGCCAGAAGAAAATCATCAGTGAACTTATTGCATGAACTATGCCAGCTTTCGGATTAGGTGGTTTAAGGAAACCATATCTTACATAACTCAAAACGGTCGGACGGTGTTTAATCCTTCGCGTCCCGGACAGGGGTCCTGTGTCTTGATCATCTTACATCATCTTTCTCGGGATGACACCGTGCAGCTGACATTGGAGGTGTCCCGTTGGCACCGCCTGGTACTTTGATTTTATCCGAGCCTGACTATCCTTAGTACTGTTTTTCTTTTTTTTCTGTGTCATCATCTGTCTTCTGACATGTTTGATGCGGCCCGCAACAAATCACTCTCCTGCGCCATCCTCTTCATTTCAGAGTAACACTTACAGCCTACGTCTTCAATTATTTGTTGGATGTATTCCAATCTCCGTCTCCCCCTACTGTCTTTGCCCTGTTCATCTCCCTCTAGTACTACGGAGGCTATTCCCTAATTTCTCACAGCATGTTTACGATCCTGTTCCTCCTCCTTGTCAGTGTTTTCCATACGTCCCTTTCTTCGCCGATTCTCTGGAGAACCTCCTTATTCCTTATCTTAACAATCCAACTGATTTTCAAAAAACAAAAAAGTTCAAATGTGTGCGAAATCTTATGGGACTTAAATGCTAAGGTCATCAGTCCCTAAGCTTACACATTACTTAACCTAAATTATCCTAAAGACAAACACATACACCCATGCCCGAGGGAGGATTCGAACCTCTTCCGGTACCAGCCGCACAGTCCACAACTGATTTCCAATATTCGTCTGTAGCACCACATCTCAAATGATTCGATTGTCTTATGTAACGATTTCTCCGCTGTTCATGATTCATTCCATACAATGCTGTGCTTTAAATGTTCATTCTCAGAAATTTTTTTCTTAAATTAAGGCCTACGATGGATACCAGTAGACTTTTCTGGGCCAGGAATTCCGTCTTTGAATGTAACAGTCTGCTTTTTATGTCCTCCTTCTTTCGTCCATCATGGGTTATTTACTGCCTACGTAGCAGAATTTCTTGACTTCTTCTATTTCGTGAGCACCAATTAACATATTAAATTTCTCGCTGTTCTCATTACTGCTACTTCTTATTACTTTCGTTTTTCTTCGATTTACTCTCAATCCATATTCTGTACTCATTAGACTGTTCATTCCATTCACTAAGTCCTGTAAGTCTTCTCCACCTTCAGTCAGGACAGCGAGTCTTGTCACTGATATACTATCACCTTGAATTTTAATCACATTCCTGACCCTTACTTTTATTTACGTCGTTGCTTCTTCGATGTATAGACTGAACAACAGGGGTGAAAGACTATGTCTCTGTTTTACACTCTTTTGAATCCGAGCACTTCGTTGTTGGTCTTCCAGTCTTCCTTTCCCTTTTGGTTATCACCCGTCTTTCCCTACAGCTTATCCCTATTTTTCTCGGAATTCCAATCATCTGGCACCATTTTACAGTGCCGAGCGCCTTATACAGGTTGACCAATCCTATGAAAGAGTCTTTATTTTTCTTTAATCTTGCTTCCATTATCAACAGCAACGTCAGGACTGCCTCTCTGGTGCCTTTGCCTTCCCTAAAGCCAAGCTGATATACATCTAACACATCCTCAATTTACTTTTCCATTTTTCTGTATATTACTCTTGTCAGCAGCTAGGATGTATAAGCTACTAAGCTGACCGCGCGATAATTCTCACACTTGTCGGCTCTTGCAGTCTTTGAAACTGTGTGAATAATGTTTTTCTGAAACTCAGATGATATATCGCCAGTCTCATACGTTCAACACGCTATTGTGAATAATCGTTTTGTTGCATTTCCCCCAGTGATTTTAGAAATGCCGATAGAATATTTCCTATGCCTTCTGCCTTATTGTCTTTCAGATGTCTTTTGAATTCTGGCTCTAGAACTGGATCCCCTATGTCTTGCTTACCAATGAAGTTTCTTCTCCCAACAAACTATCAGAAAGGTCGTCCCCTCACAGAGGTCTTCTATGGACTCTTTACAGGTATCCACTCTTTCCTCTGCGTTTAACAGTGGTATTCCCATTGCACTCTTGTTTTTACCACCCTTTGTTTGTAATTTTTCCGAAGGTTGCTTTATACTGAGACAATCCTTCCGACGATTAGTCCTTTTTCTGACTGATAAGCGACACTAATGGTTTGAGTCCTTAAATAAGTAAACCTTATTATTTATACATTAGAATGAGACAAGAGGAAGGAAGGAAGAAAAGGCCGTGCACTTTCCGAAGGAATCGCCCCAGTATTTGACTGGAGCGATTTAGAAATATTGCGGTAAACCTAAATGTAGGTAGCCAGACGCGGCTTTCACTCAATGCGCTAACCACTGCATCACCTCATTCCTTAGTAAGACAAGAGAACTGATGAAACTCACGCCTTTCCAAGAATGTTAAAGTCATATGCGAACCATCGTGCAGTGTTGTTAGTGAACCAGAATGTGATTAGGAGGTACAGCTTTCCCTCCATTTTAAAATCTTGCAGTGGATTTGGTGTTGAGACATAAAAGAAGAATACTGGAAATAACGATTGGCATACTACGATAACATTTAGCCTCAGCAATATTTTCGAACAGCAAGAAGCAATTCATTCTCTTGATAAACTCCATGACACTGCATTCAAAACTAGACTCCATACGTCATACTTGAAAACACAGTACATGGATTTCCACCATTCGTCAGTGGTCAACTTTTGGTGATTCAGTTCAACAACATAGTTCAGTCGAAAATTTAGGTCAATTGCAAATTTAAATAAGTGCTGACAAGTGATTCCTCCGAATTTTTTATTCTGTTCTCAATAGTTGAGATATTACGTATCATGCATATTACTCGGTCGACAGCCCCGCTTCGCTGACGCAATTGGTAAACCTGTGCCGCTATGTTGTTGTTGTTGTGGTCTTCAGTCCTGAGACTGGTTTGATGCAGCTCTCCATGCTACCCTATCCTGTGCAAGCTTCTTCATCCCCCAGTACTTACTACAACCTACATCCTTCTGAATGTCCTTAGTGTATTCATCTGTTGGTCTCCCTCTACGATTTTTACCCTCCACGCTGCCCTCCAATGCTAAATTTGTGATCCCTTAATGCCTCAGAACATATCCTACTAACCGGTCCCTTCTTTTTGTCAAGTTGTGCCACAAACTCCTCTTCTCCCCAATTCTATTCAATACTTCATCATTAGTTATGTGATCTACCCATCTAATCTTCAGCATTCTTCTGTAGCACCACATTTCAAAAGCTTTTATTCTCTTCTTGACCAAACTATTTATCGTCCATGTTTCACTTCCATACATCCATACATGGCTACACCCCATACAAATACTATCAGAAACGACTTCCTGTCACTTAAATCTATACTCGATGTTAACAAATTTCTCTTCTTCCGGAACGCTTTCCTTGCCATTTCCAGTCTACATTTTATATCTTCTCTACTTCGACCATCATCAGTTATTTTGCTCCCTAAATTCAATCTAATTCCCTGAGCATCACCCGAATTAATTCGACTACATTCCATTATCCTCGTTTTGCTTTTGTTGATGTTCATCTTATATCCTCCTTCCAAGACACTGTCCATTCTGTTCAACTGCTCTGCCAAGTCCTTTGCTGTCTCTGACAGAATTACAATCTCATCCGCGAAAATCAAAGTTTTTATTTCTGCTCCATAGATTTTAATACCTACACCGAATTTTTCTTTTGTTTCCTTTACTGCTTGCTCAATATACAGATTGAATAACATCGGGGAGAGGCTACAACCCTGTCTCACTCCCTTCCCAACCACTGCTTCCCTTTCATGCCCCTCGACTCTTATAACTGCCATCTGCTTTCTGTACAAATTGTAAATAGCCTTTCGCTCCCTGTATTTTAATCCTGCCACCTTCAGAATTTGAAAGAGAGTATTCCAGTCAACATTGTCAAAAGCTCTACAAATGCTAGAAACGTAGGTTTGCCTTTCCCTAATCTTTCTTCTAAGATAAATCGTGGGGTCAGTATTGCCTCACGTGTTCCAACATTTCTACGGAATCCAAACTGATCTTCCCCGAGGTCGGCTTCTATCAGTTTTTCCATTCGTCTGTAAGGAATTCGTGTTAGTATTTTGCAGCTGTGGCTTATTAAACTGATTGTTCGGTAATTTTCACATCTGTCAACACCTGCTTTCTTTGGGGTTGGAATTATTATATTCTTCTTGAAGTCTGAGGGTATTTCGGCTGTCTCATACATCTTGCTCACCAGATGGTAGAGTTTTGTCAGGACTGGCGCTCCCAAGGCTGTCACTAGTTCTCATGGAATGTTATCTAACAGAGCACTGTAAGATCTGAGTTGAAACAAGGCCCCGGGAGTGCCGCTAAGGGGCTCCGAAATATGGCGTGCAACATGGCGGTGTGTAACGTAACTACGTAGATGCGTGGGAAACAGATTGTGTAGCCGCAGAAGACATTCTTTCCACTGCATTCCAGAGAACAATGAAAACTGCCTACGATGATGACTGTGTCTACATCAGTAATGTGCGACGTTCGTGTTCGTAATGAAGGAATCGGTGGTGCTAACCTCAAAGTGTATGAGAGAGATCAGAGTAGACGGCCGTGTACAGCAACCGACGAGACTTAACGGAATCTGGTTGAAAACTCATCGGAGAAAATGACCGGGTAAACAGACACAGTTCTCATGTAAGTGTGGCATAGCACGAGAGCGTGTACAGGTCATCACTGCAAATCAGCGGACAGAAAAACTGTGTACAGGGTGGATGCCTAAAGTGCTCATTCCTGACATGAAGCAGAGGAAATCGCACATCTGTCAACAATTTCTTCTGTGCCTGAAAACAATAGAGTGTCAACGGAGTTCCACCATAAAGGGTAACCGACGCTAAAAATGCTCGAGACCATGCCATCAGCAAGCAAGATGGAGTTCACACTGGTTCGGGATGTTCAAGACGTGGTGCATTTGGAATTCATATCTAAAAGCATCACCATAAATTCTGCAAGGTATTGCGAGACCCTCAGAGAACGGAAAGAACAGATCTGACAGTTCGTCCACAGATGAAGCACCTTCACGTTCAACTTAACCACGAGTGCTAGAACATCTGCAACAATCCGACGCCTTGGGTTCACTGTCATCGATGATCCTCCATGAAGTCCTAACTTGGACCCATCCGTTATTCATCTGTTTCCAAAATATAAATAGCAGCTTCGACTGCTTCACTTTGATAGTGATGAAGTGGTGCAAGCAGTGGTGAGGCGGCGGCTCCGTCAACAAAGTAAAACTTTGTACATTGATGGTATCAACAAACTGGTCTCTTGCTGGGAGAAACTTGTTCGTCGTCAAGGTGAAAATGTTGATAAATATATACGTAGACTTTAAGAATAAATATGTAGGCTATTAATAAAGTTTGTTTTATTTAAAAATTTTTAAGAGTTTTCACATAAATTCGGAGGCATTACTTTGCAGTAGGCCCTCGTACATAGGTCAAATCATCTACATCTGTACTCCGTAAGCTGCGTTATGGTGTGTAGTGGAGGACTCCGTTGGTGCCATTATGTGTTGTTGCCATCCCTTTTCCTTTACGAATGCCACGTGGCCAAGAACGATTGTCAGTGTAGCTCCATATGAGCTGTAACATCTCTGATTTGGTCGTCGTGATCATCCCACGAGACTCACGCGGGAAGAAGTAATATGTTGTGCGACTCAGCTTGGAAAGTGCGCTCTCGCAATTTCAGCAGTAAACATATCCGAGGTGAACAGCACCTTTCTTCCTGCGTACTCAGTTGGAGTCTTTTTTTTTCCGCGACGAAACTCGCTATCTTCGCGATATTGTTTCCATCTCATCTACTATTGCTGCTTGATAACGGTCCAGCTACATCCTTCATGGACCAATTACATTTGCTGATGATTCTTCCAACGAATTTAAACTTGGCATCTGCTTTCTCTACAATCAGTTTATGTGGTCATTCCACTTACCGTCTTTTCGAACGGTTACTGATAGATATTTTACGATTATTGCTGTTTCCAGTGATATGTTGCCAACAACGAAATCGAACGGCGATTGACCTCTTCGTCCGTTTATGTGGAATGTGCTAAATTTATTTACGCTCGGGATCAACCGCCAGTTGCTGCACCCGTATTGATACTCTGCAAGTGTTCCCGCGTTTCGCTGTATTGTTCTGGCGTTGTAAGACAACAGCATCGTCCGTGAATAGCTTCACGAAATCTATGATTCTATCCACTAGATCATACAGGGTGTTTCAAAAATGACCGGTATATTTTAAATGGCAATACAAACTAAACGAGCAGCGATAGAAATACACCGTTTGTTCCAATATGCTTGGGGCAACAGTACATTTTCAGGCAGACAAATTTTCGAAATTACAGTAGTTACAACTGTCAACAACAGATAGCGCTGCGGTCTGGGAAACTCTATAGTATGATATTTTCCTCATATCCACCATGCGTAGCAATAATATGGCGTAGTCTCTGAATGAAATTCCCCGAAACCTTTGACAACGTGTCTGGCGGAATGGCTTCACATGCAGATGAGATGTACTGCTTCAGCTGTTCCATTGTTTCTGGATTCTGGCGGTACACCTAATCTTTCAAGTGTCCCCACAGAAAGAAGTCACAGGGGTTCATGTCTGGCGAATAGGGAGGCCAATCCACGCCGCCTCCTGTATGTTTCGGATAGCCCAAAGCAATCACACGATCATCGAAATATTCATTCAGGAAATTAAAGACGTCGATCGTGCGATGTGGCCGGACCATCTTGCATAAACCACGAGGTGTTCGCAGTGTCGTCTAAGGCCGTTTGTACCGCCACAAATTCACGAAGAATGTCCAGATAGCGTGATGCAGTAATCATTTTGGATCGTCTTGTTGCAACAACACTGTGTTCTAGGCGGTGGAATTCCAACACCAGAAAAATCCTCTGTTCTAAGGAATAAACCATGTTGTCCACAGCACACTTGCACGTTGTGAACAGCACACGCTTACAGCAGAAAGACGACGTACAGAATGGCGCACCCACAGACTGCGTTGTCTTCTATATCTTTCACATCACTTGCAGCGCCATCTGTTGTTGAAAATTGTAACTACTGTAATTTCGAAAGTTTGTCCGCCTGAAAATGTACTGTTGTCCCAAGCATATTGCAACAAACGGTGCATTTCTATCGCTGCTCGTTTAGTTTTTATTGCCGTTTCAAATATACCGGTCATTTTTGAAACACGCTGTAAATATACCATGTGTTTACAAATTAGTTATAGAAAAGTAACTTTTAACTGTGTTAAAGGTAAATAACTTAAGCACTGAATGCAGTAAATTTTCAAGATTTATTTACCAACGTTTATTGTGGCTATTTTTGTAACATGACAAATGTCGCATCTGTAATAAGTTTTCTGCCAAACCCTATCAAGCAAGTCTTGATGCATGGTAGCAGCTTCTTGCGTTATCCGTTGTCGCAGCTTCTCGATGTTTCATGGATGTAGAGAAACGAACACTTTGTGATTCATGTAAACTGTGATACAGAAGTCCGTTGGGGTTTTTAAAGTAGGTGGTCGTGGTGCCCAGGATACTGTTCCGCCGCGTGCAGTCCAGGTCGGAACATTCCTAAGGTGATGCGCGACAATGTGGTGAGGCGCCATCGTGATGGAAAATAAATTCTGTGCTCATACCCTGTTGTAAACGAGACATTAAATAATGTTCAAGCATGTCTGGGTACGATATAACAGTTAAAGTTGACTCGGCAAAAAAGAAAGGACCGTAAATCTTGTTACAGATTACAGCGCAAAAAACATTTATTTCACGCGAGTTATATACACGTTCGATTACGTGGCACGGTTTCTGCTCACCCTTTATGCAAACATTGTGCGGATCACTTTATCGCAGGAATGGAGGGTGGATTCGTCACTGAACACAGTTTTACTAAGAAAAACATCTTCAGTCTGCATTTTGTTGAACATGTCTATACAAACTCAGCTAGTTTTTCTTTGCAAGTTACTCTTAAAGCTTTCAACGGTTCCAGTTTCTAGCGTTTGAATGACAGGCGTTTCCTTAACACCCTTCCATACTGTAATACTAGGTATATTCAATTCAAAGCTGGCACTTCTCGTGTATTTACCCAGACTATGAATGTAAGACTACCGAACTTCCAGAATGAGATTTTCACTCTGTAGCGGAGTGTACACTGAAATGAAACTTCCTGGCAGATTAAAACTGTGTGCCGGACCGAGACTCGAACTCGGGAGCTTTGCCTTTCGCGGGCAAGTGCTCTACCAACTGAACTACCCAAGCAAGACTCACGCTCCGTCCTCACAGCTTTACGTCTGCCAATACCTCGTCTCCTACCTTCCAAACTTTACAGAAGGTATCCTCCTGGTAGAGCACATGCCCGCGAAAGGCACAGGTCCCGAGTTAGAGTCTCGGTCGGGCACACAGTTTTAATCTGCCAGGAAGTTTCACTGCCGAACTTGTTCAACTTCTGCTTCAGAGACTGCTGACAGATCCTGACCGGCAGTCCTATGTGACACACAGCCAGTTTCGGAGAAACTATTGTGTCAATTAATAACAGTTTGTCTTTGACAACGTGGCTTAAAATATTTAGTACTGAATTATCTTTGAACTCTAGTAGCGGATTTGAATTCATGAAATTATGAATAAAACTTCTCACGCTCCGCACCGTACCCATCTACACCTATATGGGTACTCTGCAAATCACATTTAAGTGCTTGGTAGAGGGTTCATCGAACCAGCTTCACAATTCTGTATTATTCCAATGTCGTATAGCGCGCGGAAAGAACGAACACCTCTATCTTTCCGTACGTGCTCTGATTTCCCTTATTTTATCGTGGTGATCGTTTCTCCCTATGCAGGTCGGTGTCAACAAAATATATCCGCATTCGAAGAAGAAAGTTGGTGATTGGAATTTCGTGAGAAGATTCCGTCGCAACGGAAAACGCCTTTCTTTTAATGATGTCCACCCCGTATCCTGTATAATTTTTGTCACACAAAACGTGCTGCCCTTCTTTGAACTTTTTCGATATACTCCGTCAGTCCTATCTGGTAAGTTTCCCATAGCGCGCAACAGTATTCTGAAACCGGACGGACAAGCGTAGTGTAGGCAGTCTCCTTAGTAGATTTGTTGCATTTTCTAAGTGTCCTGCCAAAGAAACGCAGCCTTTGGTTAACCTTCCCACTACTTTTCCTATGTGTTCCTCCCAATTTAAGTTGTTAGTAATTGTAATACATAGTATTTAGTTGAATTTACGGCTTTTAGATTAGACTGATTTATCGTGTAACCTAAGTTTAACGAATTCCTTTTAGCACTCATGTGGATGACCTCACACTTTTGGTTATTGAGGGTAAACTGCCAATTTTCGCACCATCCAGATATCTTTTCTAAATCGTTTTGCAATTTGTTTTCATCTTCTGATGACTTTATTAGTCGATAAACGACAGCGTCATCTGCAAACAACCTAAGACGGCTGCTCAGTTCGTCTCCCAAATCGTTTGTATAGATAAGGAACAGCAAAGGGCCTATAACACTACCTTGGGGAACGCCAGAAAGCACTTCTGTTTTACTCAACGATCTTCCGTCAGTTACTACGAACTATGACCTGTCTGACAGGAAATCACAAATCCAGTCATATAACTGAAATGATATTCCATAAGCACGCAATTTCAATACGTGCCGCTTGTGTGGTACAATGCGAAAAGCTTTCCCGAAATCTAAAAATACGGAATCGATCTGAAATTCCTTGTCAATAGAACTCAACACTTCATGTGAATAAAGAGTTAGTTATGTTCCACAGGAACAATGTTTTCTAAACCCATGTTGACTGTGTGTCAATAGACGGTTTTCTTGGAGATAATTCATGATGTTTGAAAACAATATATGTTGCAAAATCCTGATGCATATCGACGTTAACGATATGGGCCCGTAATTTAGTGGATTACGCCTACTACCTTTCTTGAATATTGGTGTGACATGTGCAACTTTCCAGTCTTTGGGTACGGTTCTTTCGTCGAGCGAACGGTTGTATATGATTGTTAAGCATGGAGCTAATGCATCAGCGTACTCCGAAAGGAACCTAATTGATATACAGTCTGGACCAGAAGACGTGCTTTTATTAAGTGACCTAAGATGCTTCACTACTCCGAGGATATTTACTTCTACGTAACTAATGTTGGCAGCTGTTCTCGATTCGAATTCTGGAATATTTACTTCGTTTTCTTTTGTGAAGGCATTTCGGAAGGCTGTGTTTAGTAACACTGCTTTGGCAGCACTGCCTTCGATAGTATCTCCACTGCTATCGCGCAGAGAAGGCATTGATTGTTTCTTGCCGCTAACATTTGGTTCCGTTAAGAAAGACATAATAAGTTCTTCCTGTAAGAAAGTCACGAATTCAATATCTAATTCAATAGCCAGCAAGCATGCATTTTGTTCACTCAACTAGAGTGCAGAAATATGTCGAATGCCTTCCAAAAATCGAGGAGTTAGCAATAAATACAACAACATCTGCGGCGCTCTTTGAAATTAAATGATGAATCTAGGAAAAAGGAAACTAGGATACGACAAAAAGAAACAGTATCTGAGATTGTCAAACTAAGACGCTACAACACCGTGCTCTGTCCCGTATTAACGCATGTGTCGGAAGTCTTGATCACTGGAAACACGTAGATAATTTAAGGTACAGAGAAATCAAAACAAGATCGATTCGTTCTGCATTTAGGAAATCTAGAGTAAGACGAAGACCACAAATGACACCTAAATTCAGATAAAATTTCTGATACCTTCAGTTATGTCCGTCTTATAAGAACGAACAGTTGTGGACAGATCGAAAGCATGTTCAAAAGCCGGCCAGTGTGGCCGAGCGGTTCTAGGCGCTACAGTCTGGAACCGCGAGACCGCTACGGTCGCAGGTTCGAATCCTGCCTCGGGCATGGATGTGTGTGATGTCCTTAGGTTAGTTAGGTTTAAGTAGTTCTAAGTTCTGGGGGACTGATGACCTCAGCAGTTAAATCCCATAGTACACAGAGCCCTTTGAACCAACCATGCTCAAAATAACACTCTCATTGAAACTTCGAAAAAAACGGTGTGCTGAAACTTTCGGGAAACAGGCTTCACAGAAGAAATACGCTTGATAGACCTAAATTTGAAACACTGGTAAACATCAGTTTAAAAAAAGCAGTGGGACTGATACAACCTGAAAAGAAGACTGTATAGTAATGTGAAAATATGTGAGAAGAAGGAAGATCCTTATCAGCTAATTAATTTCAGTTGTGACCCGCAGTTGTACATAATGATTATAAAAGAAAATATCCGTGTAACCTACAGCGAAACCATGTGTCGTTTCTGAATAATCCTCACAGTTACGGGTAACTTGAAATGTAATTTGCTATCTCTCAAATCGGGACAACAATAGCTACCCAACTGACAAAATGGAACAACAAATTGATGTTTAAAATTGAACAACTAACTGATGTTTATAGGAAATAAAACAACAGGGAGAAAGTAGCCCGTTTCATGCCGCTACAAAAAGTGAACTCGGACAAAGAACCAGCCCCACGCGAAGATAGCATCAGATAGTTACAAGTGTTTTCCAGTGCGATCGCTTAACCTCGACTGTGGAATTAATGGATCCAACCTGCGATAAGCACGATCGGCTACAAGTCCTCAGCTTCTCGCTACCGAAAAAAAAGGAAACATTCACATGGAGTTGTATATTGCATCACAGTGTTCATCACGTTCCACAATCGTTCTTTCTGTATTTTCCTTGCAGCAATCCAAAAAGAATTATTAAGAGTGTTATGCAGTGAGTACAAAAGTCAATACAATTATCTTAACTCTAGTTATCGTTCATTTGGAGATGATCACCTGTTAGCAATCAATCACCATTTTGACTGATTGCGATGGCTATACGGCAACTTCCTTCTCCGAAACGCAGTTCTGTGCTTTGAAAATTGTAAGGAAGCTAATAGCTTTTGCACATTGCACATTAAAGACGCAAATTGGTCGGAGTTCTGTAGTAAATTGTCCTTGATCAAGAAACGAGCCTCACAAGCATCAACTTGAGTGTATTGGCCTTACCCTTACTTTGTGCAGGCTGCGAGATTAACATCTACATTAACATCTACATGAACACTGCGATTCACACTTACGTTCCTAGCAGAGTGTTTATAGGACCACCTTAAGACTATCTCTACCGTTCCACTATCGAACAGCGCGCGGGAAAAGCAAACTCTTAATTTATCCGTGCGGTTTCTGGTTTATCTTATTGTATTATGGACGATCATTTCTCGCGTAGGAGAAAGTTGGTGACTGAAATATCGTGAAAAGATCTCACCTCAACGAAAGATGCCTTTGTTTTAATGATTACCATCCCAACTCGCACATAATATCCGTGAGACTCTCTCCCCTATTTTACGACAGTAGAAAACGAGCTGTCATTCGTACTTTTTCGATATTCTCCGTCAATCTGATAAGAATCCCAAACGGCGCAGCGATACTCTAAAAGAGAATGGCCAATTTAGTGTAGGCAGCCTCTTTCGTTAGAGATGTAGAATCTACTAAGCGTGCTGCTAATAAAACGTAGTCTTTAACATTACGGAAGTGATTGTTCCAATTTAAGTTATTCGTAATTGTAATCCCTAAGTATTAAGTTGAATTGACAGCTTTCGTATTTGTGTTGTGTATCGTGTAATCGAAATTTAACGGATTCTTTTTAATACTCATGTGGTTGACCTTTCACTTTTCATTATTTGAAATCAGTTTCCACTTTTCGCAGCAAACAGAAATCTTGTCTAAATCATTGCAATTGGTTTGGATTTTACAGCGGCATTACTAGACGGTAAATGACAGCATCGGCTGCAGACAATCTAGGAGGGCTGCCTAACTGTCTACTAAATCATTTATGTAGATGAGGATCAGCAGACGATCTTTTATACTTGCTTGTGGAACGCCAGATACCACTTCTTTTTTGCCCGACAACTTCCCGTCAGTTAGTACGACCTTTCTAAAAGGTAATCACGAATCCAGTCGCACCCCTGAAACGATATAGCATAGACACACGATCTGATTTGAAGTCGCTTTTAAGGAACGGCGTCCAAAGCCTTCTGGAAATATAGAAAAATGGAATTAATTTGACATTCCCTGACGATAACGCTCATTACTTCGCATGAATACAGAGCTAGTTCTGTTTCAGAAGCTCGAACTATTAAAGTTATCTTTAGGAAACCAACGGCATAATTATCCAGTTCCCTCTAAATTCGCATGGATAGGCCTACCTTCATAACAGAAAACCGGGGCGCACCATGATAGATTTTGTCATAGGCATGAAATTAACTTCAAAATGTAGGAACACAATGTTTGTAGGTGTCCGCAAGCAACAGCATTGGACCAACTTGTGTTGTTAACAAATACAGGGCGTTTCAGAACCTCTCCGACAAACTTTGAGGGATGATACACCGCACAAAGACGATCTTTCTTTTTCTTTCTCTTAAGGAACATGTGCATTTTGGTGCGCCGTTTATGAGTTATGTGCATCGACATGATGTGAACTGCTGCGCAGCTCCTAGTGAGGGTGTTATACTGTGGAATCGTACCAGTTCACTATCTCAGTTTGTGTTGTTGTAATACTGTATCTTCAGTAGCATGCATCTTATTACGCAGGTCTGAATTTTGGATTTCTTGCTGTTTGTTCAAAATGGTTCAAATGGCTCTAAGCACTATGGGACTTAACATCTGAGGTCATCAGTCCCTTAGAACTACTAAAACATAACTAACCTAAGGACATCACACACATCCATGCCCGAGGCAGGATTCGAACCTGCGACTGTAGCAGCAGGGCGGTTCCGGACTGAATCTTGCTGTTGGTACTCACTGAAACACTGAGTATAGATTTAATGAACTCACTGACTGGTCTGTGTGCGACAGTAAGGAGAGGGGAAATTGAAGAGCAGCTTTTCGTGTCAACGAAAATCTTTTCCCTAACGGAAAACATTCACGAAATAGTACCTTCACAGCATTCCATGTGCGTTACGAAAAGAGGGGTTCAGCGTACTTAGCATGCTAATGACGGTAGGCGTGACTAACAAACAGCAGATTTTAAGGTTGGAGTTACCTGTAGATTTATCAATGAACCTTCAAGCAGCACGTGTGCTATAGGGCGTGCTATTGAAGCGGGTCACGTAACTGTTTGGAGTATTGCAAGAGTACAACCAACACCGTCTTCAAAGTGTGCAGGCTTTATGACCAGCTCACTGCTCACACAGTGTGCAATTTGTGCAATGGTTCATACACCAAAGAGTGAATGATGTAGCCTTTACAGATGAGCAGTAGGAACAGCCACATCTGCGACTATGACAACTTGGATGCATTTGCTGTTAGATCGCGGTAACGAATGTACTCCGTAAACATATGAGCACAAATTGTGCATAACTCTCTTCCTGGACACTAAATGCTGCCACCTAGGTTAACTGGAGCAGCTTACCTACAGTCCCTGCAGACCATACTTTCGGAACCGGCCGACCGGTGATTCTAGGAGCTACACTCTAGAACCGCGCAACCTCTACGGTCGCAGGTTCGAATCCTGCCTCGGGCATGGATGTGTGTGATGTCCTTAAGTTGGTTAGGTTTAAGTAGTTCTAAGTTCTAGGGTACTGATGACCTCAGAAGTTAAGTCCCATAGTGCTCAGAGCCATTTTTGAACACTTTCGGAACTGCCTGTCATTGCTGTGCTCGGAGGCCTCTCGCTCCAGCACGATGGAGCCCCAGCACACTTCTGTACTTCTGCGCGAGAAGAGCTAACTGTCGATTTTGAGGAACACTGGATAGGACGAAGAGTTTATGTTGTGTGGCCACCGCGTGCACCTGACTTGACGCCTCTTGATTGCTTTCTTCGGTGAAATGACAACAGTATGGCATACGTTGCTCCGATTTCCATTAGTGCTGAGCTGCTAGCCCCAATCACTCACGAATTTCACCAGATCTGATAGTATTCCGATGTGCTCTCCAGATATTGACTGGCATTGATATAAGGGTGTGCAGCACGTATTGAGGCGGATGGTGGATTCTTTGAACCATTCAAGCAAATTACTGTCAGAACATGCCAAATAATAATAAACTGTAATTTCGTGCAATTGTAGTTATTCAAATGGCTCTGAGCACTATGCGACTTAACTTCTGAGGTCATCAGTCGCCTAGAACTTAGAACTAATTAAACCTAACTAACCTAAGGACATCACACACATCCATGCCCGAGGCAGGATTCGAACCTGCGACCGTAGGTGGTCGCGCGGTTCCAGACTGTAGCGCCTAGAACCGCACTGTCACTCCGGCCGGCAATTGTAGTTATTCATTGCTGTAAGCTCAAGAGGGTTCTTAAGACATTACGTTCCTTAATAAAAAATCCTTTTTGTGTGACCTATCATACCTCAAAGCTTGTCGACCAGATCCTTAAACATATGTTTCAATGGTTTTATACGATATTTCAAAAACTGTAATGTTTGTTCATGACACAGGCTTAGCAATCAGGGGTCCAAATTCAATCTTCCAATAGAATGATCCAATCCAACTTGTCGAAACCTGTGTTGAAACTTGTTATACATGAAGAAAGAAACGCAATGTCAAAATTTTAGCTACTAAGACACATTGCGTGTATTTTTTTTAATGTTGATAATTAGCAAATTCATAGTTTTCCAGGCAGCTGGAGCAATGTATATCTTCCCGTAACTGTAGGAGACTGCATGCGCAACATGGTGGACACATATTCTTTGTTGACGGAACATCGGTAAACAGATAACACGGCACAACTTGATCGTAATTTGTAGAGCGAATTTCAGTTTCCGTTGTCAGTTCCTCTGACACAATTGTTAACAGTTACTACCGGCTCAAATTTTCAATTCATTTAATATCCACAATAATTTGCAGTGCTTGCTAATAGCATCTGTCTTTGTGGAGATCCCAGAGTTTCTCAGTAACGTAGCATCCAATTATTGTTTTCAACAACGAAATATGCAGAACGTAGTGTGCAATCGAAATCACCTACGCCTCCTGAAGACCTACATATGTGCTATCAATTAATTTCTGGGCATTCATTTGAATAATTCACTCAACCATTGTGAGACAAACTGAGGAGCTACTTGACTGAGAAGTAAAGCACCCGATTTCGTAAACTGACATACGGCCGGGAGAGCGGTGTGCTCACCACATGTGACTTCTGTGGTCTGAGGAAGACACGGCGACCGGTCGATACCGTTGGGCCTTCCAAGGCCTGTTCGGATGGAGTTTAGTTTAGTTCTTTATGAAAGAAAAACTAATCGAACTAATCGAAAGATGTAGAGCTGCTCATGAGCGTGAGTGTGCTGTTATCAAGGGAGATATATGAGATTGGGCGCTCTGAATTATGAGTGGGATGAACATTACTGATTTCCAGGCTTGTTCGACCTGGTTAAATAGATTCAAGAAATTATACGAGAAGGAAGTCGTAAAATTATAAAGTGAACCATACGTAAACGTGTAGAAGAGATTTCATATTGAAATCCAAGGTTTCGTCCCCATCTGCGGAGGACATTTTCATGGGGGGTCCGTAGCTTCGTCGAATGTCCGATTCACATCCTGGCGCGCTCCTGCTTGCAATAAAATTCCGTTTCAAGCGTGCTCCTGCGCAGTGGTGTGACGTCACATGCTTTGAATACCTGAATACATTTGGCCGTTATCGGCTGCCGTCTTCAGCTGTTGTCATCACCCCACAGTGAAAGACCGGTACTCATCATCTTCAGCACTGCGATCCAGTTATATTTTAATGTTACGCTCTGCTTTTTCCTACTGAAATTCCTGGAGTGTTTAACAATTTCTATGGACTCGCTGTATAACCTTTCATGGTATTCGCTTGTGGCTGTCAGTACATGAGTCCTATCAAAATGAACGAGGTGGTCTCCTGGCTGCAAAGCAGGCTCAGAAACAACTCGTCTTTGTCTCACCCCTCCTACAATTGGCCGTGTGCTCTTCTAACAGTTTTTTGAACCGATCCTAAAGAAGATACCAGTGTTCCACCATGGGGTCAGCAACAGAGGACGGGGATAACCGATGACGGCCAATTGTGCTCGGGTATTCAAAGCATTTGAAGTCACCCCACTGCGCTGGAGCACGCGTAAAACGGAATTTTGCTGCAGCCAGGAACGAACCAGGATGTGAACCTGGCACTAGAAGAAGCTGCGATCCCAGCTGTAAATTTTCCTTGCGGATGGGGACGAAACGTTGGGTTTTAATGTCATATCCTTTCAACCACGCCATAATAGCCCGAAACATTTTATTAATTGTGGCATTTCCGGCCGTAAAAGTTTACATATTACAAGGAAATTTTTTTTTCGTCATCTAACAGACGCTTCCCATTTTTTGTGACGATTACACGGAATAAACACGGAACTGTTTCATTGTTAGTAAACTATACATTATTCCAAAATTGTCATAAGGACTGTGATGCAGCAGTTGTTATAAAATACTTAATGTCAAAAAATTAAGTTCCCGATTGATGGAAGTCGTCTGTAATGTAACATCATACACTACCTTGATTTTCTTTCCTCTCCTATTCACTTTTGTAACACATACATCTGCAACAGTTTGGCTGTTGATATGAATTGCAAGTTATTCAACAAATTAATGATCTGAGACATGTTTGGTATGGTTTAAGTGCTTAAAATTCGCGTATGTGCACTTTGGATTTAGCCCTACGCGGCCTACGTTCACATCTCACGGCTGCGTCTGTTTGTTCGCCAGTCGCGCGCTAGGCAAGTAGGGCTGTACAAACGATATTACAAGCGGTTCCTCGTGCAGCAAAAATGAGTAGCTTTAATATTTATAAATACCTGCAGTGCGCCTTAGCAGCTAAAATTTTGACCGCACCTTTCTTTTGGTGTGCTCTTCCCGTGCGAAAAATTTCAGGGTGGGTTTCAACATATAGTACTGGACCGTTTCTTTGTTAGTAGAAAAAGTTCAGGTAATTGCTGACAGGTGTATAAGTGCTTCAAAGCTAACAGTTTCAGTCTTAATCTCAAAGGAATTCACATTATTCTACTACTACCTGCTAGTACCACATGGTCATTCACTAAATGAAACACAATGTGTAAAAATGTGCAAAATTCCGTGGGGACTAGCCACATAACGTAATATGGAGAAAACGGCAACCACATGCTACAGTACAGCAGGAGACAGAGCCTCTAGCTTTATGTATGTCGCGCAGTTTTCTGGGAAAAGATTTACGACTCGTTCTTTTTCGCGGAAAAGTCGGTTACAGGAATCACGTACCTGGATACGCAAGGGGGGGGGGGGGGGGGGGGTCGGTTGGGAATGTGGCAACTGCGAAAACATGACGAAGATTTAATTTTCCAAGGGAACGGAGCTCCAACGCATTGGCACCTGCGTGTAAGAGGAATGAGCTGCATCAGCAACGAATCGTCCGTAAAGGAGAGTACGGATTCTGCATTCCGCAACTGGCCTTCAAGGTTGCCCGATCTCTTGGTACGTGACTGTTTTCGTGAGAGTTTGTAACATTTAGTCTAGATACGTCCTCTTTTAACAACTTTGGGTGAACATCGACGACACACAGCAACATCAATAAATTCAGTCACTCCAGGCGGTTTCGCAGAAGTATGGAAGGATGTCTTTCGTGCGTCGGTGGAAGGGACATTGAACATTTGTGGAAGGTGAATGAAAGCTTTGATCCCAAACGTAATCGTAAAAAGTATAACAAGGTTGCATGTGGCATGTGCATGCGTATAAAATATATATCCTTCAAATATCGGATGTTTCTTTTGGAAGAAAAAGCACTTTGTTGTTCTATGCGAAGTTAAAATACCCTCCAAGTTCCTGTCTTCATTCGTATAGAATATACAGTCTTGTGAAATCGGATCAGTCTGTATAAAACACGCTGTACCTTACTCGTGAAGTATTTACCATTATAACATAAATTCAGCGTACCGAATAGGTTCTTGTGTTACGGTACACTGATAGCTTTTACTTTATGTATCGTCTGACTACAATTGAAGTAAACAATTTTCGTGCCATGCGCGTTTCGCCTTTGTTCTCTGCAAGGCATCAAAACAAGTTTTCCGTTCCTAGTGCTGTGAAATGTGGAAAAAAACCACAAGTGGCATTTATAAGAAGAGGAACGACAGCATAAATGGAACTGGTGCGTAATATGTAGAAAATCGTTCACGCAACTTGCCACTGAAGGCGCCTTGCAGAGAGTAAACGCGAAACGCGCATGGCACGACAACTGTGTTTCATTCACTTGTAGTCAGGCGGTCCATAAAGTAAAAATTATAAATATACCGTAATATCACACAACTGAGGAACACAGTACTACAAAAATCGAAGAAGTTCTTGTGCCTTAATCCTTGATCATCTTGAGCACCACAGGTAAGTGACACTAATTTTCATCTTTATCAACAAAAATGTGAATGTTAGTTTGTTCAAAATCGTGTACCGCCGAAAGTTCCACCGACTGCTTTGAAATTTGGACACAACGTTGCATTCTAGTACTGGCGTGGTCTTAGGTACTTATTTCATTAATGTACAACTTTTAGAGATTTTTTTGTAATAATGTTTCCATGGTTTTTAAATTTATAAAAAAATATATATTACATATATTAAAAATAGGTATATAGAAACACGCATGTATTACAATGCAACGTTGTGTTAAAATGTCAAAACATTCGGCCAAAAGCTTTCGGAGATTTGCGATTAGAAACATTTACAGCTTCTATATCTACGAACGTAGATGTTCGTTTCTTTAAAATCTCCAATCTCCGAAAGTACTTCTCGGATTGCTTTGAAATTTTGACACATAATTTCACTCGAATACTCTAGCACTTTTATATACCTACTGGGAAGTCATCTTGTATATATGTCATATACATGTAACAAAGATGGAAACGTTATAAAAATATAAATGGTGGATTGTTCGAAATTGTTAATCTCCGAAAGTTCTTGACCGATTGCTTTGAAGTTTTGACAAAACGTTGAATCCTAATACGGGTGTGTTTTCAGGTACCTAATTCTTTAGCATATTTATATTTTTAATATATATAATAATGGGAAAACATTATTACCAAACATCTCAAAATGTACCTTTCCGATTTGCTTGAGATTTTGACATGTTACTGTAATCATAGTTTACACACACACACACACACACACACACACACACACATACACACACATATGAACGTTGTTAGCTAACTGACAAGTCGTATTTATGGTTTAATGGTTTATGATTTGAATACTGCAACAGAATCAGAATTTGCAATATCAATAAACAAGGGTCAAGGTCAGAGAGATGTGGGAAGAGGAGGGGCGGGAGAAATGGAGATACAAAACGGGAAGGAGGAGATGGACAGGGAGAGGGAGCAAGAGGAGATGGAGGGAGGGGGGAGGTGAGGATGGAAAGAAAAAGGGGAAGGAGGTGAAGGGCTAAGAGAGGGGGAGAGAGAAGGGGGAGAAGAAGATAGACAGAGAGAGGAGGAAGGAGGAGGAGATGGATAAAGAAACGGGAAGGAGAAGATGGGCAGAGACAGGGGAGAGGAGGAGATAAGGACGTATGTCCAATCCCACACACATTAGAAATGTGTGCTACCTCTCTTCTTTCTGTCCCGTTTAAGCAGACTGAGCCACACCAAAGCGCGGTCGGGTGCAGCTAATGACGACTGAAAAGCATTTGAGCTCAGCTGTAACCGATCGTAATGCAACAAATATGTAGTAATAGAGCTGGAGTGCTTTTCACTGATCATTAAAATTAGTGTTATGTCTTAATAACTTTCTACACTCTACTTTTTTTTTTACGTAACTATTCCAGAGCATCATCCTCCCGATCGGCTTTTCCGAGTCATAGTGTTGAACTTCGACCATTGCATGCCGGCTGGGATGGCCGAGCGGTTCTAGGCGTTACAGTCTGGAACCGCACGACCGCTACGGTCGCATGTTCGAATCCTGCTCGGACATGGATGTGTGTGATGTCCTTAGTTTAGTTAGGTTTAAGTAGTTCTAAGTTCTAGGGGACTGATGACCTCAGAATTTAAGTCCCATAGTGCTCAGAGCCATTTGAACCATTTGAACCATTGCGTAAACGATAATTTCTACCTGTATCAATAACCCAGTCGACATAATAATGCAAAGATCTTCCAATGGTTTAAAAATTGGAACAAAATCTTTGCAAGAACTTCGTTCACGCGCTCATGTCACGCAACACAAATTTGGAAATTTGTGGTATGGTCTTATGGGACCAAACTGCTGAGATCATCGGTCCCTAAGGTTACGCACTACTTAATCTAACTTAAACTTACACTAAGGACAGCACACAACACCCATTCCTGAGGGTAGGAGGGAGAGAACCGCTCGGACCGGACAAGGCGCCTACGACCTCGAGTGTCACTCAAGAAAGTTCCCTGCTAATTCTTGCAAACTGACCGCATTTCGCTTCTCTATCAAGGACTTACACGTTGCTGCCAAGCATCACGTTGACCAGACACTGTATTAGAACTCTTATGAAGAATAGTTGCCGGCCGCGGTGGTCTCGCAGTTCTAGGCGCGCAGTCCGGAACCGTGCACTGCTACGGTCACAGGTTCGAATCCTGCTTCGGGCATGGATGTGTGTGATGTCCTTAGGTTAGTTAGGTTTAAGTAGTTCTAAGTTCTAGGGGACTAATGACCACAGCAGTTGAGTCCCATAGTGCTCAGAGCCATTTGAACCATTTTTTTGAAGAATAGTTTTGGAAGGATTCGCATGTGTCCTTGTTGAAAAAACGATTCTTGTCTTCGCATGAGCTCACTTACGTGAATGAATAAAAATCTATCGTGATGTCAGAATGAAAACTGTAAGTGCTTACCCCCATCACTGGAGCAGTTGCCAAGAAATTTAAATAGGTTTCGCGATACAATAACCTCACGTAATGCAAAACTGAAATTACTTTTTGAGCTATCACAGAATTAAATATTCGTCGATTTGAGCAATAGATTCTGTAACTCTTTTTTGCTACAAACACCAGTGGAATGTTCATTGGATCAGCTCGTTAATATGGCTTAAAATTTTGAATCCCTTCATGTGCAATTGTTCATTATCTGTCTTTTGAATCCTCCTTGCAATTTCTGTGTTATGTGTGTTGCTGCTTAACGTCTAAGGAACTACATAATCTCACTCATATTACAAGCAAAAATATTATAGTAATACCACGTGAAACACTGCTACCACCACAAAAGGTATCGAAACTGAGCACTTTCGATTTCTTTCTTAAAAATTAAATAATTTGATACACATTGTCAATAAAAGGTTTTCAACGGCAATATTATGTGAAGCCCACAACTGCTGGAGTCTGTTTCTGAACATCGTGGCATGGTACCAAATAGAAAATGGATATATTCCTGGAGAATATTCTCCCACGCAGTTTGTAATGCGGGTCTAGGAAGCATCAAAAGTGGTCTCTAGTGAATTGCGACGAACAAGTTGCCGACTGATCTTGTTACGGAGATATTCGATAAGCGTCCTATGAAGCAAACGTTCATGTCCGAGAGTAGTGGTACGTATTGTTCTTCGAAAAAGGTTTCTAAAGTGCTCACCGTTTGTGACTCGGCTTTCTGCCGCTCCAGTACGGCAATAGTATTACTTGAAGAGATGGTTGTACTTCTGAAAATAAAACGTACCTGAAGCCCTTAATTCACGCTGTATCCCCTGACGCCCAAATGATATCTGGCCTTGGTCTAGTATGGCGCTTAACAATACAGGCTGTCAGGTTCTGATTATCACGGTAACGAACTTTTGTGGCCATTACTGTAGGACAGTTTGAATCTGATTTTAAAAAAAATGGTTCAAATGACTCTGAGCACTATGGGACTAAACTTCTGAGGTAATCAGTCCCCTAGAACTTAGAACTACTTGAACCTAAGGACATCACTCACATCCACGCCCGAGGCAGAATTCGAACCTGCGACCGTAGCGGTCGCGCGGTTCCAGACTGTAGCGTCTAGAACCTCTCGGCCACCGCGGCCGGATGAATCTGATCACGTCCGTAAACAATACACTTTGACACAACACATCAAATGGGTTTCCATGTCCTTTGCAGTTTGAAACATTTGTGGTTAATCGAGAATGGGTCTATGCAATGCCGTGAATGCCACTGGTTACTTCACAGTCTCTCTCCGCCGTCCACTGGTGGCCGAGCGGTTCTAGGTGCTTCAGTCTGGAACCGCGCGACCGCTACGGTCGCAGGTTCGAATCCTGCCTCGGTCAATGATGTGTCTGATGTTCTTAGGTTAGTTAGGTTTCAGTAGTTCTAAGTTCTAGGTGACCTGAGATGTTAAGTCGCATAGTGCTCAGAGCCATTTGAACCATTTGCGTCTCTCTCTCTCAACTGGTGCAACACTACATGACGCATTGTCAACATCTCCATAGCGCACACAGTCCTCACAGTCATTAAACCAGTCCTCAACAAGTGGCATAGAGCCGTCGATATGGACATGTCCAGTGCGAGCAGAAATGCGCGAAAAGACCAACTGATTTTGCTGACACCGATAATGCTGCTGTGTCCAAGCTAACTACGTATATGATGATTTTGGCGCTTCCCCGTTTACACTTCGCTCTTTAATAACTGTGATTTGTCCAACACTGATCTTTAGAGGAGGAGGAGGATATTGGTGTTTAACGTCCCGTCGACAACGGGGTGATTAGAGACAAGCTCGGATTAAGGGAGGATGCAAAAGGAAGTCGGCCGTGCCCTTTCAAAGGAACCATCCCGGCATTTGCCTGGAGTGATCTAGGGAAATCATGGAAAACCTAAATCAGGATGGCCGGACGCGGGATTGAACCATCATCGTCCCGAATGTGAGTCCAGTGTGCTAACCACACTGACCTTTAAAGTCATAAAAGAAAGAACGCTTCTAGGCCTCTGTGTCAACCATTTTAGCGCAATATTGCTCACCATCATCTTCTGAGTCTTGATTAATTCGGGAAAATATTTTTGAGTGTTGCAATTGTACATGTAACATAACAGCGCAGACAGAGCATGTTCAATGGAGTAAAACGAGGTATCCAATATAACACAGTTACATCTTCGAGCAATATGTACCCAGTATCATACCCATTCCTCTTCGTTCTGATATAAAGCCTACCCTGAAATACACGAGATAACTGAATTAGCCAACTAAGCGTATAGTACTTACGTTCTTTATTGCCGCTCCGTATATAATTTTTCAAGAGTAGGTACTGAAAATTTTTCTCTTGGCTTCGCAGTTCGGACGTAACCTTTTTATAAATACGAGTATTTATTCAAGCCGTACGTGTAGGGTGACAATTATTGAACAATGTGAAATAAAATCGTCATAATTTCTGAACTGTTTGCGTTTGGACGTTAAAATTTCTCGGGTGGCAACTGGACATGATGGGTATTAGTGTGGTGGTTTAGCGACTTTCATTTGGATGGGTTCGTCAATAACCAAAATTGTCGGATTTGGGGGACTGAGAATCCGCATTTCGCAATCGAGAAGTCTCTTCACTCTCAACGAGTGACTGTGTGGTGTGCAATGTTCAGTAACGGAATAATCGGTGCGATATTCCTTCATGCCACGATGACCACCAGACGGTACGTGAAGATTTTGTGTTATGATTTCATCCCAATTACCCAAAATTACGACAAGATGTGGTGCATGCAAGACGGAGCTCGACCCCATCGAAGCAGGAATGTGTTTGATGTCACGGAGGTGCACTTTGGAGATCGCATTCTGGCTCTGGGGTACCAGGAGGCCACTGGCATGGGCTTCGATTGGCCGCCATATTCTCCAGATCTGAACAATTGCGACTCCTTTTTGTGGGTGCAGCAATAACCGCAAAGGTTTCTTGAAATTACTGCAATCAGCAATTCATCATCAGATGGTACATATATTAATTGTCTGCAGCAGTGTGGGAGTCACGTAGAGTGGTTAGCATCCTTTGGCTGGATGTATTCTGGAAAACATAATGAATGTTTTCCAGTGACGTTAATTGTAATGCACTTTACACACGTAGCCACAGGTTACACGTTCCACATGCTTTACAAACTGTTCTAATAACGACAAAACCGTTGCTAAGCTGAAAACAGCCATTCAGAAGGTCATCGACGGCATCGATGTGCCGACACTTCAGCGGGTCATGGAGAATTTCGCTATTCGTCTACGCCACATCGTGCCAATGATGGCAGTCATATCGAACATGTCATAACGTAAATACGAATGTCTGTAGTGACGTTTACATGTTGAATAAAGTGTGTGCACGCCTAGTTAGTAACTAATTTACGTTTTTTTCATATAGTTAAATAATTGTCACCCTGTATGAACCAATGACGGACTTTGGCAGAAAATACCTTAGCATATTGAAATCTTAACAACCTGTCTTCTAATTCTGAATATCATCCAGCTGCACACAGTCATAAAGTAAAACAGTTTAACACCAACATTTTCATTGTGTTCTTCAGGCTCATTATAGTTCCCGATTTCCAAAAGTCTTTTAAAACTCCCAAAAAATTAACACTTGTTGGGTGATTGTAACTTACACAATTTTATTTGTTGTATCAATGAATTTTTTAAACGACAACATCTTCAGCATCGACTGCAGTATTCATAATAAACTACACACTTGCAGTTTCGGTTTTTAACACATTTTGCACAGTTTGTGCGGCTCGCCCCGTCGGAGGTTCGAGTCCTCCCTCGGGTATGGGTGTGTTTGTTGTCCTTAATATAAGCTAATTTAAGTTACATTAAGTAGTGTGTAATCTTATGGACCGATGAGCTCAGCAGTTTGGTCCCATAGGACTTACCACAAATTAATTAATTAATTAAAGTCATTTTCAAGTGATTAAGGTTATGAAAACACAGCATTTATCAATATTAGTAAAATGAGTACAAAGTATATGGCTCACGTCAGCGTTCACAACATACACCATCGGCATATAACAGATAGAAATAAATGTGTAGAAACCACGAATCCAAGTACATGAGATCCGCTTCCATCTCTTAGATACCGATGATGTATGTGACGAATGCTGATGTGGACCTTATAGGTATAAGTTGAGCTAACTGCTACTTGTCTGATTCAGTAGGAGTTCACACAAGTGCACTGATACAGGAACAAAACTTCCCTGCTAACTTTTGCGATAGTGCAGACAATTGGTTTGCGCAATGCGCCTCGTCACACACGCCAATCAACTTAATTAGCAGTTGTGGATTAGCAGTTGTAGTTTACTGATAATTTCTAAAAGATAAGGAACAGCAAATACTTTGCGTGATTGTCAAAAGTAATTCGATAGCTTCACGTACGTATCAGCTCTGGATGTACATTTCATGGCTCAACACACAAGAAAGTCTCGGGAATAATTAAGAGGTAAATCATGTTCATCACGGAATGACAACTTGCGAAGGAACGTAAATAGGGCTCCATTTTTTCTTTTTTGAGGTCACTGAAGAAATGTTTGTGTGACTTGTACCACGACCTAGATGCCTTCCAACCTACCAGGAGAAAGAGTCTCCCAGAAAATCATCGGGAGGAAATCACACCAATACTATGTTTACGATTGGCTCCCAAATCCGATTGTCGTAAACCGATTTCCCAACTGCGCCTCTGGTTGGTCACATAAACACTCCAGCGTCAATACGGTTTTATCTGCCGGGTTTCTGTCTTCAGAAATCGATATTTGCTCCCATGTATCCGCTCTACCGTGATAGGGGTCTCAAGTTACTACTAAAATATCCATTAATGTTGACTCACTGATTTTATGTGGAATGAATGATGAAGAAGAGGATTTGAATGAACAGGAAATTAATCATTTCCTCTATTTAGTTGAAGAGAAGCACATTTTACTTTTACTAGCTGGTAAGAGAGACAGAAATGATGATATATTTAAGGCATTAAAAATAGAATTGACGGTTAACAGCCCTATATACTTCACAGCACCTTTAAAGCTAAAGGTCGTTGAACACAATCGATGACTAATGATCAAACATTCACTAATTCTATGGGTAGGAATATGAATGTGTCCTTACCATTTCGAAAGTCTTCTAACCACTTCAACTCTCCAGAACGTAAACGTTGGAGAACAATAATCTTCCATCAGTGATCACTTCGAACTTTTTACCACGACACACATTATTTAGACGGGTTAATAAAATGATTTCGAACTCATTAAATGGCGTGGATAAGATTTTTCAGCATCAGTTCTTGTACAATGTCCCCTTCCTCCACGTCAGCAGTCCACTGATATCCATAACGAAGTCGTACTCTTTCTTTACTAAAAATATGGCGACAGTGCTGATAACATCACTTCACCATCGTCACCAAATCGGACACTTGATTTACTGACACTGTTCAAGTAAAACAACTGACTCTCGGAAAATCGTTATGTGATCCGCCTAGAAAAATCGATTCAGGTTTAACAGTTGAGCAAGGCGGCGAAAAAGGATTTCCAAAATTTGATTTTCGTTTTTCGCAAATTATGTCACGTGCAAATGTTGCAAAATAAACGCCACCGTGACTAGAAATATTGACCAACACCCTTCAACAGACTGTTCTTGGCCTGTTGCCTGTGAAACTGAAGTATCTTTCGTAAAAAAATATAACGTTATTGCTGATCAATAATATACACTCCTGGAAATGGAAAAAAGAACACATTGACACGGGTGTATCAGACCCACCATACTTGCTCCGGACACTGCCAGAGGGCTGTACAAGCAGTGATCACACGCACGGCACAGCGGACACACCAGCAACCGCGGTGTTGGCCGTCGAATGGCGCTAGCTGCGCAGCATTTGTGCACCGCTGCCGTCAGTGTCAGCCAGTTTGCCGTGGCATACGGAGCTCCATCGCAGTCTTTAACACTGGTAGCATGCCGCGACAGCGTGGACGTGAACCGTATGTGCAGTTGACGTACTTTGAGCGAGGGCGTATAGTGGGCATGCGGGAGGCCGGGTGGACGTACCGCCGAATTGCTCAACACGTGGGGCGTGAGGTCTCCACAGTACATCGATGTTGTCGCCAGTGGTCGGCGGAAGGTGCACGTGCCCGTCGACCTGGGACCGGACCGCAGCGGCGCACGGATGCACGCCAAGACCGTAGGATCCTACGCAGTGCCGTAGGGGACCGCACCGCCACTTCCCAGCAAATTAGGGACACTGTTGCTCCTGGGGTATCGGCGAGGACCATTCGCAACCGTCTCCATGAAGCTGGGCTACGGTCCCGCACACCGTTAGGTCGTCTTCCGCTCACGCCCCAACATCGTGCAGCCCGCCTCCAGTGATGTCGCGACAGGCGTGAATGGAGGGACGAATGGAGACGTGTCATCTTCAACGATGAGAGTCGCTTCTGCCTTGGTGCCAATGATGGTCGTATGCGTGTTTGGCGCCTTGCAGGTGAGCGCCACAATCAGGACTGCATACGACCGAGGCACACAGGGCCAACACCCGGCATCATGGTGTGGGGAGCGATCTCCTACACTGGCCGTACACCTCTGGTGATCGTCGAGGGGACACTGAATAGTGCACGGTACATCCAAACCGTCATCGAACCCATCGTTCTACCATTCCTAGACCGGCAAGGGAACTTGCTGTTCCAACAGGACAATGGACGTCTGCATGTATCCCGTGCCACCCAACGTGCTCTAGAAGGTGTAAGTCAACTACCCTGGCCAGCAAGATCTCCGGATCTGTCCCCCATTGAGCATGTTTGGGACTGGATGAAGCGTCGTCTCACGCGGTCTGCACGTCCAGCACGAACGCTGGTCCAACTGAGGCGCCAGGTGGAAATGGCATGGCAAGCCGTTCCACAGGACTACATCCAGCATCTCTACGATCGTCTCCATGGGAGAATAGCAGCCTGCGTTGCTGCGAAAGGTGGATATACACTGTACTAGTGCCGACATTGTGCATGCTCTGTTGCCTGTGTCTATGTGCCTGTGGTTCTGTCAGTGTGATCATGTGATGTATCTGACCCCAGGAATGTGTCAATAAAGTTTCCCCTTCCTGGGACAATGAATTCACGGTGTTCCTATTTCAATTTCCAGGAGTGTATATAATTTATAGTCATTAATACACTCTAATCGAGTCACATTTCGACCACCTCCTAGAGTGACGTTCCTAGCATGCAGACAACGACTATATACACTGAATAACCAAAGAAACTGGTACACCTGCCTAATATAGTGGAGGGCCTCGAGAGCACGCAGAAGTGTCGCAACACGTAGCATAGACTCGACTAATGTCCGAAGTAGTGCTGGAGAGAACTGACATCACGAATCCTGCAGAGCCGTCGATAAATACGTAAGAGTACGAACAGCACGTTGTACGGCATCCCAGATATGCTCAACAATATTCATGTTTGGGGAGTTTGGTAGCCAACAAAAGTGTTTAAACTCAGAAGAGTGTTCCTGGAGTCACTTTGTAGCAGCTGCCGACGTGTAGGGTGTCGCATTGTCCTGCTGCAGTTGGCCAAGTCTGTCGGAATGCACAGTAGACACGAATAGATGAAGGTGATGAGACAGGATATTCACATACGTATCACCTGTCAGAGTCATATCTAGACGTATCAGGGTCCCATATCACTCCAACTGCACACGCCCCTCACTATCACCGAGCGCCAACCAGCCTGAACAGTCCCCTGCTGACACGCAGGGTCCATGGATTCACGCGGTTGTCTCCATACCCATACACGTCCATCCGCTCGATGCAATTTTAAACGAGACTCGTACGACCAGGCAACATGTTTATAGTCATCAACAATCTAGTGTCGGCGTTGACGGGTCCACGCAAGGCGTAAATCTTTGTGTCGTGCAGTCATCAAGGCTACATGAATAGGCCTTCGGCTCCGAAAACCCATATCGATGATGTTTTGTTGAATATTTCGCACACTGACACTTGTTGATGGTCCACAAATTAAATCTGCTGCAATTTGCGGAAGGGGTGCACTTCTGTCACGTTGAACGATTCTCTTCAGTCTTCGTTGGTCCCGTTCTTGCAGCATCTTTTTCTGGCTGCAGCGATGTCAGAGATTTGAAGTTTTACCGGATTCTTGATGTTCACGGTACACTCGTGAAATGGTCGTACGGGAAAATCCCCACTTCATCACCTCTTCGGAGATGCTGTGTCCCATTACTCGTGCACCGACTATAACTCCACGTTCAAACTCACTTAAAACTTCATAAACTGCCATTGTAGCAGCAACAATTGATCTAAAAACTGCGCCAGACACTTGTATATAGGAGTTGCCGACCGCAGCACCATATTCTGCCTGTTGACGTTCCTCTGTATTTGAATACGCATGCCTATATGTTTCTTTGGCGCTTCAGTGTAAAAGAACTGACAAGCTGTCGGCATACCTACAGCTGACTGCTGTCATACGTAGATGCAGCGACTTGTGCAGGTTTAAAAAATAGGGCGATTAACTCTTCCGGGGAAGGTAGAGGGGGAGGAAATATGTCTGAATAGCGTGAGTTTGTTAACTAATCGTGTGCTCCTGGCGCGCAGACATGTTGTGAGCACACTCGTGCCACCATTCCGAGTAACAGCCGTGGAAACTGCGAAATTTTATGTGCTGTTTATAACAGAGATAAATATATGCGGAGATTTGAATTCCTGTCCATGCGCTCACATTCAATTCTTCCATGGTTTTCCTTAATCTTTTAAGGCATATATTGGGTTGACCCCCATGAATCACACGCGGCCGATTTTCTCCCCTCCCTTGTTCAGTCCCTCGTCTCTAATAACATTTTCGTCGACAGGGAGTTAAACACAAATCATTCTTTCAGAGTTGAACGTTAACCAAGACACTGCATGAGCCCCAGATCACAAGCTGCCGTGGAACAGCAAGAGCAAAGAGGGCAAAACCTGGCTTGATCCCAGTGTTTAGTACTCACAGGAAATGCGAAAGCACGGCCTATCCATCCTCTTGACCTCAAGAGTTTCAAGCAAGGTGTATCAGCAGAGCTATCGCAGGGCCAATTGTTCATAAAAATTCGATACGTACGCGGGTCTGAAACAAACGAGCAGTGTCTACAACCATGCAAGCAACCTCTCCGATCGAACGCACTCTTCAGAATCAGAACTAGAGTGGCGCTGGCTAGCAGCAAGTAGATTTTTTTGTGCTTCCCGGAATGATTAGATTATGCCTTAGCGATATGCACTGACGATTAGGAAACTCGTCTCAGAGGCCACGTACCCTACAGAATACATTCCCACGCTTGGACGATACCATTTGTTTCCCTGTGCTCACACGTTGCAAGCCTACTCAAGCATTCAACACATCGTTTAAAACACACGCCAACCTGTGAATTACTAAAATCTTTTCCCGTATAGTAATCGTCATGAAATTTTATATAGCCTTTCCGAAAAACAATAGCCAACTGCTATGAGTTTCACATGGTGAACCGCATCTCCACCGACGAACTTTGAGGTTGTTCAGGGATACCTTTTGAGTATTTTGGTTATGTGACCCACGATCTTCTTCTGATCGTTATAGAGAAATAATGTAAGTACTTTTTATCCGGTTTTTTACTGCAATCACCCTTGTTCCTATGAAAATACCTTAGCAACAGTGAAATACCCTGTAATGTGGAACCCCCAAGACGTACAACACGAAACACAATAATGCAAGAACTCTCAGTCGCAAATGTACGCTGATATGGTAGCCGTCGATGCGTGAACAACTCTCCGTAGCGCCGTTGTACCGCATTCAGTGATCCCATACACGAGGTGCATATTGACCAACTTTCATCAGTAAATGTATTCGTAGTACTGCTGTGTATCATCGTTACGCCGGAAAACAAAACCCTGGACAGAAACGAGCAGTATTTAAAGCAAACATGACGACAACAAGATAAAAAGCCCATTACTGTAGTCAACAGCAGGTACCGGAATCAAATGGAAACGATACATGCAGAGTATAGTTTCTATATTTGTGCTGTGGTGCACTGTTTTGAGTACAGTGCAGTTACGAAGCTTACTGGAGCAAGAAATAAAACGAAATGAAATAACCCTGTAACGAGCGGCCTAAAACCATGTGTCCGTTATACGAAAATACTCAGATAGTACTTCTCAACAAGCTCTGCAAATTTGTCAGTAGAGTTCCGGTTCACACTTTATAACGGAAATTTTTCTGAAATATTCGAAAAACCTAACATTACATTTTACAACTTCCCATTAAAAGTAACATCCCGACACAGCAATATGTTTTTCTAAATACATCAGCATATGGCCTAAAATAAACACTTTCACGCAGAATGGTTAATTAAATAGTAGGCCTATTTTGTATATAACAGTAAAAGTTACGTGATGTCTCATTTTTCAAACAGCATTTGCTATTTTCAGGTGATTGACATTATTTTCATTTGTTATTCTGTCTGAATGAGTTAGTGTGTGAATGCAGCACAAATGCAATGGACAAATTTTGATATTTGTTGATGATTAATGATAAATGAGAGTTTGCATCCGGTTGTGTACTCGAGGAGTGAGCCACATAAGTCTTAAGTCTTACGATGTGTGTAATGTAAGATAGCCAATGTAAGGATTCTAGAAGCAAAATCTGTCTTAAGACTGGTAAAGATGTGAAAATTTTCCGTTTATTTGTTTTTCTGAAAATACGAAGTTTGGAAAATGATTAATGAAAATTTGGAGTTGAGAACTGGTCATAAGGGGTATCACCGTATTGGTTGCAAAAACTATGAAGCTAATTTGCTATAATACGTTACAACCAATCAGAATAGAGAACATTCGCGCGTTCTTGAAGGGAAAGAGAAATCTGCAAGCGCTCGTCACGAGGAGTCGTAATTCAGCTTCAGTAGTGTGAAGACCTAGGTTTCAGTTCTCTATCAGTTTTGTAAAAATATTATAATTTGCTTTCGTTGGGAAGTTCACTAGATCGAAAAATCATGAGAGCAGCTGTAAATATCGTTTCCGCAAGTTATGAGAATTTTAGAGAATTTTTAGAGGAATTCTTTTGATGGGCAAAAGAATTCCGCAAGATGTGCTACGTAATCGACATTCTGAAATTTCAGTTTACTGAAGACAGGAGAACTGAGGGGTACTGAACGAACGCACTGTATTGATAAACTTCGTGTGAACTTTACAACTGTTTATTGACTGGTAAAAAATGCCGTTCTTTGGACAGTAGGTAGCGAGCTCTAGTACTTAGCCCGGCTACTATTGAGAGAACGTCCTTTGTGAGAGAGCGTGTAAATGTAAGTTTCAACGTCAAAAATTGTGTGTTACGTCGGACTTCGTATCAACATATAGAACGTAAAAATGATAATAAAGGACTGACATCTTAGATAAGAATTTGATTTATGTAGTGGGTTAGGTGGAAACTATTAGAATGAAGCTTCTCTGCAGGAGGAAAGAGAAAGTTTTATGCATCCTGCTGACATGTATAACACAGCCCCCCTTAACACCTTCACCAGGTGTTATCACATTACACTGATGTAACAAAAATCATGAGATACCTAGTAATATCGTGTCGGATCTCCTGCAGCAACTCGACGTGGCATGGACTCAACAAGTCGTTGGAAGACCCCTGCAAAAATATTGAGCCATGCTGCCTCTACAGCCGTCCACAATTGCGAAAGTGTTGCCGATGCAGGATTTTGTGCACGAACTGGCCTCTACATTATGTCCCATAAATATTCGATGGGATTTATGTCGGGCGATCTGTGTGGTCAGATCATTCGCTCGATAGTTCAGAATCGCGACGATGGTGGCACGGTGATATGGCGAAGTGTCGTCCACGAAACTTCCATCGTTGCTTGGGAACAAGAAGCGTTTGAATGGTTGTAGATGGTCTCCAAGTAGCCCAATATTACCATTTCCAGTGAATTATGGATTCAGTTGGACCAAACGATCCAGCCAATTCCATGTAAACACAGCCCACACCATTCTGGAGCGCCCACCAATTTGCCCAGTGCCTTGTTGAGAGCTTGGCTCCTTGGCTTCGTGGGGTTTGCGCCTCACTCGAACCATACTTTCGGTGTTTACCAATTGAAATCGGGACTCATCTGATCAGGTCACAGTTTTCCATTCGTCTAGGGTCCTACCGATATGGTCACGAACCCAGGAGAGGTTGTTGTAACCGCAGAAAAGCCAAGTCTAAATGCAGTTGTTCTCAGACGATACACCAGAAATCATACGGGGAGATAGAGTTAACAGGGGACGCCAGGCGTGTCAGAGGGGTCACAAAAGATAACGACGCAGCCAGATAGCCGAGGCGGCGGTCCCAGCGGCCAGGCAGCTGCGCGTGATAAGCAAGGAAGCAGACTCAGCTATTAAGATAAAAAGGGCGCTCTGGGCAGGTCCCTTAATAAGCAATAACTTACAGTATCAACACTCTTGGCTAGAGGGAGAAGTCTGGGAGCGGAGAGAGAAAGAAAGAGGGCCCTAGGTGGGGACCGCACTACGTCATGAGGAGCCAATGAAGGGCTCAGGACGCAGTGCGTGACCATATAGGGAGAGGCCCCTCTACCCCTCCACCCAGCTTCTGAAGAAAAGTACTGAAGTTAATACTAAAACAATCCCTAATAAGGAAAAGTTGCACTCGACGCTACGTCATGCCAAGCGCTGGCGGGGTCGAAGGGGAAGAACTAACAAAACTCGGAGGCACGCCGCTCCGGGGATCTCTCTCTCTCTCGGGTTTAGGCAGCGACGGTAGTCAGCGTGAGTAGCAGCCGACTTGGGCTGAGGGCGGGCTGCAGGCAGACACTTGGAGATAGTCGCCGATGAGCGTTTAGGCAGCGACCGCGGGACTCTGACGTACGGTGCTAGTGTGGGCAGCAAAGTGCTGGAAAGTTCTATCAGGCAGCCAGAACGGTGGAAGTCAGTCACCGTCTCTGTAATGGGCTTGGCTATTCTGTAGGTACAATCACTACGCAGTTAGGGTGATCTGTATTCTTTATGAATAAATTAGAACTTTTATAACGTCCATACGAGTTTACTTCTACAAACATCCTAGCCTTGTACCTTCACACCAGGGAATTTAACATCTTAGCCAGATCAAAAGTCTCCCTCTCAATTAGGTCAACCGGCTAATTCCCGTTTACGAACCGTGTCGCTCAATCCCTCGCAAAACCCACGCTTGGGACGCGACAAGGTGCTGCAGGCGATGTCAGGCTGTTATCAAAGGCTCGAGTCGGTCATCTGCTGGCATAGCCCATAAACGCCAAATTTCGCCAAACTGTTCTAACGGATATGTTCTTCGTACGTCCCAAATTGATTTCAGAAAGTATTTCACTCAGTACTGCTTCTCTTACAGCACTCACGACTCTATGCAAACGACACTACTCTCCGTCGTTAAGTGAAGGCCGTCGGCCACTGCGCTGTCTGTGGTGAGAGGTAACGCCTAAAATTTGGTATTGTAGCATACTCTTGACACTGTGTATCTTGGAATGTTGAATTCTTTAACGATTTCCGTAATGAAATGTCACATACGTCTAGCTCCAACTATCATTCCGCGTTCAAAGTTTGTTACTTCCCGTCGTGCGGTGGCGTCAGAAACCTTTTCATATGTGTCACCTGAGTACAAATGGCAGCTCAGCCAATGCACTGCCTTTTATACCCTGTGCACGCGATACTATCGCCATCTGCATATGTGCATATCATTATCCCATGACCGTTGTCACATTTAATATTTTAATATTATTTTTGTCGGAACAATGCATAAACTTTTTATTCATAAAATCTAAGCTCACGATGAGCAGGTTAGGGGAATGTTGGGCTGGTGACCAAATTTCTCCTCAGAGAATACATCAGGTGAACAATCAAAATGCAATATCGCATAGAAAAAAGTTCTCACGATTTACAGACAGATGGCGCACACGTCTTAACCTCCTTAGGTTACTTCGACAACTGGGGCTTCAGGAAAGGCATTCGGCCACAACGTTAAACAAATAGTAGCATTTGCTAAATCGTGTACCGCGAATCCCATATTAGACAGGCTAAATGATACGGGAGAAAAGAATAAAAAGAAAATTTACTTGATTGTTAGCTTACTTTAGTTGTACTGTATTTTCCCAATAAACATGTTTGCACACAATGACAACATGCTATTTTAAAAACTGAAATATTGACTTTTATATAGGCATGAATCTCATATTTTTAATGTTAATAAATTGTGTTATGTATCTTAATGTAGTCAGTTCATGACACCATAAACTGTACACCAATTTTTTTAAAAATTAAGAAGCCATCCTTCATAGTTTTTGATGGAAAACTGAAACAACTGCTATTTTTTTGCGGGTTCGTTATGAGAGAATTTCCCCAGGTAGGGTCCACACCACAGGTTCAGCATAGGTGTGTACCGACCGTAAATCCAGTCCTGTGGTAGAGCGGCTTTTGCTACTGCGCATCGTTTTGTCACTTGCCTGCTTACAACTACAATATGAGTCGTACCCACGTCCGTCCCAGCGCAGATTCTGGGTACAGTCTTGGCTACAGACGAGCAGGGAACAGGAGTTGGAATGAGAATGAATAAGCTCTAGAAGTAGGCAATGATGACGATGAAAATGATGATACATATGTACAGAGTTATTCTTAAGTGCCTCTGGGGTTTTGTCAGACTACTGCGCGAAACTGAGCACTTGTCATAAGACCAGGAAACATCTGATTCTGTAAATAATCGAATTCCCGTGCATGAAATAGTTCCAAACCTGTGAATACTTTTCCAAAGATTTACTGCGTTAAATAATAAGCGTTACCCACGTAACCGACATAAACCTTACAAAAGGTTACAAATTATGCATAAAATTTCTTGGAAGTCGTTACGTGCTTTCAGTGAGAAACACTGCATCTAGTTTGGATAATGACCACTCCGTTTCAAGAAAAGCTAGTTTTTCACGTATCTCAGTGTTTATGACGTCTATTCTCCTGAACTGAGTGTCATATAATGGTATAATTCTACATGAGCCCTCAGTGGTATATGTGGATCTGTCTGCAGACTGTATTATGAATAGAGTTAGTAGTAGAGAAGTAATCAAACTAAATGGGTAATACTTCCTAATGTTCTACAGAAGAATATTTATTTCGTCAGGAACAGTTTTTTGGGCTTTAGGCTTGTTAGGACATCTTCAGGTGCCAACTGAATGTCGAATACACACATAAAATTACTTACCAGAGTTGTTACCTGAAAATGGCTACGAAGCTGAAAGCCAGTTCGTGACAAGTAAACACACTATTTTTGTGTAGTACGGGTCCACGGGTTCAAAAATTTTTTAACTTACCTCATCTTGCTTTCAGCTGTCAGAATTTCATTTTGTGATTGCAATTTAAGCAGTAAGCTACTTTCAAGCATGTACAAAACATACTGAGTTCAATTTACAGTATGACTAACAATAGGTAGAATCAGTTTTGTAGCTTTTTCATATTCATGTCGTATACTTATAAGCTTTTGAATCTAATGTATTATAAGCGAACACTTTAAGTTGTGTGATGTATACAACCCACTCAGAGTCGCACCACATAAAACGGAATATTGAGTAGTATCGTTGACTAATTGTCCTTTCATGTGCAGCTAGGTACTCTACGTTGTTATCCCTGCCTAACATTAACCCATATGTCAAAATATTGTTTGTAGGTTCTACGAATGTCAAAAAACTACAAAACTGGTTGAATCTACGGTTAATCTCATTGTAAATTGTTCTCATTACCTTGGAATATATTTGTAGATGCTTGAAAACGGTTTAATTGTGAAATTGCAATCTCAATATAAAATTCTAACAGCTGAAAGCAATAAGGAATCCTAATATGTATATTCGAAGAACGTTAGGAAGTATTAATTAATATTTTTACCGTGTCCTGAAAAAATTGCAAAAATCAGTTAAGGAATCAATAAATTAAAGCCCCATGCCTGACACTGTAGTTCTACTGCATGAACAACGACAATGTAGTAAACTATAAACTTTTTCCTTTGATGATTTTGTGGTGGAGGGCATCAGCGAGAAGAAGTTTCGAAAAGATTTCAAATTATCTGTAAAGTTTGTTGGAAGTCACTTCTTAAATACTGGATGAATGTAAGCTTCGCACTTCCGAGCCGAGTGTTCCCCTGCCTCAAGACATACAATTTCTAACGCCAATATTTGTCTTATTGTACTAAACATTTAACACAAGAACGCACCTCTTAATGAGTAGAGTATAACAGCATTTGAAATATTTAAATTTGGTCAATAATTATACGAAATGAAACTTCCTGGCAGATTAAAACTGTGTGCCGGACCGAGACTCGAACTCGGGACCTTTGCCTTTCGCGGGAAAATGCTCTACCAACTGAGCTACGCAAGTACGACTCACGCCCCGTCCTCGCAACTTTACTTCTGCCAGTACCTCGTCTCTCATTCTGGAACTATACGAAATGTTAGAAATCAATTTTTTGTTGCCCCTGCACGCCATTAGCTAGGCAACCTGCCATTGGAATTTGCATCATGACCCACGAACCATGAGCCGAGAACTATGAACCATGAACTGGGTTAGCCGGTTAGTAATATATACGAATTAATAACTGTATCGACTGATACGTTTCTGTTTTGTACAAGTCTTGCAGTTTTGTCACAGTAGTCTGCTGAAGCCCCAGAGTAGTAACGATATTGAGCAAGCCGTGAGCAGTGTGATGCGAGCAGAGCAGGTACTTACGGACAGCAGCGCAGAGATGAGGTCGCTGGTGACGGGGTCTCCCGGCCGCACCTTGTCCTCCTTCATGACGGGCGAGTAGAGCTCGGTGGTGCGCAGGATGTCCACCACCTGTCGGCAGATGACCCTCAGCACGGCGCCCATGCCACTGACAGCAGCGCGCCCGCCGCCCTTATCTGACACCTCATGATAGGCGACCGGGACCGCATCTCCGGGAGGCACCTCAGAGATCGCTTACTCCGCCGTGGGTGCGCGTCGAGATAAGACCGTTATCGCGTCTGCGAGAACGCCGGCACACGGCGCGAATAGCGTGAATCCGTGAGAACGCGGAGGAACCCTGTCACCGCGTACTGCGCGCCACCAGAGATACTGTGCGATTAAGTACGCGCCTGCGGTAAGTGCTCCCTGCATAACACACCCACACTCAAAGCTCACAGTAGCTTCGCGATAATCCGTGTCCCATTTTGTATTTCCGTCGCTAGACTAGTTACGGAGCCTTCTCTTATCTGCCGCTGCTTCTCTATATTGTTCGTTTCCGTATTTAAACGGAACTGCCACTTTTAAAAGCTAGCGTGGCACGCAGAGCAGCTTCCTCGTGTCAGTTAAGATTTTCGTCCCGATTTTCAGTTGTTGAGTAGTGATTTTTATTTTTATTAAGGAATAAGCAAATATCGCTCAGTATCGTTACGGAAGAAAAGTTGCGGAGCTATAAAATGAATACTCATTCTCGTGCCATAAACTAAATGACCTTTCAGGACTTGCAAGGCAGAATGATAAGGTCGCCTTTCCAATTAAACTCAAATAAGGGTCCTGGTGTTACTGAGATGGGACGCTAAAACTTGCCATACACATTTCTGTACTACCGATCGGAATCGAGAAATTAACACAAAATAAACACGAAAGAACATCAAAGATTAAATTTGAATCTAGGATGCTGAATCTGATATTTTTCCTATACGATGTAAAAGTGCAGAAAACATTTCTGTTTTCAAAAATTATTGAGAGCTACTTTGCTTATCAGCGAACAAACATTTCGCTCACGTTTTAGTTTCTAGTTATTACCATAAGAATGACGGAAGCAATAGTTAATCCTCATTCTCAAGCGATAAGAGCTTACACATGTCCAAATTGAAATGGCGACTTGTGTATTCTCACGAATGAATTTTCCATTTCACTCAGTCTTACATTTGCTGTAAAGAAGACACCCACGAACACTTGTCAGATTTCATGGCGGTCTACGATTATAAACGTGACATATTTACTTTCAAAAACTCTGACTACTTTTCTGGTGTAGGAGTTCTATCGCAGATACAATTATTGCAGAATGTAAACTTATTTATGAATTTTATTTATACAATGAAATTCATTAGTTGAACAAAGGTAACAGTTAAAAAGAATCACTTACAACAAGAGCCTTCTCAAAGTATGAGCAAAATAAAAATAGTGTTAAAGTAATGATTCTTTGTTTGGCTTTTTACTATGATCACACTGTAAGTACAAGAATGTCTTATTATCGTCACATAAAGAGGAATAATTATAAACAAAGGACAGCTAACCATAGAACATTTAACGAGGTTACTTTTAAAGCATTCATCACGTGTTCGAGAAAATACTGCCTCTTCACTGCAATGTCCATGAAATAGTAATTTGTTCTTTTATTTTTAATGAATGGACTTAGAAAGGCCTGTTTTCTTCCTAACTCAAAACGTGACTGATTCCTTCAAGATCGCGTACGTTAGAGCTGTGTTTATTAACAGCAAAACGAATAACATACTATAGGACAAAAAGTCAGAAATCAATAAGTTTTATGTAGTGCTCACATCCTCAGAATTATAAGCACTTATTGCCCCACTCTTATGGAACGGGCACTGAGAAATGAAGACTTCCACAAACATTATGTTATGCACCATATAACGTAATTTATTTTCAGAAAGTACTTTCAAATGTACTACAAGCCTCGTGTTGCATCGCAGCTGAGCTCCACTGTCCTAAAGTATGCCCCGTACTTAAAAGACAACCGCGAGATTTTATCTCATGAATTACGAGTAAATTACGTAAGCGAACTTGTTCTGCAGAGAGCTTTGCGAAGTGAAGCACGTAAGCGCATCTCATTGGCTCTTACCACCGAGGGAACGCGATGCGGCAACGGAACGTACACTGCGAATCTCGAAAGAGGTGCTCAGGAGAACGGAATGGCGAGACACGTGGGATTGAAAGGCATTACCCGGCACTTCCTCCACGTTTCACTGCACGTAGCACATGTTCTGCGCGCCCGATAAGCACGCACCTTATCAAGCATGTGAACCACTTCCGGTGAGGACGTCTCCTGCGCGGTGGCGATGAGAGAGATGACCTTGGTGATTGGCGCCTCGATCGACAGGTTGTGCAGTTTGGCGATGCTCTGCCGCCGAATTCCTGCAAGCACACAGAGTTACAAGTTCAGAGTCGTTCAGGGTCGGAGGTCACTCAGATCAAGGTTTACGACTCATAAGCATTGCTTCACGATACATCTACATATACATATAAATCTATTACTTCGCAAGCCATATTACGGAGTGTGGTGAAGGGTTCTTTGTGCACCACGGTTATTTCCCTCTTTTATTGTACTAGTCGCGAATGGTTCGAGGGAAGAAAGATTATTGATAAACGTCTCTTACAGCATCTGTCACTGGAGTTGGCTGATCATTTCCCACTTTCGCGTTTGCTAAATGAACCTGTAACGAAACGCGCTGCTCTTCCTTGGACCCTCTCTATTTCCTCTACCAATCTTATCCGGAACGGATCACCGACTGAAGAGCAATATTCTAGTATTGCTCGAATGACGGTTTGTAAGCTACCTCCTTTCTGGGTGGACTACATTTCCTGTGGATTTTTCCAATCAATCTCTACACACTCCTCGGGGACATGCAGACCGAATTTTGTCTCGAGACCATCCGGAGATATTCAAGAAAACCCAGGAAACTACGATCACAATTGTAAGTGGCAGCAAAACAGATCAAAGAAACTCTTTAACAGTACAAGCTGAACAAATGGCTCTGAGCACTATGTAACTTAACATCTTTGGTCATCAGTCCCCTAGAAAGTAGAACTACTTAAACCTAACTAACCTAAGGACATCACACACATCCATTCCCGAAGCAGGATTCGAACCTGCGACCGTAGCGGTCACGCGGTTCCAGACTGAAACGCCTAGAACCGCACGGCCACACCGGCCGGCACAAGCTGAACGCCTATCGACAATTGAAACTGAAAAACACACACAGCACTACATCCAAAACACCAGGTTAGAAAATCCACCTATCGCAGCAAGGCAGCGAGGCCCTGCCATCTATGCGATCAGAGCAGTCAGTCAACTGGTTGCCACAGGGAAACGGGCAACACAAAAATCACAGACACATTACACACGATAAAATACACTAAGCGACTAATTTAATATGCGAATTGGCCACTCTGGTGACCAACTTAGTACCTTACAGCATCGAGACTGCTACAGTTGGCTCAGGAAACATCGTCAGAGTCCATCAACATTCACTAGTTGCCTAACGCACCCATGCATGCAGTTCAAATCTGCCAACCGCCCTACCACCTTTCCAGACTGTCCTACAGTTCTTTCTTTTTTTTCACTGCTCGCCGTAACACATTTACACCTCTGCCCTACACCGCTATTCTTCAATTGTTTCTTTGTATTAGATCCCAGATGGGACCACATTAATTGGTGATCGCACCCAGACGTATGGACAACATTGCTGAGCTGCATCCTGTGATTCCACGATAGAAATACTAACTCTTTTCGCTGAGGTGACAGCAAAACTTTTTTTGCTGGTCACCATGCAAGTGTGGGCATGAAGGAACTCCATTTTTCCTTTCTGTAGCTCAGGGCAGTGAGAAAGGTTCCTGTTCCCAAAATCAAGTCAATCTCATTTTTCAACGCCTTGGAACACTAATTTTAATCTAACCTTCAAACACCTCCCCGTATGACTGGAAATGTCGCGCAGACATACAATGTTCAACCCCAAATTGTCCGTTCCCTCCGATCCAGTAAACGTCTTCCGCGAGATATGTGGTTACTGGTACATAAAAGACACCTTTTCAAAGTTGTTGTAGCTGATTCGCGTTTTTTGAGAATAACCACTGACACGAAATCCATGCGCTCCTTCTCGACGAAACCTCCCTCCAACCCCACCATTCCGCAGCCATGTCTCTTTATATCCTACGTCGAACAATCCTATTGCCTGGGGCGGAGTTGCTATAAGCCATTTTCTAAACATTTATTTTCTCCCTCAACCGCTCCTGAATGATCCAACTGAGTACCTCGACTTCACCTCTTTCTCCCAAAACTCAGACGAGTCCTCGCCATTATCTGCATTCGCCATAATCATCTCATACCATACAGTTTGCTAATCCACATAGGCCGAACCAGCGTCACATACATAATAGCAACTCTCCTGCACACCTTCTGAAAAACAGTTGTGTCGGCAGTTTATCAACATTCACAATGGCCACGAAATCTAGAACCCAGACCACAACAGGTCTGACACAAATACCACCTCAGTGCCATTACCCTTATGTCTTGAGAGGTCCTAGACCTGACCGTAACCAGATCTCATACCGCGTACCAAATTTCACCTGTTCCACTCCTAATCATTGTCCCCGATAAATCAAGGATTATTACGCGCGGGCTAGAAGGCATACCGTGCCCAAATCTATGCCCTAATCGAAAGCCATGACTTTAACCTTCAATTCCTGACGACATCTAGCATGAAGCTTATTTCCCGCAACACGCCGTCTCAGATGCAATTTCCAATCCTCTCCCGCTCCGAAATGCCTACTATGATGAGCTATTGCCGTCTATTTGATGCAAAAGTCATAGCTTTGGCCCACCAATGTCTTTTTTTAAAATCATTATTTATTGTAATTTGTTTTATGTGTTTTGAAACGTCTCTCTAAGTTATGTAACGTTTCGCTGAGAAACCATTTTATCCGCTGCCAGCCTGCCTCTTCGTGGCAAACTGAAATAACGGTAAAGAGAGAAAAAATTCTTCTTCAGCCATCGATGACCCACCTGAAGATGACTGGAACGTGTCCAGTCGAAATGTTACGGACTGTAATTAACGACGACCGGCAGCGAGCCCCAAACTTCAAAATGGCTCTGAGCACTATAGGACTTAACACCTGAGGTCATCAGTCCCCTAGAACTTAGAACCACTTAAACATAAGGACATCACACACATCCAAGCCCGAGACAGCATTCGAACCTGCGACCGTAACAGCATTGTGGTTCCGGACTGAAGATTTTCTAGTTGAAAATGGACTACTGGAGAATCTTCTGAGTTTATGCAGTGGCGTTTGTTGAAGGATTTGATATAATATGGATTCCAATGTCTTCAGTAATTCGCTGCAGAGCGTCTTTATGTTAATCGTCTGAGCGAGTAATACACCTGACATCGTGACAGTAGGATTTTGGTATTAAGACTTAATCAGTCAACACCTCATTGGGCTTGGAAGAGATACCCGTACGCAACGAGCCAGACAATGAAGACGCAGGAAATGCAGCCCCAGGCAAAATCCGTGTGCTTGCGGCGTAGTACTGTTTTGTTACTGTATCAATAAGTTTCTTTAAAGTCACTGTTTAAAATGGCGATCACGGTAGACTCCGATACACAACAAACTTTCGCATGCACTCCGGAATTGCAGAAGACGCACATACTTAGTGGCTGCGGCAGTACTTTCAGCTAGATTCACAAGAGCTTCATTAGAAATTTTCATGAACTGGGCTCTTCATATGTGTCTATGACAAAATCTTCATCAGATTCATATCTCGTGACTAAGTGGGGCACGCAAAAAGACAACTGCGACCAACCCATCGGTTACCGAACTGTATGAGAGGATGATTTGAAAGATTGCGTGCGAAACATGCGAATTTTAGCTGCACATTTCTGGAAAATTTCTTGAAACATTTTCAAAAAAAAAAAGCGTCTCCATTCCGATACATGTAAATTGCAGTTATGCTTCATTCAGTCGCTGGAAACCATAGTTTTCTTCATCGAGCGAGGTGGCGCAGTGGTTAGACACTGGACTCGCATTCGGGAGGACGACGGTTCATTCAATCCCGTGTCCGGCCATCCTGATTTGGGTTTTCCGTGATTTCCCTAAATCGCTCCAGGCAAATGCCGGGATGGTTCCTTTGAAAGGGCACGGCCGACTTCCTTCGCCATCCTTCCTTAATCCGATGAGACCTATGACCTTGATGTCTGGTCTCCTTCCCGAAATAACCCAACCCCATAGTTTCCTTGTACCAAACACTCAACCTGAATTTTGTCAGTAAAATTCTTGTCCATAGTGTATTATAAGATTCAATCACACTGAAACTTTCGCTGGAAAATAAACCTCTGTGACGAACTGAAACGGTGTTTGATACCAGCGCTCGAGCTCCGATTTCTGCCTTTCTATCGAGCGGACTCCAGAATGACAACAGAAAACTTCGAATCTTCTGTATCCTGCGTATATTATTTTCCAAATCCAGTACACAACGATTTTAAGTCTGAATTTTCACGACCGAAAATATCATACATCAAAGTATTCTACATCCACATCTACAACATTACTCTGCAATTCACAATTAAGTGCCAGGCAGAGGGTTCATCGCATCACCCTCAAGCTGTTTCTCTACCATTCCAATCGCGAAAAGCTCACGGGAAAAACGAACACTTAAATTTTTCCGTGCGAGCTTTGATTTATTTCATAATGTTGATCATTCTCCCTATATAGGTGCTTTTATGCCGTGGTTGAATGAATTTCTTGGAGAAACCCAATCTTTCGTCCCTATCGGCAGAAGGCTCCCACACAGAGACAGATGTTTTCAACGGTTGCTGTTGACCAATACTGCTACTGCTCCTCTTCAGCACCAGAATCCAGATACCATACGTTTTACACTTTCCTCCGCCAGATTAAAATTCGCACGCAATTACCTCAGTTCAGGCTATTTAGAATACGAATGGGAGAAAAGAGAGGACAGCATCTTGTCTGCATCGATATCATCAGGGGCGACCCACAAGCTCAGTAGTCAAGCGCGGGAGACGTCAAAAAAACCAGCTTGGAACACTCTAGATATTTAATCTGTCTTGTGCAAAGACCGAACGAGGTGATTCAATGATGAGGGCACAGAATTCGGATTCGGCACAGAATGCAGGTTCTCCTCCAGTCTTCCTGCTTTTCACTGGGTAACAGAATTAAAGGATCACTTCTTAGAAACCCTGTAATTCTCAGCTGCTTCAATGCTTTCGTCTAATTTGGCGTAATGGTACGCACCATCCTCCTCTCTAAAGGCGCAAAAGCATGGCTTACTGTGACGTCACCCTGGGGTCGACGACGCTTCAAACAGAACGGTGTTCACACATGTGAAAGAAAAGGCACCGCTAGGAAATTCATGTGAGGTGTAAGGTGAGTTAATGACGTTACATTGGAACCAAATTTCACTACAGTTCTGCTCAATGTCACTGTGAACGTGTAATGCGATCAGAAGATCGTTATTCTCCCTCTTACTCACATTTGACCCCTTCTTTTGATGCCTCTACGATGGGGGTCAGGTCGGCCGGCGTGGCCGAGCTGTTCTAGGCGCTTCAGCCTGGAACCGCGTGACCGCTACGGTCGCAGGTTCGAATCCTGCCTCGGGCATGGATGTGTGTGATGTCCTTAGGTTAGTTAGATTTAAGTAGTTCTAAGTTCTAGGGGACTGATGGCCTCAGCTGTTAAGTTCCATAGTGCTCAGAGACATTTTGATGGAGGTCAGAAACGCGACGCCCAGAGCGGTTTTCTTATGAATGGCCATAGAAAACATTCCATATACATCGCTGCTTAGGACAGGCTCTAAAAGGCCGCAATGGTGGCATAAAGGGCGTCAATGAAACCACCCCTTTTCCTGGAGCGTTGACTCCCACACATTTCCGGTCGAAAACGACTTTTCACAGTGCAGTGAGCAACAGAAAGACTTTATTGACAACTTTTGACACTGTTGACACCCTCAGACGTTTCAATCCTTCTCTAAGGAGGTGTGAAGCTGCACCCCTATCGAATGTGATCGCACGCAATTGGAGCGCAGTGCGACCGCAGTTTTTGCTCTCGTGCACAAGTTGAAACCATTAGAGACCATTAAAAACCAGTCGATGAAATTTGGAAATGATCTGAAACGGCAAAAGTTGCTTGGAAATGATCTGAAACGGCAAAAGTTGCTTATGGTTTTTCAGCGCCCCTATTTTGTGTCGCCCTGTGATCATGGGGGGCGGGGGGATGCGTCATGACAGATGTGTGAATAAAATAGCGCATTGCCTCTGTAAGAACCCCGTTTCCTCACCCCCCCCCCTCCCTCCCCCACTGTGGGAAAACCCTCGGTGCCACCCCGCGCCTTTATTGAGAATTTTAACAATGCGCCTGTACAGTCAGGACACTTGAAATCCTAGGAGCCCGCAGACCGGTAACCCCTTTGACACACTCTGATTCCGGATGGCCTATCATGAGGCGCAAGAGCAGCAGTGTAGTCTGCCTGGAGGAATCTAGGATCTTTCGTCACAAGTTCTCTCTGTACAAGTACATTTTTAGGTTGCGCAAAAAAGATGAGTGGATGGCAACGAGTGTTTTGCCGATTTGGGTGATCTTAGAGGACCCTTTTTCGTTTTATTCACGCATGATCGCGCCACAGGAGCACGCGAAATAAAACGGCTGAAAAAGTGCAAGCACCCTCTGCTGTTTCGGATCAGATTCATATTTTGTTGAATCTACATCATACTCCGCAAGCCACCTAATGGTGCGTGGCGGAGGTTACTCTCTGCACCACTATGTGATCCCTCCAATCTTATTCCACTCGTGAATAGTGCGTGGATGAATGATTGTCGGTAAACTTCTGTATTGGCTCTAATTTCTCGAATTTTCTCCTCGTGGACAATACGATAGATGTATGTGGGGGGAAGTAATATGTTCCTCCGCTTTCCTTCTGAAAAGTGCTGTCCCGAAATTTCAATAGTAAGTCTCCGTGTTCTCAACGCCTCTCTTGTAACGTCTGACAGTAGAGTTTGTTTAGCATCTCCGTAACGCCCTCTCGCCAGCTAAACGATCCATTGATGGAACGCTCCGCTCTTAGTTTGATCTTCTCTGTCTCCTAAGCAGTCCTACCTGATGATTTTGACGGTCCCTAGTAGTTCAATTCTGTACACGAGAGCAAGAATGTCGGTCGCCCTGCGGACTAAAAGGGTCAGATCACGTATAATGGGCAGTTAGCCCCCAACGTCCTCAGAGAAGCCTTGAAATGTCCGAGGGTGTTAGTGTCAAGGGTTGTCAAGAACGTCTTCCTATTGCTCGTCGCACTGCAAACTACGATTCTGACCTCGAAAAGTGCGGGGATCAATGCTCCTGGGGAAATTGAAGTTTCATTTGTAAGTAGGCTGTTTAGGTTTTTTTATTGGTAACGCCGCCGCCACGTAGCGCTCTGTATAAAAAAACACTGGCTGTGCTGTATGCAGTCAGTGGCTGTTTGGCATTGTTGTAATACTCACCATTGTAGTGTTGGGCAGCTGGATGCTAACAGCGCATAGCGTTGCGCAGTTGGAGGTGAGCCGCCAGTAGTGGTGGACGTGGGGAGAGAGATGGCGGAGTTGTGTAATTTGTAAGACTGGATATGAAACGTCCCCTTAGAAAAATTGTACATCACTGTACTTAAACTGACACACAATATTTTTAGCGCAACGCAATCTGACTTCCAAAAATCCCTATGAAAGGATGGCCCTGACTAACATAACCTATACCTTTCACAAATCACTTACCTCACAAAAATCTTCGTTACTCGAACTACTGCAATACAGCGAGCGCCACTACTGCCAGCTAAATAAAAGATTCAAACTACGGAAGGCATCAACTACTGATAGGTATAGTTAGTAAATGAAAGATTTTAATAGAGAACAGTGTATTTACCTTAATAGTCAAAATATGTATGGTAGTTCATGACATCCAGTCTTACAAATTACAAAACTCCGCCATCTCTCTCCCCACGTCCACCACTGCTGGCGGCTCACTTCCAACAGCGCAACGCTACGCGCTGTTAACATCCAGCTGCCCAACACTACAATGGTGAGTATTACAACAATGCCAAACAGCCACTGACTGCACACAGCACAGCCAGTGTTTTTTTTGTACAGAGCGCTATGTGGCGTTAGCAATAAAAAAACCTAAACAGCCTACTTACACATTGAGAACCCTTCTGCCACCCCTCTGAGGTAGTTCCGTGACTGATCTGAGAGGCAGTGTGTCCGGAATGTTTTCTTTGGCTACTCATAAGAAAACCGCGTATTTCAACGCTATGCGTCGCGGTTCTAACCTCTGTCACAGAGATGTGAAAAAAGGGGATGAAATGTGGTAAAGAGGGGCTAAGATGACCTCCCCATTGTGTGACACGTTGACGATGGAATTGGGCAGAATTGTGATGAAGTTTGGTGGAATGTGACGTCATTAACTCTAGACATCACATGAACTTCTGCGCTGCAGCACTTTTTTGCAGGTCTCGACACTGTGCCGTTTGAAGGGTTTCGAGCCCGAAGGTGACAACGCAGGACAACGCGCGTTGGCACTATTGAACCAAATGTAAAACTTAAACGCCGCATTGGGTGGGAATTACGGGGTTTCTAAAAAAGTGATCCTTTAATTACGTTGCGCAGTGTAGATATCTGTGGTCCCACTAAACGGCATTTGGCTAATGGTGGGGTGATACTATAATCACGGACACTACCGATTTTCTTTCCAAATCTTGTCCAGTCCGAGCCTGCTCGCCGATCTCTAACGAAGTTCACGTCCGCACGACGTCAAACTTCGACGTCCCTTCTTTGTTATTCGCCTGTTAAGAGCCTAGCCTCCTCCGCTTTCAGAAAGTATCGCGGATATATGTGTTAGCAATAGATGGAATAAATCCTTTCCAACATGATGATAAGGTCTCATACTCAAAGGAGCGTTGGGGACGATGCGGGGGACTCGTAGCGCCGTAGTAGGCGGTGGATTGCCATTGCCTTCCTCCTACCGTAATGGGAATGAATGATGGTGATGAAGACGACAAAACACTCAATCATGTCGAGGCAGGAAAAATTCTTAATCACGCCGGGAATAGAGCCCGGAACCCCGTGCGCGAGAAGCGAGAACGTTTCCGCAAGACCACGAGCTGCGGAATATTTCAGCCAGGAATGGGGCAAAGTTCTCCTAAACGACATTTATTTTCTGTTTTCTTTTAGTCTGTGATCTAGATTCTAAAACAGGACATCTCTTCACATGCAGTTCTATGGAGAACATTACTGCAATTAGTGTTCTGCTAACTTACATTCTCTATGGATAGGTAGCGTTTCTACCTTGTCTTGGTTGGCGTACATTGTACACAGACAAAACTTCAACTGAAGATAGTTGTCTGAGTGACTGGCGTACATTTTCATTGTGCTTCCATGTGTTCATTGTCATCTGCAGCAAGTAGACGAGTTACGTTACCCTGGATACCAGCGCTGTGTTCTGCTACAGAAGAGTCAAACTTAGTTTTGTGTTACGTGTTTAATAACATCATGTTTACGTCAATAATACGTAGTGACACCTTGTCGAATAGATCTTGAAAAGATGAAGTGAATTATCGAGTAAAAAATATAGGATGCTGTTTAAAAAGACATCTTCGCAACGAACAAAGATATAAGAAAGACAAACATGTTGGTTAATGTCCCCATCGTAGTTAAACATTTGCTTGGTACCAATTTTATTTTGCATTTTTACAAAAAAATAATTCGAGGTGGTCAAAATAAATAGGACAACATGTATACGAAACTGCCACATGGTATCTTAAGATAAAATTTCAAATGTATGACTACGGCTCAAAAGTATGCTGTTTAAGGAAAGTAAAATAAGTGCAGAAGAGAGAGAAAGAGAGAGAGAGAGAGAGAGAGAGACAGAGGCAGAGAGAGAGAGACAAAAACCGATTACATGTTAAGGAAGAACGACTACATACTGCCCTTTGTCCCTGTAGTACACAGATATACGCTCATTCGGAATCCAGTTGGTACACGCTACTAGGTCACTATTCTGTACCCCATTACTGTATCACAGATTTTTGTAATTTATGATTTAACACCAGGCTACAGTATGAAACGTTACGCTACACAGCCGGCCGCGGTGGTCTCGCGGTTCTAGGCGCGCAGTCCGGAGCCGTGCGACTGCTACGGTCGCAGGTTCGAATCCTGCCTCGGGCATGGATGTGTGTGATGTCCTTAGGTTAGTTAGGTTTAAGTAGTTCTAAGTTCTAGGGGACTAATGACCACAGCAGTTGAGTCCCATAGTGCTCAGAGCCATTTTTTTTACGTTACACAGCACTACAGCAAATTACTCTTTTGTACCGGATATCACAAACAAAATCTGTTTTTCTCATTGCATATGCTCCATATTATAAATTTAGGAGGCGATCTCCATTTATGTGGAAACCTAAGTTCAACTTCAAACAGCGAAGATAGCTATTGTACAGCATTTATTGTGATGACTGCTTTCAGCAAACTACGTTCTCGTCATCAGGTCTGTAAAACATAGGTCAACATATTCAAGCACACTGGGATCGGATGTAAAAGGGCGTAAAACAATTTTACATAAACCTGGAGCCGTGCGGAGTTAGCCATGCGGTCTGGGGCGCTGCAGTCATGGACTGTGCGGCTGGTCCCGGCGGAGGTTCGAGTCCTCCATCGGGCATGTGTGTGTGTGTGTGTGTGTGTGTGTGTGTTAGTCGTTAGGATAATTTAGGTTAAGTAGTGTGTAAGCTTAGGGACTGAGGACCTCAGCAGTTAAGTCCCATAAGATTTCACACACACATAAACGTGGACCATACCACGGAATATAACATACCTTCTGCAGAACATTTCACTGAACCTTTATGAAATGCATATTATACGGTATCATATCATAAACCAAGACTTGATAAACATGAGAACAATAGTATATCAGCAAGACAAGCATCAAATAAACATTATATTAAACAACACATATACTGCAGCGATTATACAAGCTCATGTTCATACTTTAGCAGAATAACGACCGAGATTCACAAGTAAACAACGTAGTTTGCTGGGACTGATCGTCACAATAAATGCTGTACAACAGCGATCTCGGCTGTTTGAAGTAGTACTTCTGTTTCTAAATTGTTTCTTTCCTTTCGTCAGATTGCCGTCACCTGGCGCATTGAGTCATTCACAGTCGCACTGCTTCCTAACCACCCAAGGCGTAGAGATTGCGACAGAGATGGCTATGAGGGTCTCAGCAAATTTTTCCTGGTCCTCCCCGTGGCTCATCTCCTCATTTAGTCCGGAAGGACACTGTGGTTGAGGGTTCTACCTTGGTGCGTCTCGTTGTCATCACGTATGGCGTCATCTAGGCTGTCTCTCGGTCATGTAGGGTCTCATTTCATCATCTGTGCCACAGCTCCTCACTCCATGTTATGCCACAAACTGGAGGATTACCAAAGGCGTTCATGCCCTGATATGTAAAACGTTGTGTGTTGGCACACTCCCAGACGATGTGGTATTGGGTGAAGATTGCTTCCATAAGCAGACGTCTGCGTTGCGTTTTGTAAATAGCCGGGAGACGATCACACCTAAGACAGATAATGTATTGCTCCCTTGGTTGGCGAGAAATACACTATCTAATCAAACGTAACCGGACACTCCTATGGCAGGCGGAATTGACCGACAGAGGTAACGAGAGGTGACCTGAACGTATAAAACGAGGCCAGAATATAGCGTTGCCTCTACAAATTGTCGGCCAGGAGCGCTCAGTGACGTCCAACGTGGACTAACCACTGAATACCAACTCAGTAACAGATCCATCACGGAAATTTCCATTGTTATAATGCTGTAAAAGTCGACTGTTGTGATGTGATTGTGAACTAGAAACGAGGAGGTACAACCATAGTTAAACGAAGGCCTGGCAGATCTCTTGCACCGACTGATAGGGACCGGCGAAGAATGCTTGTAAAAATCGTGTGAAATGAGTCTGGAGGGAATCATTCGTGAGATACAATTTGTTACCAGCAGTCCAGCTAGCACAGTGAGCGAGCGTACGGAGTTAAAAGGAATTGAGTACAATGGTCGGTAAGCCATTCTGCAGTCAGTACTAAGCTATCTGGTGGTTAGTGCGACGCCACTGGACCTTAGATGACTGGAAACGAATGATTTGGAGTGACGAATGACGCAATATGCCTGCAGAAAGGTACCTGCAGTCATTTTTGCTACCAACATTTACGTACGAAAAACTTTGTGCTATGGTATGTTGACTTTTGCGTTGTTAGGTTTTGGTCCCCTTATTGCGCTTGAAAAACGCTAAATGATCAAGGATGTGAGCATATTTTACAGATTCGTGTTCTGAGATCAGTAGAGGACCTGTTCGTAAATGATGACTGACTGTATCGATATCATATAACACGCTTTCATAAAGAAGCGTCTGTGAATCACGGATTTGTGAAGAATAGCATTCCTGAAGTGGACTGGTCCGCCCACAGTCCCCAACTGAACCCACTGGAACACGTCTGGGATGGGCCAGAACGTCGATTTTGCTCCAGGCTCCAGGGTCCAACATCACCACCTTTTCTGGTTTCGGCTCTCGTGGAAGAATGGTCTGCCGTTCCTCCAGACATTCAAAAACCTTATTGAAAATGTCGCCAGCAGAGCTGAAGCCGTCGTAAAGGCGACGTGTGGACACACCCCATATTAATGTCTAATTGTAGGTGTCTCGCTACTTCTGATCAAATGCTTCACAAAGTATTTGATGTTACTTTTTTGTTAGAAAGGAAGTGGTAGATTCTTCTCACAGTCTCTGCCCTGTTCTGATTTCTTCACAACCTGTATTAATACATGCCTTAATTTTCTTCTTCGATGGAACTGGAGGTATGTATTGATAGAGAATGGGAGTAAGTCTGGAAAGAGTACCTACCTACCTTGATGCTATAACGTGGAGCAGTTTCATAGCCTTAGAACTCAACATCGGCAGTCAGAGTTTAGCCAGTTAGGAAGGCAGCCGCTGGCGTACTTACCGTCGCTGGAGACGGAGCGGATGTCGTAGGAGTTGCGCCTCACGGAGTGCAGGCTGCCGCGCTGCGTGGGGTACGCCGAGCCAGAGTCGGAGGCTCGCTTCCCCATCCCGGGGCCAGGCACCTCGTGGATGAACACGAAGTGCGACGGTGGTCTGCAACAGACACACCACATCAGGACCATAAAAGGCGGCACTCAAACTCCTCGCCACTCTATGGTGGAGCTCTACCGTCACATGAGATGGAATTTATTAATAGTTTACCTGTGTGTGTAGGTACGAGGGAACCCAACCACCTGAAGACATGGAGAAAGGGCACAGATTCGTTCTACACACGCGCAGACGCAGACACACAGACAGATAGAGATAGCTAAAGAATTGATAGATGGTGAGAGAGACTGATAGATAGAGAGAGAGAGAGGCTGATAGAGAGAGAGAGATTGATAGATAGAGAGATAGAGGGAGGCGGGGAAGAAAAACATCACTCTCACTCATTTAGTCTGCAGCGTGTCATTTAATAAGCCTAAAACACGTTACGAACTCCCTGGTAACGCTGCAATCGATAATTTTATTTCCAAGCCAATATCCTCACAAAAGGCTGTCTATATGTAAACGTAATAAATTCTAAGAAAAAAATAGACTCACCACGAAGAAATTATCCGAATGGGAGATATGACGTACATGTAAAGACAAACAAATCATTACAATTTCAGAAAAATTGGATGATCTTTTCAAGAGAACGAGCTTCAAAATTTAGCAAGTCAATAACGTTTTTATCCACCGCTGGCCCTTATGCAAGCAGTTATTCAGCTCAGCATTGATTAATAGAGTTGTTGGATGTCCTCCTGAGGGATGCTGATTCAGTTCTATCCAGCTGGTGCGTTAGGTCGTCAAAAAACCCTAGTTGGTTGGAGGACTGTGCCCATAATGCTCCAAACTTTCTCAATTGGGGAGAGACACAGCGACGTTCCTAGTCAAGGTGCGGTTTGACAAGTACGAAGACAAGCGGTGGAAACTCTCACCGTATGCGGGCGGGTATTATCTTGCTGAAATCTAAGCGCATGGTGGCTTACCATGAGGGGCAACAAAACAGAACGAAGAATGTCGTCGACCTACCGCTGTGTTGTAAGGGTGACAACCAAAGCCGTCCCTCAATAAAATGAAATGGCACCCCAGACCATTACTATTCGTTCTCGGGCGGTATGGCAGGAGACAGTCAGCCTGGAATTCCATCGCTGTCCAGGGCGTCCCCAGAAACGTCTTCTTTGGTCATAGGATCTCTATTCAAAGTGGGACTCATCACTGAAGACAATTCTATACAGTCGCTGCGAGTCCAGGTCTAAGATGTGTCTTGAGACGCTGCAGACAACGGTGGGATCCGAATGTAACTGTCGCCCGCAAAGCGGCTTGACAACCAAGAGTGATAGTTTGGGGTGCCACTTCATTTTGTACAGGCCCCCTTCGGTTATCATCCGCGGAACCCTTACAGCACAGCGGTACATCGACAATATTGGACCCCTCGATTTATTGCCCTTCACGGTAAGCAATCCTGGGCTTACGCTCCAGTAAGATAATGTCTGCCCGCACACAATGTACTTTCCTACTGCTTGTAGGCGTGAGTTGCTACTACTTTTCTTCACGCTTGTCAAACCCTACTTTGGCCAGCAAGGTTCACGGATCTCTCCCCAATTGAGAACGTCTGGAGTTTTACGGGCAGACCCCTCCAATCAGCTAAGGATTTTGGCGATCAAACGCTCCAATTGGACAGAATCTGGCACGATATCCCTCAGAAGGACGTCCTACAACTCTATCAGTCAAGGTGAAGCCGAATAAGTGGTTGCATGATGTTCACAGGTGGACCAGTCTATTACTGACTTGGTCAATTTGCGAAGTTCTGTCCCCTGAAAAAATCATCCAATTGTATACATTTGCTTGTCTGTACACGTTCATGACATATACCGATTTCCGTACCATGCAGGTAACTCCTTCACGTTGCTTCGTTTTTCTGTCTTAGCGTGTATTTTTGCACTGCTGTTACATTCGATGTATGTCGAAACATAACTGTAAATATTATAAACTTATTTACAATATTCCACTAAAATTTGTTTATTTTACGTATAGACATGTACAACTCAATTCATATTCTGTTTTTGCTGCAATATAAATAATTAGATCCTTTGGCTATAAATGTAATCTCACTGCCCTTTCTCGCTTGGAAGAGTAGTCAGCTGAAAAAGCTGGAAATAGTTTGCACAGACGTAATGAACAGTTGAAAATTTGTAGTTCATCTCAGCACGTGAAAATCATATTGGTGTGGAAGTTGTATAATAGCTATAAAACAACCGTCCGAGTATTTTAAAAATATAGTAACATAGAGAAGCGAATTACTATTATTTTGTAGTTAAATTATCCCAACGAACCATTACAATCTTGGAAAGCTTCAGATTTTATCGTACAGGGAAAACTCGAGGCAATCATACCGTGAAGACGGCGATAACGAGTAAATACGATACTGCAGTATTTATCTGCTGATACCGCACAGCGCTTTCAGTTAAAATGTCCTCCCTTTTAAGGTAATTACATAATGCGTGTACGAATATACGTTGTGACGTAGGAGCGATGACATATAGAAGTCTGGGTCTGACCGAGAGTCGTGCACCGATAGCCAAAGGGATGAGGCCACCGCTGGCTGAAAGCGGGAAATCTGCTTCGAATCCCGGTCCGGCACATATTTTCATTCGCGTCACTCTCTTATACCGCTAATGCTTGACCGTATTCGCAACTGCGAATACCTTTCAAGGACGACAACATGGTCCATTGATCGTGACCGGGCCAAATATCTCACTACATAAGAGTCAAACGAAAAAAACTACAGAGAACGAAACTTGTCTAGCTTGATGTGGAAACCAGATGGCGCTATGGTTGGCCCGCTAGGTGGCGTTGCCATAGGTCAAACGGACATCAACTGCGTTTTTTTTTAAATAGGAACCCCCATTTTTATTACATATTCGTGTAGTACGTAAAGAAATATGAATGTTTTAGGCGGACCACTTTTTTCGCTTTGTGATAGATGGCGCTGTAATAGTCGCAAACATATGGCTCACAATTTTAGACGAACCGTTGGTAACAGGTAGGTTTTTTAAATTAAAATACAGAACGTAGGTACGTTTGAACATTTTATTTCGGTTGTTCCAATGTGATACATGTACCTTTGTGAACTTATCATTTCTGAGAAAGCATGCTGTTACAGCGTGATTTCCTGTAAATACGACATTAATGCAATAAATGCTCAAAATGATGTCCGTCAACCTCAAAGCATTTGGCAATACGTGTAACGACATTCCTCTCAACAGCGAGTAGTCCGCCTTCCGTAATGTTCGCACATGCAGTGACAATGCGCTGACGCATGTTGTCAGGCGTTGTCGGTGGATCACGGTAGCAAATATCCTTCAACTTCCCCCACAGAAAGAAATCCGGGGAAGGCAGATCCGGTGAACGTGCGGGCATAGTATGGTGCTTCAACGACCAATCCACTTGTCATGAAATATGCTATTCAATACCGCTTCAACCGCACGCGAGCTATGTGCGGGACATCCATCATGTTGGAAGTACATCGCCATTCTATCATGCAGTGAAACATCGTGTAGTAACATCTGCAGAACATCACGTAGGAAATCAGCATACATTGCACCATTTAGACTGCCATCGATAAAATGTGGGGCCAGTAATCCTTCCTCCCATAATGCCGCACCATACGTTAACCCGCCAAGGTCGCTGATGTTCCACTTGTCGCCGCCATCGTGGATTTTCCGTTGCCCAATAGTGCATATTATGCCGGTTTACGTTACCGCTGTTGGAGAATGACGCCTCGTCGCTAAATAGAACGCGCGCAAAAAATCTGTCAACGTCCCGTAATTTCTCTTGTGCGCAGTGGCAGAACTGTCCACGACGTTCAAAGTCGTCGCCCTGCAATTCCTGGTGCATAGAAATATGGTTCCTTGTGCAACGATGTTCATGTAGCATTCTGAACACCGACGTTTATGAGATTCCCGATTCTCGCGCAATTTCTTTGCTAATGATGAGCTAATTAGCCGCGACGGCAGCTAAAACACCTACTTGGGCATCATCATTTGTTGCAGGTCTTGGTTGACGTTTCACGTGTGGCTTAACACTTCCTGTTTTCTTATATAACGTAACTATCCGGCGAACGGTCCGGACACTTGTATGATGTCGTCCAGGATACCGATCAGCATACACAGCACACGCCCGTTGGGGATTTTGATCACAATAGCCATACATCAACATGATATCGACCTTTTCCGCAATTGGTAAACGGTCCATTTTAACACGGGTAATGTATCACGAAGCAAATACCGTGCGCACTGGCGGAATGTTACGTGATATCAAGTACTTATCCTGTTGTGGCTATTACAGCGCCATCTATCACAAAGCGAAGAAAGCGGTGCAAGTAAAACATTCATATTTCTTTACGTACTACACGAAAATGTAATACAAAACGGGGATTCCTATTTTTAAAAAACGCAGTTGATATCCGTTTGACCTATGGCAGCGCCATCTAGCAGGCGAATCATAGCGCCATCTGGTTTTCCCCTTAAAGCTAGACGAGTTTCGTTCTTTGTAGTTTTTTCGGTTGATGCTTATTTCGTGAGATATTTGGCCCGGTCACTATCAGCTCTGATACGTCAATGGAGGTTTAGTCTTTATTAAAAGCGGCATGTCAAGTGAAAACCCAAAATGAAGAACAAAATGTATGACTGAACGGGAGATGGAGATTAAAGATATCACCAAACTAGGAGTTCCTCAGGAATACCTTTCAACGAATATCTTTTGTCAAGTATGTGTTCCTTTTGGCGTGGGAGACTAGGGTGTTACAATAAGGCAACGAAAGTTCTCAGTCAGACAAACAGAGCTGGCTGATTAAATGAAAGGGAACTCTGAAGGCGAGTTTTGCAGAATGCCAAGACAGAGATGACTCTGTGCTATCTCAAGCAGCTGCTATACAAGCAGGTATTGCTCTGACTATAATAAATATTAAGAGCAGGGGCGGTCTAGACTTTTGTTCCAAGCGTAAGAATGCCTATGGGCTAGAACCGTTGCCTCTATACACCCAGGCCCGGTAGGACTGGTTTCTGAAATGCACACAACAAACGCGGCCGAGAGATTACATCTCACAACACACTCGGGACTCATGCGATCCGTGCGCCACCACCGTCATTAGCCCAACAGCACTTCCGTAAAAGACCAGTAGCCAATGTTTTACTTGTATAAAAAAAATTTAATGTGTGTGAAATCTTATGGGACTTAACTGCTAAGGTCATGAGTCCCTAAGCTTACACACTACTTAGCCTAAATTATCCTAAGGACAAACACACACACCCATGCCGGAGGGAGGACTCGAACCTCCGCCGGGACCAGCCGCATAATCCATGACTGCAACGCCTCAGACCGCTCGGCTGCTTGTCTCAAATGTATAATTATATCTAGGGAAGTAACTATGAGATAATTATTGATACAAACGGCAACTTATTTTTTTCTCTGTATCGTTTGTAAGGAGAAAATATTGTTTTGGATTAACTTCAAGAAAAGGATAAATACAATCAATTTACCTGTGTCTAGAATAAGATAAAATTTGGCAGAAATTAAAGGTGCCAAACTGCTGACAAGAAAAGTGAAGTGCCCAGAACACATAGTGAACTAACTTCATAACACGCACACATCATCGGCGCGTATGTAAATGATTACAGTTGTAATTCTCTGTGACAGTTACCCCGACCACCAGAGTGCACTAATGTTGTTCATATTTAGTGTCGCACAAGGGCTGGTAGAGCATAGAAGGAGCGTGAACAGCGTCAATGTCAAGTGAAGGACAAAGAGATGGTGTGTACTCATGTGAGACAGCGTTGTCAGCACCTGGCAGATTTTGAATGGGACCTCATTGTGGGTATCCATTTGGCCGGATGGTCAAATCGTACAACCTCCTCGTACGACCTCCAGATTTGTGGGATATTTGAGTGTGATAGTGGCCTGACACCGGACAGCATTGAACTGTTTAGAAGAGATGAACGGTCAGGCAGAACACATTATGTCACGGCGGGGGATCACTAATCTAGTATTGGAGGGAAGTGTGGGGGGTAACAATCGTAGAGGGAGACCAAGAGATGAATACAGTAAGCAGATTCAGAATGATGTAGGTTGCAGTTATTATTCGGAGTTGAAGAAGCTTGCACAGGATAGAGTACCGTGGAGAGCTGCACCAAACCAGTCTTCGGACTGAAGAACACAACAGAAACATTCTAATTTGACAATCGGCTGCACATTTTGTTTTGGCTTCCCCAGCGTACGTGCTGCGGCACCGAGGCTCGGGTCCATCTCTAATGGTCTCGATGTCGAGGGGAGGTTAAACTCAATCTTCCTTTTTTTCTAGGCTAAACTATTTCAGTGTGAACCAGAACTGTACACATACATATGGAGGCAAATGAACAAAAAATAATTTTGTAACTTTATTGTTTTGCGGTAGAGAGTAAAACTGTATGACTATCCTCGTTGGTTTAGCAGGAATTGCGAGGTGTGCACTACGGCCAGATCAGTGCTATGCGGTGCGTTAATTTACGGGATGCCTGCATTCCTGGTCTCGCCCGCCCACGAGGCGCCAACGGCCTCACAACAGGCGCGGACCTTTGACAAATTTGCGGGGAATGCGCCCGGAGCGCCGTGATTAGCGGCGGCTTTCTATCGGATTCCTGGATGCGGCCGGCAGATCGCCAGGGGCCACCAGCGCTCGGCCAATCCCGGTGCCGGCCGCTGGAATGCTGCTCTTCATTACGCCAGTCTCAGTCGACACGAAAGGAAAATTCCTGCGCGACTGCGCAATACTGCGGACACAACATGTACATTCATTGGCAAAGCGAGCCAGTGAAGCAGGGGACCGCTCGATTCTGTTTGCTTCTACCCCCTGTTGCAGGCGTAAGCTGTGACGGTATATGCCGAGATATACACTACTGGCTATTAAAAGTACTACACCAAGAAGAAATGCAGATGATAAACGGGTATTCATTGGACAAATATATTATACTAAAACTGACATGTGATTACATTTTCACGCAGTTTGTTTGCATAGAGCCTGAGAAATCAGTACCCAGAACAACCACCTCTGGCAGTAATAAAGGCCTTGATACTCCTGGGCATTGAGTCAAAGAGAGCTTGGATGACGTGTACAGGTACAGCTGCCCATGCAGCTTCTACACGATATCACAGTTCATCAAGAGTAGCGACTGGCTTATTGTGACGAGCCAGTTGCTCGACCACCATCGACCAGACGATTTCAGTTAGTGATAGATCTGGAGAAAGTGCTGGCCAGGGCAGCAGACGAACATTTTCTGTATCCAGAAAGGTCCGTACAGGACCTGCAACATGCGGTCGTGCATTATCCTGCTGAAATGTAGGGTTTCGCAGGGATCGAATGAAGGGTAAAGCCACTGGTTGTAAAACATCTGAAATGTAACGTCCGCTGTTAAAAGTGCCGTCAATGCGAACAAGAGGTGACCCAGACGTGTAACCAATAGCACCCCATACCATTACGCCAGGTGATCCGCCAGTATGACGATGACGAACACACGCTTCCAATGCGCGTTCACCGCGATGTCGCCAAACACGGATGCGACATCATGATGCTGTAAACAGAACCTGTATTAATCCGAAAAAATGGCTTTTTGCCATTCGTGAACCCAAGTTCGTCGTTGAGTACACCCATGTAGGGTTTCGCAGGGATCGAATGAAGGGTAAAGCCACTGGTTGTAAAACATCTGAAATGTAACGTCCGCTGTTAAAAGTGCCGTCAATGCGAACAAGAGGTGACCCAGACGTGTAACCAATAGCACCCCATACCATTACGCCAGGTGATCCGCCAGTATGACGATGACGAACACACGCTTCCAATGCGCGTTCACCGCGATGTCGCCAAACACGGATGCGACATCATGATGCTGTAAACAGAACCTGTATTAATCCGAAAAAATGGCTTTTTGCCATTCGTGAACCCAAGTTCGTCGTTGAGTACACCATCGCAGGCGCTCCTGTCTGTGATGCAGCGTCAAGGATAACCGCAGCCATGATCTCCGAGCTGATAGTCCATGCTGCTGCAGACGTCGTCGAACTGTTCGTGCAGGTGGTTGTTGTCTTGCAAACGTTCCCATCTGTTGACTCAGGGATCGAGACGTGGCTGCACGATCCGTTACAGCCATGCGGATAAGATGCCTGTCATTTCAACTGCTAGTGATACGAGGTCGTTGGGATCCAGTACGCCGTATTACCCTCCTGAACCGACCGATTCCATATTCTGCTAACAGTCATTGGATCTCGACCAACGCTAGCAGCAATGGTCCAATACGAAAAACCGCAATCGCGATAGACTACAATCCGACCTTTATCAAAGTCGGAAGAGTGATGGTACGTAATTCTCCTTCTTACACGTGGCATCACAACGTTTCACCAGGCAACGCCAGTCAACTACTGTTTGTGTATGAGAAATCGGTTTGAAACTTTCCCCATGTCAGCACGTTGTACGTGTCGCCACCGGTGCCAACCTTGTGTGAATGCTCTGAAAAGCTAAGCATTTGCATTTCATAGCATCTTCTTCCTGTCGGTTAAATTTCGCGTCTGTAGCACGTCATCTTCGCGGTGTAGCAATTTTAATGGCCAGTAGTGTAGGTTATAGGCGCTTCCTAGTATCTACATTAGAGGCAAATGAAAAATTTACAAGCACTGTATATCTACGTAACACTGACAGAGGACAGTAAATGCGCCGTATGGACGAAGTAAGAGCTACGTAGGCCTACTGAGCACTGAAACACTGCCGGCCGCGGTGGTCTCGCGGTTCTAGGCGTGCAGTCCGGAACCGTGCGACTGCTACGGTCGCAGGTTCGAATCCTGCCTCGGGCATGGATGTGTGTGATGTCCTTAGGTTAGTTAGGTTTAAGTAGTTCTAAGTTATAGGGGACTAATGACCACAGCAGTTCAGTCCCATAGTGCTCGGACCCATTTGAACCATTTGAACCACTGAAACACGGAACCTTCGCGGTCCAGTCTCATTGATGTGACCACTGCCTATCACTCAAAGACGGCACGTGGCAGCACCAGAAGTGGACGGTGTATACAGCGCGTTGAGGGTACGCGGAAAATAGTGCTAGCCTAGACAACTGACCAGGTAGCACTTTTCCACACATTCTGCTAACGCGCGAACCACTTGGTCACCCGTGCACGCGGTCGCGAGGTCAGGGCAGTAAGGTCACATACGCTTACAACCCAAATGCTAGATATCATGCGTGACAGCTGTTCATCTACAATTTCCCACCACACCCCAAGGACTCCTGGCTATCTGCGAGTGTGCAATGGGGCCGGAACAGCCTAATTATATGATACAATGAAGGTAAAATATTGCGTATGACTGGGTCATGTCCGATTTCTCCTCAAACGTTTTGTTCAAATCTCAGCTTTCACTCATTCTTCTGGAATTTTCGTCATCAATCTTACGGTGTCCCTGAGTGACAGAATGTTCATCCACACAGGGACACGGGAATGCTGCTGAAGAACATGCTAGTGGAAAAGGTCGAGATGTCAAGATTCGGAGATGGAGTGAGAGGAATATAACATGGTCTTATCACCTAGGAAATTTTACCTTCTGTGGAAATGGGAATAAAATATCTGCATACTAGTTATTTTAATAACACAATTTTTTTTCATTTCTGGCGAGTTTATTTTTTAGAAACATCAGAGGAATAATACAGTTTTTATAAATAAAGTATACTTACCATATTTTAGAAAGAAACTTGGTGGTCAGGATAAGTCGTAGGAGCTACATGAGGAACGATGGCTATTTTTTACAACCTCCTATCAGTTGCAAAATTTCAACCACAGCGAACATCCAGTGAAAGTTTGCGCAGATATGTTATGTAGTGTCCCAAATATGCCTACCTACCACGAGATGTCGCACTTCTCAGTTCTGAGAACATATTGAGCATGTAAGGAGGTCTAGAACAATAGTTTCTCTTGCCAAGTGTGAGAACTGTTGAGGAGTTTCGCCTGATTTCATGCAGCCCACATAACGTAACTGTCATGTGGTTTCTTCTTCATGATAATTGTTTGCCTCACAGCGCAGTTGCAACGTAGTGCTCCAGCAGCGTTTTCGGTGGGAAGTGTGTGATCGCCCACAATGTAGCCCAGACTTAGCATCCTCTGGTTTTCATCTCTTCGCTCACATGAGGATAACTTTTTGGCACAGACAACGACCTGCAGACCAGAGTAGGAAATTGGCGGAAATCACAGGCGGGTATCTTTGGCACATCTGCTCATACTTGGAAAGCGACCGTAACGACTGCGTGCCAGAGGATGGTGTGAAGATGGTACTGTGTACCGACACCGGTAGCCAATATACTACATACAGAAAAAGTGTTCATGTGAACTAACATAAATATTTTCTTCTGTATTTATCAATCACTGTTCCAAGTGGCAGTATATTGGGAATATAGGCTACAGCCTATGATGAAGGTATTGGAAAGCTGATACCACGCTACAACAAATGTCTAACTAGGAGAAGTGACTATGTAGAGAAGTAGCTGTAGGGTATAGTTAAATATTGCAAATAAAACATTTTTGATTTTCACTGTGGATTGCATTTTGTGACTCATCCGAGGTTGAAAAAAAAGTTGCCCTTGTATATATGCAAGATGGCATAAAATGTAAAAAAGAAAAAGCCTTTAGAGTTGTTACTCCATTAGCACAGCAAATGATTCAAATATTCCTTTCAGAATTTATCTTCAACTATCAAAAGCGAAATTGAAAACCGCGTGTTTTTTTGGAACAGACATTTTTTTTCTTTTAAACGATGTTTGACTGCAACTTTGAATGGAAAGTGAGTGTGACTGGGAAGTGAGGCTTGGGTATCATGCAAGGAGGGTATTACTACCATATGATCTTAGGCAACGAAACGGATCTACGTTATATTTACGTTGCAGCAAAAGAGCTGGAAAAGTTCAAGAAGTTAGGTTCTTTCATCAGCCTCATCGTTCACTTATCAGTCCCCCCCCCCCCCGCCCCCTCATTTCTACTCTGAATATTTGAATACTTATACAGTCAGGAAGAATGTAAGTGCTTTCATCAAGACATCAAAGGGATGCAAAGGCGGTATCATGGCAAATGGAAAACAATAAGATGGAGACTAATGTTGCTACTTCACGGAGACGTACAGCAGGCGGTTCATCAAAGAAAAACCTGTATAAGATGCGTTAAGCAGAACAGAGTGAAAGGTAATATAAACCAATACACACACCATTCCTGTGTAATAAAGTATTTTCGGGTTTATATCCATAAAACTTTTCTCATATCGAAAAACTGAATTAGTTTTCTTTCCTACTGTACGTGTTCTGCTAATTTGGCTCATGAAGTTTTCTGGCGCAAATAAGTCCCACAATATACACTTCTGCAAATTGAAATAAGAACACCGTGAATTCATTGTCCCAGGAAGGGGAAACTTTATTGACACATTCCTGGGGTCAGATACATCACATGATCACACTGACAGAACCACAGGCACATAGACACAGGCAACAGAGCATGCACAATGTCGGCACTAGTACAGTGTATATCCACCTTTCGAAGCAATGCAGGCTGCTATTCTCCCATGGAGATGATCGCAGAGATGCTGGATGTAGTCCTGTGGAACGGCTTGCCATGCATTTCCGCCTGGCGCCTCAGTTGGACCAGCGTTCGTGCTGGACGTGTAGACCGCGTGAGACGACGCTTCATCCAGTCCCAAACATGCTCAATGGGGGACAGATCCGGAGATCTTGCTGGCCAGGGTAGTTGACTTACACCTTCTAGAGCACGTTGGGTGGCACGGGATACATGCGGACGTGCATTGTCCTGTTGGAACAGCAAGTTCCCTTGCCGGTCTAGGAATGGTAGAATGATGGGTTCGATAACTGTTTGGATGTACCGTGCACTATTCAGTGTCCCCTCGACGATCACCAGAGGTGTACGGCCAGTGTAGGAGATCGCTCCCCACACCATGATGCCGGGTGTTGGCCCTGTGTGCCTCGGTCGTATGCAGTCCTGATTGTGGCGCTCACCTGCACGGCGCCAAACACGCATACGACCATCATTGGCACCAAGGCAGAAGCGACTCTCATCGCTGAAGACGACACGTCTCCATTCGTCCCTCCATTCACGCCTGTCGCGACATCACTGGAGGCGGGCTGCACGATGTTGGGGCGTGAGCGGCAGACGGCCTAACGGTGTGCGGGACCGTAGTCCAGCTTCATGGAGACGATTGCGAATGGTCCTCGCCGATACCCCAGGAGCAACAGTGTCCCTAATTTGCTGGGAAGTGGCGGTGCGGTCCCCTACGGCACTGCGTAGGATCCTACGGACTTGGCGTGCATCCGTGCGTCGCTGCGGTCCGGTCCCAGGTCGACGGGCACGTGCACCTTCCGCCGACCACTGGCGACAACATCGATGTACTGTGGAGACCTCACGCCCCACGTGTTGAGCAATTCGTCGGTACGTCCACCCGGCCTCCCGCATGCCCACTATACGCCCTCGCTCAAAGTCCGTCAACTGCACATACGGTTCACGTCCACGCTGTCGCGGCATGCTAGCAGTGTTAAAGACTGCGATGGAGCTCCGTATGCCACGGCAAACTGACTGACACTGACGGCGGCGGTGCACAAATGCTGCGCAGCTAGCGCCATTCGACGCCCAACACCGCGGTTCCTGGTGAGTCCGCTGTGCCGTGCTTGTGATCATTGCTTGTACAGCCCTCTCGCAGTGTCCGGAGCAAGTATGGTTGGTCTGACACACCGGTGTCAATGTGTTTTTTTTTTTCATTTCCAGGAGTGTACAAATGATCTATACACCAGTAAAATTACTGAGATGTGTAGAAATGTTTCAAACAATGTCTATGATGTATAAGAAAACACAATTAGTTTCTTCAGACATTTTTGGAATGAAGAAGATGGTGATTTGATCTGATTTACGTGAAACAGACACACTACGCCACCTATATACATACGCCACCCCATTGGCTCTCTAACAGCCTTCTATATATTTATCCCCTGGTCCGTAGTATTTGTCTCGAAGTTCTCTTGGTCCACGCATCCAATCCATGGAAATTCTGTTGTTGTGAATGTTCAATATGAGACATTCTTAACTTTGAAACATATAATTATAAATGTAAGGATGGTAAAAGAACATTTCACCATTGTTTCTATGAACATTTTTATCAAAAATTCATTTCAATATAATACCCTATCTGGCTCTGTGGCATTCCATTCCATTTTTAGCTCCACAGATTTTGTCGTGAATCACATTACTATCCGTAGTAGATTGCTCGTCCGATTCCACTTCGTCTTCGTGATAATCTGTGTCTAATTCAGCATAGTAATGTGGGGAATAATCTGAGTTCTCATCTGTATCATCCATATTCGAAGCTAACAGTGCCGCTGAAGTAGGATGACATAGTGGTATCTGTTGATTTTCGTCGTCATTGTCATGAAACATACTTGTATCATTGTCACTATCATCTACGGGCATAGTGATCATTGTGAAAACGCGTTCCCCAGAATCTGGTTTATCAGCTCGAAGTATTTTCTTCTCTGAATTTTAGAATTAAGTTTCGGGTGTGCTGCCGCAAGAATTCTCCTTCTTCTTCTTAGAAGAAGAAGGAGAATTTTTGCGGCTGCCCACCCGAAACTTCTTAGAAGAAGAAGAATTCCTGCAGCTGCACACCAGAAACTTAATGGAACAGTCTTTGCGCAGCCAAAACCTGAAGATTCACAATTTTAGAATTACATTGTCGATTGGTGTGCACAAAATACGACAAAAATCTATCACACCAAGTGTAAATTAATATGGTGACACGTACGTAAAAATAGCTGCGGTGACACGTGGGCCGAAATGGCCCATAGGATCACAGGAAAAACCAAGTTTTACCTTACCTTGTAACAGTGAGACCATAGCTGCCACACCGAGCACTCGACTACTGAGATGTATTCACATCGGCGCTCCGGGCTCTATGGTCTCCAGTGTTGGCAACGCAATCCCTTTAACTTTCCACATGGGCCACAATGGTCTGCGTGTCATGCAAGGAGTTAAACTCCGCTCGTACCGGTTGTTTGCTACTCGCTCTGTCCTACTGCAGCCATTTATTGCCCGAGCACGAAGTATTCTGCAGTGGAGTGACAAATACGAGTCCTCCTACTCGAGTGAGGTTAAAGGCGAGAGAGGATGAGAGTGTCACTTCAACCCAACGTGTATTGAAATTCTGTTCGCGAACACGAAAAAGAGTATCTATCATCAGAATATCAAAATTAGTAAAACTAATAAATCGAAGAATTCTTATGAAATGGAGTTAATGATTTTTGATTTACAAATTAATCATGCCATTCTGTTTGAAGAAAAGCGCAAATGCACTTCACTTTAACATTTTCAGCTTTTCAATCAAAAGAAAATAGCGCACAACAGCGATGTTAATGATTAAATAGTGCTACGCTACATCTTTAATGACATACTCATGAATTTCATTAATTTACAGTGCATTTGTGAATTGTAATGTAAAAGTGTTCAGAGGAAAGATCTCTGGCACTATCTACTGGTTAGAAATTGCGCACTTTGATACAGTGAACAAAACGGTGTCACCTGTTTGTTCATCGAAACGCGAAACTCCTACTCACCCCACCGTACAGTACTTCGCGCTCGGGCGGCTGTAGCGGGACGGACCGAGTGACAAACAGCTGGTGCACGCGGAGTTTAAAAGCTGTAGTTTCAGAATACATTAAATGTATTTGCGGTTGCGAATATAGAGAACTACCAGCTGTATAATGGAATGACAATGAAAATTTGTGAAGGATCGGGACTCGAACCCAGATTTCCCGCTTATTGAGAGCGGCCGCCTTACCATTTTTTATTTATTTATTTTTGTCCCCCCTGGACAGGAAAAGGAAACTAAAAAAATCTCTGCTTCTCACCGCTACTTGTGTCGTAACAAAAAAAAAAAAATGCACCTCCTTAAGTGTTGGCGCCTATCTACGCCGATACCAAAACAACTAACCTATTACTACAAGGGTGTAGGAAAGGAAGCAATTAGGGGGCAAGAACATAGAGAGTGGCGATGAAAATGGAAGTAGTTGTGTATGGGCCTTTGTTTTTTTGTTTATTTTATTGCATTTTTGTTTATTCCGTTTTTTCTATGTATATTTTTATTTTCTTTTATTTATTCATTTTTATTTTTATTCTTTTTATTTATTAATTAGTTTTTTTCTTTGCTTTAGTCAATGTGGCAGAATTTCAGGCGTTGCTAGCGTCTTCCGATTGGCGGAACATCCAAACATGTCTTCTCGAAATTTTAATGGAATTCAGTTTCTAGTGCGTTCAGAACATCATGTCAGCAAAAAAGCATCAGCATCTCGTGGCTTGGACGTTCCAGCTGGAAGGCGGGTCATGAAAGGCGCTCTGTAGAAAACTGGAAAAGAACTTCTTGTATCCGGGGTTGCGAACAAGTGCACAGTGTCGATCGTTAAGGTACGTCCAATAACTTAGTTCTGATTTCTTATCGGGGCCAAAAAGGTAGTGGATCTTATGACCGCATGTCCAATTCACAGCGTTCATTTTTGTTGCGGGGTAATGAATCACATCCAGGAATAAAAGCGTCAGAAAGTGATCTGAGCAGGTGTCTGTCGGGTATGGAAAGCCAAGATACGCTGTGCGAGCCTCCAGACGTCAGACGACGGGCCACATGAGAATCGGTGAGCGTCTATGTCCCCCAGACCACAGTGAACACAGAGGGGTGTGTCAGCAAGGCGGATGTGGTGCAAACGAAACTGGTTGACCTGTTTGCCATTGACGGTGATGTACCAGGTGGACTGAACGCTGGTGTCGAGATAACAGGCATGCATCGCTTTCCACACACGACGCCATATGATCTGGAGAAACTTAGGTTAGATAGGGTTGGGGGTTCGACACATGTGAAATGTGTCATGTACAGTCTTTGTCTAGCGTGTACGTGGAATGGGTAAGAAGTGCATGATGTAATTCAATTCAAGAAAGAAATGCCAAAAATGATAAAAGAAGTGTGGAATGTTTGATAACATGACTGGGGCTGACATGGAGACTGGCGTGTATTCATGCAAAAGCAGTCCGATCAAGGTCGTCGGGAAGCGATGCCAGACTTTCAGTTGGGAGCTAACAAAAAGTGCCGTAACTCTGTCTGGCACATGGAATAAGCCCACACTCCACCACGCTCCCCTGGGAGGGCAAATGAGGAATATTGAACTTAAATAACATTCCAGTACAGACAAAGGATCCCATCGTCATCAACATACGACGCGCGAGGGTAATCGGGACCGGGAACACTTGTGCCACATGGGGGATGCGTGAGGCGTGGTAAACATTCACGTATTGCGCACGCTGTACAATGTCGAGGGATCTAAGCCGGTGTTCCACAAGGCCAGCCGTGATCGTTTGGAGGAAACGTCTACTGTTGTTTGCCGTCGAACGACGGAGATCATTCATAAAATCAATGCCTAAACAGCGTACGCTGGTGGCCACATCATGTCCCTGTAATGGCAAAGGGTCGTACTGATGTTGTTGTCACCGCCCAGCGAAGTCTGATCAAGGGAGATGACGTATCTTGCTGCCTTCTTGGGTCGTGAGGCCAACCAGCGGGTAAAAATTATCATGTCATTGTTGAGTAGAGTGATGGGCTGGTAATCACAGATCCGTGATCACCCATGTGGCTTAGGGACCAGCATGATGGTGGCTGGGATCATCGTCGTGGGTGACATCCGACAGATGGGCGTCCAAGTAGATACCGAAAGATAAGTAAAACACTTGTAAAATTCGAGGAGGATGCCGTCAGGCCCAGTGGACTTGTTGGCAGCTCCCACCTCGATAGCGTCTAGGACTTCATCGGAGGTCACTTGTTTCTGAAGTTCTTGAGCCACATCCTCTGGCATGGTGTTGACAGTCAATGCTGCCACTTCCTCAATTAAGGTCGGAGGATGTGGTACGGCAGCGTACAGCCGGCGAAAATGAGAATAGAAAGCGTGACCAATGGCTCATTGCGTAGTGTATCGTCGTCCTTCAGCACCGGTGAGGTCGTGGATGAGAGCTTGATGACGACGTCGGCGTTCTGTGAGGAGCTGGTACATCGATGGTGTTTCGCGAGGCATACGGTCACGGGTGCAGAATCTGACAAGGGTCCCTTTCAAGCGTCGTCACATGAGTGAAGTGATCTGTACTTTAGCATGATGCACTATCGTCTGACGGACAGGAAAGAATGCCATTGAAGTGCAGTCACCAACCACTGCATAATAAAAGTGCATGGTTCTCACTTGTCAAGATTTGAAATCTTTGTCATATCTCATCAGTGCCTTGCGTAGAGCTGGTTTCGCACAGGGTAGCCACCAGGATAAGATAGATGTGTATGGGGGGCGACGTCGATGACAGAGGGCCCACACATCCTCGACGATCAGTTGACAATCAGTGACAGTCAGGTGGAAAACGTTTAATTTCCACACGCTGCGTCTGTGCCACACCTGTTGGCGGGCAAGGATGATATCGCAGATGTAGGCGTCATGGTCAGAGAAAGCCAGAGGCTATACTTCGACATGTCGAGTGTTGGCAGCAAGGGAACGTGTGAGGTATATACGGTCGAGGCGAATGGACGAGTGCGGCTTATAGTATGTGAAACCTGCATGAGTGCCGTGAACCTTTGTCCATGTGTCAACAAGTGGAAGTCTGTCGATGATGACGGAGAGGGCCGCTCATGGGGAATGACGTGGAAGTTTTGAGGAGTTGAAATCGCCACCGAGGACCATTTCATCCAGGGACCCTCAAAAATTGGTGTTACTTCGTCAGCAAAGAAGGTGTGTCGGGTACGACGTCGACTGGAGTAGGACGGCGCATATACATTGAGGATTAGGTACACTACATGTTCAGCAGGGAGTCCAGAACGGAGGAGGATGGCGACTTCACTACTGTTATCAGAAGCATGGGAGATGTGTGCCGTGTAGCCAGTGGGGGCGTAGAAATCAGCGACCATCACTTCTTGGAGGAGGGAAATGTCGACATCAGCAGCATAAATGTTCTCTCGGAACATTGCAAGTTTATGGGGAGCCTGAATGGTGGCCAGATTCATCGTCGAGATGCGTTAATGTTGCGGGCGTGCTCTCACCATTGGATGTTCTGGCAGAGATGTTTGGCCGGCGTGTAACATCCGACGCAGTCACTGTAGCCGCAATCATTTGTTGGCAGGTTGATCAGTCACCTCCAAGGGGCCTTGCCTGATGGGAGGGCCATCGTGATCTGCTCCATCGTCGACATCACCAGCCCAGGAGACTGGAACAGGTGGCAAGCTACCGTCGCAGTCATCGAGGGCGAGTTGTGGTGTCGCTGCTGTAGCGGGGTCCAGGGAATCTCCCTCAATGGAATCCATCGTTGTCGGGTGGGATCGTTCCTCAGATGGGACATCAGGAGAGGCCGCTCCTGTCGGCAGGGCGCTCGAAGGGAGATCACTGTCTTGCATCAGCTCCACTGCCTGTGATGCCACACGAAGAAGTGTGTAATCGGATGGCGTTTGACTTCTTCCGGTTTCGGGGCGACCGCTGCTTTCGGAGATGCTGTTCTGTATCAGAATGTGGACGTTCAATGTCCGAGGTCGCGTCCGTCTGAAGAAAAGCAGAGGTAGGCACGGCACTCGTATCGACGTCC